>NC_133658.1:308467555-308777832 GCF_037893015.1 Macrotis lagotis
AGAAACCCTCTTCAATATAAGTTATTTTTTTTATACCTTTATTTATTTATTTTGAAAGGGCTATTTTTGGTGTCTGCTAGGTCTACTTTGTAGCAAAGCCCCCTTTTCTAGAATTTCCTTTCCTTTATTAGAGTTAGAGCTCAGCTTTGTGTGGGCCCCTGGGGAGCATGGCCAGCCGTTGGCAATTTCTCTCAGACACCCAATTACCCCCTGACGTCAATGGCGTCTCTCCCATGTCCCTTGGGTGCCTGCATTTTTTCCTTTGTAACACTAATAGCTGACTAGCTAAGTGCCTGTTATTTCCTTGGCAGAAGATTTGATTGTGTTTTGGGCTGGATACTAAATCCAAAAACTATGTAAAAATGTCAATAGGTGAGTGCACATTGATTTTGGTTAGTCACAGTGATATTTGAGCCCCTTTGGGGACTCTGTCTGGGGAAGTATTTTACAAGAAAGATAATATAACAGAAAATTACTGGAGCTCCACGGGTCTCTGGTGGATTTCTTAGGGGCCTGCTAAGTTTCTGTAGAATCAACAAATGCTTTATTAATCTAAATTTGTGGTTTTGTTCTTTATTCTCTTCAGAAGGTTGGAGTTTTAATGATGAAGCTCCGATGGCGAGGGGTTGGGCTGTTGCAGGCCTGCACTTTGGCTGACTAGCGAGGGAGCCCTGGCTGTGTAATGAACTCCCAGTGGATTGTGGGAGTAGCGCGGCGCTGTTTCTGTGCCTGCTTCTCAGGGAATGTCGAGCAGCCGCTTGGCCCGCCGCTTGCCAGGCCGAGGTCTGTGTGAGCAGATAAAGTGGAGGGACTGAGGGACCGGGTAACAGCTGTGCGGGGCCGGAGCAGACTGGGAGAGGCTGATAAGGGCCCGGCAAGGAGAAGGAGCGGGCATGGTGGCACCGCCAGAAATCTGACAGGATATCACAACTGGCAAAGAAAGTTAAACACAACTGGTTTGGGGGGAGGGGAGAAGAGAGCTGGGCAGAAAGATAATGGTAATTGATTGAATCAAAGTAGCAGAGCCGGGTTGTTTTTCCTTTGCAATTAATTTTTTTTTCCCCTTCCCCTCTAATTTCCAAACCTCCAGGATTCTCCAATCCCAGGTTGCACTGTGTGAAGACTGTACTCTCAGATAATCGGCACATTTCCTTCTTCGTTTTGGGGGTGGGTGGGTGGGGGTTTGAGGTCGGAGAGAATCTGAGCCAAGAAAAGACACAATTAAAACCACACACACACACACACACACACACACACACACACACACGTGAATGCACAAAGAAAAGGAAAAAAAGCCCACTGAAAAGTTAAGGCTGTGTGACTCCAGGAGCTCATCTGATCTTGCTACGGAAGGGATGGAGAAAAAAAATCAATGTCTTTGTAAGATTGCTGGGCTGCGTATTTCCTGGCTGTGCTGGACAATGAGTCAATCCAGTCCATCCTCACACACCAAATGATATTGCTGGTAGAAAGCGAGCCCATAAGGGGATGGCAGTTTAGGCTGTATACAGATGTGTGTGAGCCTCCCTGGCTTTCTTCATCCTGTCGACCCTCTCCCTTTTGTGTCTTGTAACTCAATCCACACACAATGGAAGATTGAGAGAGAGATTCATGTCACTGGTGGCTTGTGCATTTCCTACCATAACTAAGTCTCTTAGCTAGCCTTTTGTTTGCTTATGGGGAGCACATTCCCCGTCCTCTCCCCCTTCCCTCTGCTAACATACATGTGCATGAACACATGTCTATCCACATATGTGTGGACACAGGCTCCCTCTGCCATGACTCTGTACTTGCTTATGAGGATACCCTGATCCCAGGGGTCTCTCCTTGGACTCTGAGGAGACCTAGAAAGAAACCTTGAATTTAAGGGAATTAAAGTGCTTTAAAAAAAATTCTGAGGTCTTTTGAAATTAGAATCAGTGAGCAATAAAATTGTGTGTGAGCCCAGCGTGCAGAATGCAGGACACCTAATAACTAGTAAACATAAAAAAACAGGGGAGCGGGAGAGAAGTTTCCTGGTTGAACAGACATGGTGCTTAACATGGAATGTTGTACCCTGCTTGGTAGGTAATTAGTACTTAGGAAAAGGAGTCATCCCCTGTGGGTTGTGACGCCATAGAGCTAAGCTTATATTTTTTAAATGGACTTTTTTCTCCCTCTCCCTCTGAGCTAGCTCCTTACCCCCTCCTGTGAGGTTTTCTTGTCCTCCTCTCTTTCCATTCCTGGGCACTGCTCTGGAAATGCTGCTTTTAAGGAAAAAAATAAATGGGTATTTTTGAAAGCAGGCTCTATGGATGCTTGTGACTGGTTCTTGGGCTCTCCTTTTTTTCTCACTCCTCTGGTGCCAACCTAGGTGAGTCAGAAGAGCTTTGATTCAGGGGCACTAGGAATATTATGAAGCGGGGGTGATGGGTCTCTGCTTTGGGGGATGACAGCTGGTATCCTGGCATCTTTCCATCCTGAGTGACATGGATTCATAGGATTTTTTTTAGTTCGAAGGGACTTTAGAGATGATCTAGCCTTGCACCCCATCCCCAGGCACCTCACCAATTTGGCATTAGTTTATCTTAAACTCACGGGCACTCTTCTGGATTAACAACTTCTGAACTCAGCTTCGTCATCTACTGCCCATTTGGGAAAAGGGCCAGTGGGTTTAGATATGATGGAAGGTATTCCTGAGGTTAAGAACCAGAAAACTGTGGTGGTGGGAGTGGAGATATAGTGGGGGTGGGGGAAGAAGAGGGTGTGCTTAACCCTTAGGGCAGTCTCTGGACTTCAAATCACATCCTGCTTTGCTTCCTCCAGTCAAGCTTCAGTGGGTGAGGGTTTTGGAACCAGGGCTTGTGTTGACTTTTTCAGGCATCAAAGTACCAGGTCTCACCTCCCCTCCTGTCCCTACTAGCTTGCTTCCCCCTCCCTTCTCTGGATCCCTGGTCCTGAATGAACTTAGCCCTGGCAGCTGTTTTTTTTGGGGGGAGGGGCCTCTGAGAAGAAAAAAGGAGCCCATCCTTTGTCCATCTGTGGGAAGGGCCTGCTCTGCAGGAAGGCAGGCCTCCTGCATTTGCTGTTCCACCTTGGAGGGTACCCTGCCTGAGGTCAGCAGAATAATGAGCAGGGGCCGGCAGTGCTCTCCAGGGAGAGCATCCTATCACAAAGCCTCAGTCTGAAAGTATACTGGAGGAAGGGAATGGGGAGAAGGTGAGGGATTCTAGGTGCTACAGTGGGGGGGGGAGTCTGTTGGGGGATGAGGGGAAATTTGGGGTGGCTGTGTCAACTGCTCAGCCTTGATTCAAGCTGGTCTGGGAACTTTGGAAGCTAAAAGACCAATAATGGCAAGGTTTGGCTCCCAGCTTTGTATTTGCTGAATCCATGGGGGTGGGGGGGGAGAAAGCCATTTGAAGCTTGGTTTTCTGGAACCAGTTATTCAAAATCTGGTAGTAGAGAGGACTTTGACTCTGACTTTAGGGGTAGGTGCTTCCTCTAGTGGCTGACCTCCTTATCAGCCCATTGCCATCATACCTTCCTCCTGGGACCCACCTTTTCCTAGCACTTTGCCCTTCTGCTTCTTCCTAGCACTAGGGGCCATCTTGGGGACACTAGACTAGCCTAGGGAGATGTGCCGCTTCTTCAAGTGCAGTTGCATGTGGGGCAGAATGTCCTCTGGATCTTCATCTCCCCCAACCCTAGCCAGATCAATGAAACTGACCTTAACGTAAGAAGAGATAGTTCTGGCTCTTCCTGACAATGCCATATGAAATAGGTTTCTTTCTTGAGATGAAATTAAATATCGCTTATTTTTTAATTTTTTCTTTTCATACCTTCTTAGGTAGAAGCAGAGACAAATCTTTCTTTTTTTTGAAGATTTTTCAAGGCAGTGGGGTTAAGTGGCTTGCCCAAGGCCACATGGCTAGGTAATTATTAAATGTCGTAGGTCGGATTTGAATCCAGGTACTCCTGACTCCAAGGTCAGTGCTCTATATCCACTGCACCATCTAGCAGCCCCGAAATCTCCTTTTTAAAAAAAATTATTTTTTTCAGTTATATAGCATTTACTTTTACTTTTTCTTCTCTTCCCCCACAAGCCCCCTTGCATTACTCTTCCTCCCAAGAAAACTAAAATCTTTGCAATAAATAAGCATAGTCAAACAAAACAAATTCCAATTTTGTCCACAACCACAAGTATATTTTTAATTTTGCAAATTAGTTCATTACTTCCCTGTCAGGAAGTGGATAGCATTCTTCCTCATTGGTTTCTTTCAACTCAAATCTCTGGATAAAGTGTGGAGTAGTAATAATAACATCATATTTGGAACCAGAGGCCCAGGGTTTGATTTGGAGCCTTGTTAATGTATTCCCTGTGTGACTTTTAGCAAGCTACTTAATGTCTCTGGGCTTTTGTTTCTTCTTTGATAGAATGGGGAGGTTGGATCTCATGATCTCTTAAGGTCCCTCCTTGCTGTAAAATCCATTATTGACGTCTTCCATAAAATCTTTCCTAATACATCCCTCCTTTCTGCCAAACCTAGGAAGTATATAGCTCTCTTTAGCAGCATTTTCTCTGCACAGTTCTGATGTCCTGATCTTTTATCCATTATAGTTATTTATGGGTATATGTTCTGTATCTCTACTAGTCAGTCAGTCATTCAATAAGCATTTATTAAAGACCTGCTTTGTGTTAGACACATGTATAGTACAAGATAGTGTCTGCCTTGCAGGACCTCATAAGGGCAGGCACTTTCTTATCTAAGCTTTGTATCTCTCCCAGTGCTTATAAGGCATAAAGCCCCCTACTAAAGTTAGTAAGCTTAATTGATTTCACACTCAATTTAGGGTTTTAGCATCAGAGATCTAGAGTTGAAAGACACCTCAGTGACCATCTAGTCCAAGTCCCTCACTTAACAGGAGAGGACTGAGACCGATAAGTTAAATGACTCTCCCAAGTTCACATAAATGAACAGAGGTGTGATTTGAACCCAAGTTTTCTGAGTTCTGGGACAGAGGTTATCAAATCTAGGGATGTGCTGGACCCAACTTGAACATGAGTTCAATTATTAGACCCCTCCCCCCCAGACATTTTGGAAATTGGCAAACACTACAAATTGGGACTTGATTTGTTATTTTGTTGATTGTTAACACTTCAGAAAATGGTAATAACATAGATTCAATGGAAAAGTGTATAAGGTTGTATTTTCATGTATATAGTAATTCATTTATTTGGAATAGTTAAACATGATTGCTATGCATAGCTTGAAGAAAGTGATTTGCTCAGCGTGACGGTTTTAGAAGTAACTGAGCCAGGATTTGAACTGAGATCTTGTGAGTTTTTATCCTGGGTTCTTTATATACTATATTATGCTAACTTTGGCCCTATTTCCAATCCTTTTGTCAAAGGAATTGTCTGTGTTTCCTCTAGGGCTGTAATTAGGACTTTTTCCACTTGGGACAAAAGCCATCTAGGTTGGAGATGTAGGGAGGCATCAGAGGACAGTCTGATTGCAGTTGCCATTATGATGGGAGATAGTCCAACCCTTGTACCTGAAGGGGTTGTGGTGTTACAGGGGGAGTTAATCCTTGGAGAGTGATGCTAAGTTAACAGGACCCCATGGGGTAAAGGAGGATTGCAAGTGAAAGCATGGGGATAGTGGTCACCATGGAAAAGAAGTATATTCTGGGAAGGAAGTATGCGTATTCCCCAATAACTTGTCTTTTCCAATAGATATTGTTGGCCTAGGGGCACTACCTCATCTCTCCTGGCCTAGTTATAGTTCTGTTTTTTTTTCCCCAGGGCCCAGCAGATCCGATTTCTTTACCTTCTAGCAGCACCTCATAGAAGATGGTATCAGAAATGTTCAGGGATAGTTTCCTACTCCTGGCAATTACCTTGGATGGAATTTGGGCTCTCTTCCCTTGAAAAGAATAAACAAAATCTCCTTTTCATTTAATGGAATCTTCTTAGTATTTGTGGAGTCATTTCTATGTGATGCCACCATGGTACCTATCTCTAGAGGCTATCTTCCTCTCAAATTTTTTTTCCTGAATTTAACAAACACCATAATCAAATGTTCATTTTCAAATAAAAAAATAGAAAAGATGAAAGGATTATATATGAATCTCCTTTACATATAATTTGTTTTTCCATCTAAATACAGTGATGTCTTAAAATTTTTAGGTTCAGTTTTAAATTTTAATGGGCTTTTGGAAGACCCTGTATATAATAAATCCAATGTGTATCTAGTTCTCTTTGACTCCTTGCTTCTGTTCTCTTCTTCTGGGCACTTTTAGTTGCTTCAACTTTCTATTTCTTTCTTTCTTTCTTTCTTTCTTTCTTTCTTTCTTTCTTTCTTTCTTTCTTTCTTTCTTTCTTTCTCCCTCTTTCTTTCTTTCTTTCTTTCTTTCTTTCTTTCTTTCTTTCTTTCTTTCTTTCTCTCTCCCTCTTTCTTTCTTTCTTTCTTTCTTTATTTCTTTCTCTTTTCCTTCCTTCCTTTCTGTTATTTCCTTCCTTTCTCTTTCCTTCCTTCCTTCCTTCCTTCCTTCCTTCCTTCCTTCCTTCCTTCCTTCCTTCCTTCCTTCCTCCCTGTCTCCCTCTCTTTCTTTCTGCCTTTTCTGTCTTTTTCTTTCCTGTATTGTCATGTCCAAAAATGTATTTATGATTTTGCTCCTTGACTTTATCACCTCTTTGTCAGGAAGTGGATAACAGTTTTCCTTATCTATTCTCTGAAATTATAGTTGATCATTCTGGTCAGAGTTCTTAAATCTTTCAAAGTTGTTTTTCTTTACAATCCTGCTGTTAAATTGTTTTCCTGATCCTTCTCACTTCATTTTGATTCAAGTCCTATAAATCTTCTTACTTTTCTCTGAAACTTTCCTTTCATTTCTCATAGCACTGTGATATTCCATTACGTTTATATCTCTCTCTTTCCATCCACCTTAGAGCATCTTTTGCCTCATTTTGTACTCCCAGTGCTAAGACACAATACCATAGTAGATGCTTAATAAATGTTTTTGTTTGATTGATGTGCCATAATTCATTCATCTAATTTATAACTGGTGGATACCTCCACAGTTCCAGTTATTCTTCAACAAAAAGCTCTATAAATATTTTAGACATATGGGTCTTTTTTCTAGAGGAACCTTTCTGAGAAACTGATTCTGAAATGTTGGCAGGAGTTCTCTAGGCCGACTCAAGGCAAATTTCTTAAGAAAGTTGGGTCATACAATTTAGATGCCCCATCATTATTCCTTATCAAGCTTCAGGAAAAAGGGACATTTATAAGATTTAAAAAATGACATCAGAGATACCTAGTTCCTAGACTTAGGTAGGCCTCCCATCCCTATCTCAGTGTAACTGTCTTCAGACCAAAACAAAACATTTATTAAAAGTTTTTTTTTAATTCAATGTATTAAAAGTATTTTTAATTAAAAGTGTTTTTCCAGCAAAGTGAAGATATCAGATCAGGCCTCTACCCTCAAAGTGCTTTTAATCCAATTAGCTTTTATTGGAAAGGAATCTCTAGGGAGGTGTGTATGTGGGGGGGGGGACCCAAAAGAAAATTTTATTGTTAGTTTATGCCCCAGTAGCAAGCAGGCTTCACTAGCTTCTCATTGATTTGAAGGCCTAAAATCATTTTGAGGACTGTTGCTTCTTCCTAATTTGCTCTGCTGAAGCCTCTTCTGTGAAGTCTTCCCCATGTACTCCAGCCTGCTCTCCCTTTCCTGATAGCTTATCTCAGGCATTGTCTCCAATTTTATACTTTGGTTCCTAATTATATTTGAATACAACCCTTGTTACGTAATGTCCTGTGCCTTCCTCATGCTTTACCTTGCATTTAACTTATATACATTTTGCATTTTGGGCATATAAACTGATATACATGTTAAGGTACAAACTGTTTCCTATTTTTGTGTCTGTAGTGGCTGTGTCTATCATATAATAGGTGCTTAATTATTGTGTGTTGATTGATTCATATATGTTAGTTTTGCTCTTCCAATGTGACTGTGAGCTTCCTCAGCTCTAGGAAACAGGTCTTCTAATTCTGTCTTATCAGAACCAAAATATTAAGCTTGATTCTCCTTGTTGAATTCAAATGATTGGTCTCTTCAGATAGGAATGACCAAGAAGAGAAAGCCATTTTTACTCCTTGTAGTTTTCAGATCCAAAGATGGGGCCACTGAGTTGGCCTTTGAGGGTATGGTTTCTTGCTTGATCATGGTTTCCAACCACACCAATTATTCTTAATGAAATGTTCCAGCTTCTCCCACCTCTAATAATAGTAGCTCATATTTCTGTAGTGTATTATGAAATGCTTTCCTTACTGTGAAGTCAGTATCATCAAAACTGATGAGCTTAGAGACAGAACTAAGACACAAATTGTGGTTCTAGGTGTAGCATTCTCTTGTTATACCCCTCTACCACTGTAAAAGACTGAGAAGAAGTGGCATTTGTCCCTAAGGCTAGTGGTGAATACCACCGAGTCTCAAAACTGTGAAGGAAATAATCAATTGTCTTGATCAGATATCTTTGCTGAGGGTTGGAGCCATTGGCTACTCCAGGAAGCTTCTCCTTTCTCCTAATATTCCCAAGGGTCCTGCATAGGCAAGACAGGAAAAGGTACACATAAGCCTTGTGACTCCAGCTTGAATTCATTCATTTTCTTTTCAGACCTCCTGGCTCTCTCTCTCTCTCTCTCTCTCTCTCTCTCTCTCTCTCTCTCTCTCTCTCCACCTCTATGTGTCTTTGTCTGCTTGTCTGTGACTCTGTCTTTCCTTCTCCCTTCTACTTGCAGTATCACCAGCCTCCCATTAGTCTGGCCTTCTCTCTTCTCAGACTTACTCTCCAGGAATAAAAGTAAAACACTTAAGCTGGTCAGAGGTGCTCAGGGAAGCCCCCAGAACCCTTCTTTCCCAAGCCACTGTAGACATGTTTCTTCCCCTTCATGATCTCGGGAAAGGGAACCTCCTAGGTTGGAATGGTCTTCCTTCCTGGAATGCTCTCTTTGAGCATTTGTGGGCCCAAGAAGAAGGGGATCAGGAACACCTCTGTTTTGCCTGGCATCCTGTGGGAGTTTTTCCTGAGAGCCTTTGATTGCTGGCACTAATGTCTTTCCCACTCTGCCTGGAGAGAGAGCTGGCCTGCTATTGAGGAAATTGGCCCATGCTCTTTCTTGCCTTTGTGTAGACCTTCTTTTCAAAGCTGGTGGCAGCCGCTGCTTCTCCTCAGGGAAGGAGGGGGGAGCAAGCTCCTTGGGCATCTGGCACATGCCCCTGGACCATAGAGAGACACTTTCTCTTTGGCTCCCTCTCCTCTCATTCTCCCCTTCCCCCCTCCCCTCTCTTCCATTGTGTAGATACTCTCTCAGATGTTCCTTGTTTTTCAATCTCTCTAGGGCAGATTCTCAAACTGTGGTCTGCAGGGCAATCTCCTGTGGTATTAATGTCTATAATGCTGCCTATACTTTTGTTCATACCATGAATAAATCATTTACTTATAATATTCAATGAGAAGCAAACATCACCTCATTGGTGTGTTTTATCCAAAGCAATATCATCCTGCCCATTCATTGTTCATTTTTTATTGGGGGGGGGCACGGGAGGATCTATGTGGGATCCAATGGCAGGTCATCAGATCAGTGATCCATGGGGCTTTGCAGCATGGTGCTGTGGAACATCCAGTGTATCGCGACTTCAGAGTCTTTAATTCTAGTTTTGACTAAGTGCTATAAGTGCCTTTGAGCAAATTGTTTAAGCTCTCTGGGCCTGAAACTTCTTCCTCTGTAAAATTCTTTTTAGTGCAGACATTCTAGGATTCTATAAGGGATTCTGGGGATCAGAAAAGAGTTCAGTCATTATTTAACCATTTTTAAGTTCCTATCATGTGTCCAGGCCCTGTGTGAAGCAGTGAGGATACCAAGAAAGGCAAAAGATGGAACCTATCCTCAAGGAGCTCATAATCTAAAAAGGTTGAAAGTGAGATAGGTAGATGAGGACACCTAGTAGAGGGGCAGCTTGCTTCTGTTGGCTCCTTTGGAGTTGCTAGACACTGGGTGGCATGGTATTGACCTCAAGGACATCGAGGAGAATGGTCTACTGTACTTTGCTCTTGAGATGGAGCCAATCACTGAAGGTACTTTTTATTGAATGGCTATTCTGCGAACCCTTGGGGGTTTGGTGGACATGAGAAAGCACAGGGTTCTCCTATGGAGCATTAGTCATCCGGTTTTTCCATCAGGTGGAGTTACTTGATGGACCCAGATGGTCCAAGACCTAAAAAACCAAAACTGACTTCTTTCTGAATTCAGAGGCAGAGATGGAATAGGGGAGTAGAGAGAGTGACTTTCTTTGTATTCCTCCCAGTTATGCTCTGTTTCTTTTGACTGAGAACCTATATTATGTGACCCTGGACATAGAGAACCCAGAGGTGTTATGAAAGAAAAAGCTGTTGAGAAGGAGGGAGAAGTTGAGGCCCTTAGGCTAGGTATAGGGAATTTTTTTCCCTAAAATCAGGGTTTGGAAACCAATTGTTTCCCTGACATGTAATTAGTCCTTGACTTTGCTTTGAAAAACCACCAAAAAATTCCTAAAGTAGCCTAAGTGTTATTCTTCATCTATTCCACTTTTCCTATTTCTAAGTGTCCTTCCCACTGTCCTTATTAGTTCCCAAATGGATTTTTTCCCCCTGAGTGAATTGTCCTCATTTCAAGGGATAGTTATCTGCCTTGCTTGGAAGTCCCAGTGTAGTAGAAATAATGGTGTTTCAGCTGAGATTGTCTGAAATCCTTGGACCATCAATGACTGTTGCTGGGTGTTGATTAAAGCAAGCTTGAGTATCAGTAGGATGCTGGCCTGTGTGATCTTTCACCTTGGGCAGGGGCTGGCCTATATTTCAACTTTCTAGGATTTAATGATTCTCAATGAAATAAACTCAATATGACTATCAACATTAGAGAAGTTCCCTTGCAGAAGCACCAATCCAAATAACCTTTGAGTGTCAACTTGTATATATCTTCGGTAAATTGTGCATAGGATTATAGATTTAGAGCTACTTAACTAGAGGTCATTAAGGCTAACCTCCTGATTTCAGATAAGAGGAAACTGAGGCACAACAAGGTTAAGGGCCACACAGCTAGTAATGGAAGGCAAATCTAGAACTTTGTGTTTCATCATCCTCAAATAATTAGATTATTAACACCAATCACAAATGTCTCTATATTGGAAGACTGTGCTCTTTTTTTCAGTATTAATGAAATGATATTTATAATCCCTTCTCCCCGCTACCTCTTGGAATCTCTCTCCCTCCCTACAAGGCTCAACTCTCCCTCCCTACAAGGCTCAACGCAAGGGGCACCTCCTATATAAGACTTTTCTTGATTTCTCCAGTTTGAAGTAGTATCAGTCCCAATCTTCATCCCCCCCCCCATTTACTTTGTAGATATTTTGTATTTAATTATTTGTATACATGTATTATCACAAGTAATATACATCTTTGTCTTTGTATTCCCAGGTCCTAGTATGATGACTGGTATCGCCTAGGTGTTTTTTTTTTTTTTTTTTAAGTTTTTGCAAGGCAATGGGGTTAAGTGGCTTGCCCAAGGCCATACAGCTAGGTAATTATTAAGTGTCTGAGGACAGATTTGGGCTCAGGTACTCCTGACTCCAAGACCAGTGCTCTATCCACTGTGCCACCTAGCTGCCCCTCCTAAGGTGCTTTTTAATAGATACTCCTTGAGAGGTTTGTTTATTATCTAGTTGGATAATGCCGAATTTGATTCCAGAAGGACCTGGATTCAAATTTCGGATCTTTTGTTTACTACTCAAATGACTTTGGACAAAATGAATAATCTCCCTGGGCCTCCTTTTCTTCCACTGGAAAATGAATATGTGGACCTAGATGACTTGAGGTCTCTTCCTGCTGTTGATCCTATGAATTGGATTGAAGTCTTCCTCCACCCCCATCCACACCCCTCATTTCTAGCACAAGCTCTGATCAATAGAGGCTAGAAAACTTGATAGATTTCTCTATTTTAGGAGAGGGTGAGTTCCTATGATCTTTTCTTTCTTTCTTTTCAAATGTTTCCACTGACCCCTCCAGCCTTCAGAGATTTCTCAAGTCCTTGTCCCAAACAAGTTATTTGTATTGCATTTTAAAAGTCCATATTGCAATATTAGCCATCACTGTCTGCTGTGTGGAAAAAGGGGGGTTTGCGTTTGAAGTTTAATCATGCCTCTACTTAAGCTCAGTCCCTGGGCAATCCTTTTTTCTGCCGCTGAGCTCAAACAGCCAGTAGCCAGGTTTGATCCGCTGCCCCATGGAGCAGTGCCCTATGTGAATTGGAAGGTTTTTCTCTCAACTGGGGAGGCTTGCGAATAAAAAAGTAGCCTTGGGTCTCCAGATCTCTCCTTCTCTGGCGGTTCCTGGGGACCTGCCTGAAGCAGTCCTCATCACCCCTGCTGAAATCATAGCAGGAGCACTGGCTCTCTCTCACCACCATTTCCTTTCTTGACATCCTTCTGCTCTCTCCTAGATTTGGTCATCCTTTCCTAGACTGGAGGAGCAGGATTTGGGAGTCCCAGAGCCCTGTATGACTGTGGGGTCAGGGATGGGAGAGGAAGCAAAAAATATATAAATGAAAGGGGAGCAGTTTGTAGGGAACTGGCGCTCGCTGGGGAAACAGGAGCCCCAGCAAGATAAAGCCCGGTGGGGGCCTTCCAAACTTTTTTCCTTCTCTTTCACTACATGACTCGGAGGATGCGGACAGTAATTAAAGGCCCCCCTAGTTCCTCATTTTCTGTGCCTGTGTCTTTGATCTGGTTCATGTCGGGCAGCTATTTTCATTGTTCCTGCCTTTCCTTTCTTCTCACTCACAGGCCTCTTTGATGGCAGAAATGATGATCTTTAATTCCAAAATAGGAGATGGGCTAGGAGATAGTGTTACTGGTCTTACATAATACATCTTTCACATCTTATTTTTAAACTTGGGCATAACAAGAGGTTGGCAGAGGCTGGGCTGGACGTTAACCCATGAAGGCTGAGGGGTGATTGCCTGTCTCATGGTACTGTTGGGGGCTGGGGGGTGGGTAGAGAATAGTGAATCAGTCTGGTGTGAATGAAAGTTACTAGGAAAAAAATTTTATAGGCTGAATCTAAATATAATCTGGAGGGATTTTTCCCCCCTAATTGTTCCCTTATGACAAAAAATGTGCTGAGAAAGAAGAGTAAAGCTGAGGCTGGGATTCTGACTGGCTTTGCCCAGTGGCGCAGTGGGAGGGGAGTGCGCTGTTTATTAGTGTATGTTAATAAACTATGAGGGACAGGACCCAGCAGGTGGCATATGAACTGATAACTCAGGTAGCAGAGATGAAATGGAGAGTATTGGCCACATTAGGAGGAAGAGAGACATGGGACATTTATTGTGGTCTTGAACTCTGCCTTGCTCTTCTGTCCTTGTACCAGTCTACTGTTCATCTTCATTTTAGAGTTTTCATCAACAAATATTTATTGAACACCTGGACTAAGCAGTGCACCAAGAAGGGCAGGTCTCTTCTCTCTGGGAGAATTGGGGCCTCTGCTGGGAAAAAAAAGGCCCTGGACCCATGATATCTCAGTTGGGTTCCTTCCTGTTGAAAGGAGTTGGGACTTGAAAGAAGACAGGTAGTTCTGGCCTTGAGAAAGCTTATGATCCAATAGAGAAAACAGAACAAGGATAAATAATGATACAGGAAAACATCCATTATTCATTAAATATGATAGGCCCTAGTGTCCTGTGATTCTTCTAATGGGGGGGGATGAAAGATACTATTCCTGAAATCAGAAATTCTAGGTTCATTTTTTGGCTCATTGCTGCTAATGTGACTGGACAGATCAGCACACCTGTCTTGAGTGTCAATTCCCTTGTTTTTAATAAAAGAACTTGAGATTAGATTATCTCTAAAGAAACTTCTTCTGGTTCTGATTTTTATGGAATGAATTTTTTGATCTTATCAAAAGACAGAGGGTAGTTCTTTCCATGATGCAGACTGCAACCCTTCCTTGCTCATAATCCTGGATGACTATTTTTCTCTGGGAGAGATGCCATGGATAGGTAGATGGACTCTGGTCTGACATGTTGGGGAACTCCTTTATTCTCTCAGTATTATGTAGCTACTAAGGGAACATTTTTTGGGCCTGTCCCATCAGTTATCTCTCACTTTCATTAATGTGACTGACAATATCTAGGCATAAATAGTAATCAATAGAGATTGACTGTATATAGAGGTTTTTTTAAAATTTTGATTAGTTTATTTTTCCAACTACATGTTACTGTGGTTTTCAACTATCATTTTTTTTTACATTTTTCTCCCTCCCTTCCTCTCCTTCCTCCCTCTGATAGAAAGCAATGTAATATAGTCTCCATATCTATAACCATGCTAAATATAGATGCATATTAATTTTGTTATAAAACAAGAATCACATCCAAACAGAAGAAAAAGAAAATTGGAATAGAAAACAACTTAATTCATAAGACACCATTTAAAAAATTAAAGATAATAAAATTTGGTCTACATTTAAACTCCATAGTTCATTCTCTGGATAAGGATGATATTTTCTGTCACAAGTCTTTCAGAATTGTCTTTGATTATTGTACTGATGAAATGATCATAGTTGATCATCACATAATGTTGCTGTTAGTGTGTACACTGTTCTTCTAGTTCTGTTCACTTCACTCAGCATCAGTTTATGCTAGTCTTTCCATGCTATTTTGAAGTCCTGTTTCTCATGATTTCTTATAGAAAAATAGTGTTCCATCATATTCAATATAGAGTTTTAAAGTTTATGAAATTGCTTTGTATATTCTTTGATTATCACATTAACATTATGAGGTAAGTTATTTATAAATATTATTTCAATAATGCAGATGAAGAAACTGAGGCATGGAGAGTTTAAGTGACTTGTCTGAGGTCACATAATAAGTTCAGAAGACAGGATTCAAGCCCAGATCTTTGTTCACTCCAAAGTAGCAAAGGCAGTGTGTCTTTCCACAATACCACACTATTTTCTAGAATGTTGGAGGAGTCACTCCCTGGGCACTTTGTTACACCTTTCCTTAAGGAATACTAGAATATAAATTAAATAACAGAAGTGTTCCTGGCCTTGCTAGATTAAAGTACTTCTTTCGTCCATTGAGGTCTTGTTTTGGGTTAATTCCAGTTAGTTTTTTTCATATCTCAGATTTTCTTTAAATATAAATTGAGACTCAGGAACAGTTCAGCTTTCCTAAAAGTGGGGGGGGCAGACTTATGTGTGTGTATGTGTGTGTGTGTGTGTGTGTGTGTGTGTGTGTGTGTGTGTGTAAGTAAAAAGAAGAGAGTGTCTTCATCTCAGACAGCATGGGAGAAAAGCTAGAAGGCCTTCAATTCATTCATTGCTGAGGGCAATTGGCCTCATGTGGTTGCCAGAGAAATGTAAAAATAGAGAAGACCCTTGTTTCTAAAAGAAACCAGTCTAGGGACTACTCTCTTATGGATTTTGGCAACACCTTGGTGGAAGAATGAACAGCTGAAGGTTTGTTGGCATTTCAGGGCAGAAATTATTTATTTGCCCTCTTTTGTATCTCTGTATATCAGCAAGCTTTGACCAAATTAAGCAGAGCTCCTAATTGAATTCCAATTTTTTGTGTTTGGATACAGGGACATCATTTGAATGCTGAGGTCTGTCAACCACCTCTCTGTAAAATCCTTTTCCTACTCTTCTAGCCCCTCCTGTATTTAGTCTCTTAAGTCCCACCTAAAACCAAGGAGCCCAAGTCCTTGTTGGCTTTCCTGCTTTTGGAGGGGATGCACAAAGGCTATATTTTCTTGGCGGGGCACATCCAGTTTGCCCACAAATCTGCTTTGCTCAGGGCGTATGGCACTCAGCAGCCGGGCCTCTGAGCTCCCCATCCTGCATTACTTGTCAGTCCTCCTTTCATTTATGGGCCCTCACAGGGCGCCTGATAGAGGCTTCGAGTTGGCAGCTGCTTTGCATTAATCATGGGGAACCAGGACTACTGGAGTTGGGGGTAGGCAAGGGTAGATGAAAATAGATCACCCTTATCAGATGAGAAGTGGCCAGCTGACCAGATTACAGCCAGTCTTTGGTGGGGTAGGAATAAGGCAAGGTATGTTGGCTTTAGCTTATATGTATCTTATTCTGCCTGTCCAGCAGGACTTCTTTTTAAAAATCTCGATTGTTTCTGAGTCTTTGTGATTTTGTTTGGGGTTTGCTTAGCAAAGATACTGGAATGGTTTGCCATTTCCTTCTCCAGCTCATTTTACAGATGAGGAAACTGAGGCAAGCAGGGTTTCATGACTTGCCCAGGGCCACATAAGTGTCTGAGGTCCCATTTGAACTCAGGTCTTCCTGACTCCAGGGATGTCACTCTATCTATTGTGCTACCTAGTTGTCCCTCAGGTTGGGTCCCATGGCTTCAGCTTATGATATGTGTCTGATTCTGCCTGCCCAGTGCAGTTTCCTTTTTAAAATTTATGTGGATTTTACTGTCTGTGCAGAGGCTCTGGATGCCCTGGTTCTCATATTAGAGCTTGAGTTCCTTTAAAAATTTCTCTGCTCATTTGAAGTTGGGACAGTGATGGGACCACAGCTGGGGCTGGGTGGGTGGGACTTAAGTCTTTCTGACTCCAGGTCTGGCACTGTATTCACTTGGTTACCTAGTTGTTCCCCCCTCCAAAAAAGAAAAACAAAAGCTCAAAACCAAAACCAAGCAAACAAAATCCTAACCTTGTATTTACTGACTTGTAAACATAGCATTTTCTCATTTTATAAGCTACTTTCTCACTTGTAATTCCTTCCTTCCTTCCTCCCTCCCTCCCTTCTTTCCTTTTTTCTCCCTCTTCCCTTCTTCCCTTCCTTCCTCCCTCCTTTTCTTCCTTCCTCTTTTACTTTGTTCTCTTTCCTTTTCTTCCTCCTTTCTTCTCTTTCCTTCTTTCCTCCCTCTTCCCTCCCTCCCTCCCTCTCTTCCTCTTTTACTTCCTCCTCCCTCCCTTCCTCCTTTTCTTCCTTCCTCTTTTTACTTTCTGCTCCTTCCCTTTCTTCCTCCCTCCCTTTCTCTCTCCCCCTCCCTCCCTTCCCTCCCTCCCTCCCTTCCCTTTCCTTCCTTCCTTCCTTCCTTCCTTCCTTCCTTCCTTCCTTCCTTCCTTCCTCTTCCTTCCTCTTTGTATCCCCAGTACAATTCTGGCACATGGAAGCCACATAATAAATGTCCGTTGATGGACTGATTCAACACTGCCCAATTTCCCACAGATCTATAAAATGTTAGAATTGGAGAAGTAACCTTAGAGATCAGGAGGTAGGGCAATGAAGTTGACAAGTTGGAATTAGAGGGAATGGGACAGTTTGGGGTGATGGATGCCTTTTATTTTAAAGATGAAGAAACAGATCCAGAGAGCTTTAAGAGTAGTAGTAGTAGTAGTAGTAGTAGTAGTAGTAGTAGTGGTGGTGGTGGTGGTAGTAGTGGTAGTAGTAGTAGTAGTAGAATTTCCTCATAGATTTCCCCTCCCCCCTTCATTTTTGGTAGAAGGTAGAATCTTTCTTTGAACCTTCCCTAAGATGTTTTAAGAGACATAGGGGTTGAGAGAAGAGAAGAGAGAGAATGATGGGACAGGGCAGACAGTGGGAAAGAGAATGGAGCAATGGGATGGGGAAAATGAGAGTAAGGAGAGGTGGAAGTATAAGCTAAGGAATGGTGGGAATAGACTGAGAGCATGATGGAGAAACAGAAGCAGATTAAAGAAGGAAGGGAGTGGCCTTGAGGGAAAGAAGATAGAGAAAAGACAGGTGAAGAAGACAGGAGGAGAAAAAAGGTGAGATTAGAAGAGGGAGAATGAGGGACAATAGAGTCATTGACAAAAAATGGGGAAAAAAGAAGTTGAAGATGAGAAAAGGAAAAGGAAAGAATTAGGTGGGAAGAAAAAGATCTGATGATGCAACATTATGTTTGAAAATGTAAATTCACAGAAGTCAGGAAATTCAGAATTACGATCCCCACGGCAGCTGTGAATCTGCAGGGGCACACTTGTAGGTGATGGCAAGCGTAAGGATCATAGGGCTGCCACAGCATCATTTGAGCATGGGAGGCTGAATTGGGGAGCTGTAACTTTGTATTTTCTGACATTGGTGGCTAAATTATCAAGCATAAGGTCTCATTAACCCCAGTTTTCACTGTGTACACTATGTCATTTAAGTGCATTATAAATCTACCCTGTTTATTTTATGAAATCTATTGCTGCTGAGAACTTGACAAAGTTAATACAATTTCTTCCCTTCTTTCCCCCCAATAAAAACTGCTTCCTTCATCCCCAAAATGCCTGATTATAAACATCTATCCTGATATCAGAGATGGGGGTAGAGGCCAAAAAAGAAGCCAGGTTTCATTTTCCAGTTAAACTGGAGAAGATTGTTTGCTTCAGATTCTAGTTATTTTCTTTTCTTCCCACAAACTGGAGCAGACACTTGGAATTGCTGGTTATAGAAATGAATACTTTGATAATCTGCCATTTTGTCATTCAAAGCATTTTTGCTACTCCCCCCCCCCAAAACTTGTTTTGTGTTCACAATATGATACTCTTACCCTTCTAGTTTGGGTATGACAATTGTCAAAACCTTTGGACTCTATCAAGTAGAGTTTAAGGGCTAAGATTAATTTAGTTTGTAAAAATCTTTGTTGAGTTGAAAGAATGATAACATTAGTCTAACTGGAACCTTAAGTTATATCAAGGAGAAAGGAAGGAAAGAAAGAAATGAGGAAGGAAATAAAAAAGGAAGGAAGAAAAGAAGGCAGGAAAGAAGGAAGGAAAGATGGGGGAGTAGAGAAGGAGGAGCAACACAAGAGGAGGCAAAAAAAATGACTGACCAAGAATGATCAAGAATCCAACTTCATTGAATTCTACAATTCTCAGTCATTCCACTAACAGAATGACTAATTGACACATTGTCTTTGTGATATAGTGGAAAGAACACTGTAATCAGATAGCTTTATCTTATATTAGTTGAGTGACCCTTGGATAAGTCATTTAACTTGTGTGAGCCCACTATTTTCTCATTTTTTTTAGGATGTTGCAAGGCAAATGGGGTTAAAGTGGCTTGCTCAAGGCCACACAGCTAGGGAATTATTAAATGTCTGAGGCTGGATTTGAACTCAGGTACTCCTGACTCCAAGACCAGTGCTCTATCTACTGCACTACCTAGCCGCCCCTATTTTCTCATTTTTTAAAATGGGAATAATTTCTGCCCTGTCTAGCCCACAATTTCATTCTGAGAGACTAATGAGACAATGAATGTGGAAAACCTTTGTAAACTTTTAAAGTGATATATAATTTCTATTTTTAATTAATATTGTTATTTCATTCTTATCTCTTTTGAATGAGGTTCATTTAGAAAGTCTTGAGGCATTTTTCTGTCTTGTCACTTTTTCATATTTTGGAGTTCTTCAGACTATTGCAAAGGTAGAGAAAATGATTACTTTTGAAAATGAAAAATTATTGGGATGTAAATATATTATTATTAATAAGGCATTATTTTCACACATTGACAAAGCAGAGGATGGTTTTTCATTATGATGGCTCAGAGGCACATCCAGATCCCTTTAGTGGCTTTTTAATCATCATTCACAAAATGAAATTATCTCTGGTACTTTTTCTTGTCTTAAGTATATTTTGTTGATTCCTACCTCTTCAAAAATTTGTAGGGTAACTCTATGAACCCAAATACTGTATTGGATTAATTACAGTAACTATACTAGATAGCAACGTTTACTTTGATAACCTATAATTGAGTTACAATAGAACTCCAGCATACACAGCCTCACACATTTAATTGACAAGATAAAACAAGATCTAGGTCTGTGATTTCATCCACGTGGGAAACTCCCAGTGTGAGAACTTCCTTCATGAATGCAGATTGCCAATTTTTTTTTTTTATAATTTAAAGCTTAGCTGCATGGGGGCAATGAGAGGATAAATAATTTGTCTGTACCCACTGAGGTAGTATATAACAGAAACAAACCTGAACCCGCACTTTTAATTAATAACATACCGAAAAAATACTGTGTTGTTTATTAACATTTATTTTGTTCTATGTATAAAAACTGCATTTTACAGTATGAAATTTTGACTAAGGCAGATATATTTTGGACTCTTAAGGTGTTTATATCTGGAAGGATCAGATCATCTCTTATAATTGAATTCTGTGGCATGGATTATTTCTGGTCACTTTGGCCTTCCAAGAAAAGTTCTCTGACTGGCTGAAGAAACCCTGAACTTGCAAATGTACTTAAGAGAGAGATTGGTAAAAATGTGCTCTGTGACAATGCTATATTGCTTTTCTTTCCCAAAGTAGATGCAACAAATATAGAATACCAAATGCGCTCAGTACTGTGCTAAATGTTGTGGGAAGAGGTCAAAGAAACAGAAGACATGGTCTCTGCCTGCAGAGAGCTTACACGTTTTTATTCTTTTGGGAATTGTTTTTACTGTTAGGTGAACTGGTTTAGGTTTTCCTGCCTCTCATGCTAAGATAAGAGATGGAAGAAATAAAAGCAAAGGGTCTGGCTCATGCATAAACTGGGTATATTTATGGAGGGTTTCCTCCTAGATAGATAATAGTTGATAATAGTTGACTTGCGTGTGAACTGAGAGGGGAAATCCTGAGCAAGTACACTGGAGTGGCTAACTTTAAGCAAGGTTCTGGACTAAAGACAAGATGGTGGACCAAATGACTTCTCAAGGATTCTTCTAGTTTCTAGAATATAATTCTGTATGAAATTCCAGTCTAATTCATTATAGCTCCTATCAGCAAAGCTATCACCCCTTCCTGTTGAAGGAAGGCTAGGCTATACAAGGGAGACAGAAAAAAAGATTTGTTATTTCTACTTTGCAACTGAATTTGTCATTTGTATATTGAAGACCAAGAGAAATCTAACTTGGGCCATTAGGCTGTCCTCTTGGTTGAGCATGAGTATAGTCTTCACTTTCACCTAAATTAACGATACGGTTTGGTATTGCAGATTTTGAAAAAAAAAAGTTAGTTGCTAGTATGTGTGCTCAGCTCAGATGTATTTTAATTAACAAGAGCATTAAATGAGCAGCAGCCGCTAGCTAAGTCTGCCACAGCAGTTTCTCTCCCTTCTAATCCATGCCCAATGGGCCTAATCGCTATTGATGACATCATACAGGAGTGGTAGAGCAACTGTTTAGGTCATTGCCACTGGGAGGGTAATTTCAGGAAGGATAAATTTCAACAATCCAATGAATTCCATGGAAACTCATGTTTCCATGTTAGTACCTCTTTGTGGCCATATCATAACACCATTGAAAGAGCAGGATTTTGATTGGGTGGGGAGGAAGATAAATTGGCTGCTTTTCGGACCTAGCTGAAATTGAGCAAAAATAGTTTGAAATACTTGATATTTAGTGATATTTAGACCCTACTTAGTACAAGAGTGAGCTTGACTTGAAAACAGGAGACTGATTGATGTGACCTTTGGCTTATTCTGAAGAATGGATGTCTGTCTCAAATGAATTTTCCTTTCTGCAAATCTAGATTGTCACTATCTAATGAAGATGAAAACAATTAGCAAACATTCACTTCCTGTATGAGCTTTGCGCTTTGATCTGGGGTCACAAAGTAAAAACAGTCCCTGCTTTCAAAGGATTTACATTCTAATACTGGTAGATAGCATATACATGCCCAATTATTCTTCTCATTTATTTAGCCTTTTCTCTTTTCAAAGTTGTTTATATACATCTGTTATTTTACTGCATCACTCCTGGGTCAGTTTCTGATCTCCTGACCAGCCAGAGTAACGATGAAAGACTTAAGAGAATTGGAAGAATTGGAAGAATTCAGGGAAAAGTTAAATTTAAGACATAGCTCATACAAATAAGGGAGGTTGTATTGGGTCCAGAAACAAATAGGAAAGCCTCACTACCTCTGCTTTCCTTGCTTCCTTTCTTTCCCCAGTCTTTCTCAATCATTCCCTGAGGCTCTTCTAGAGCTATTCTGAATCCATTGATTTGTGGATTAGCTGAAATTTTAATTCTTCTAAAATTGTGATCTTCCATGATTTGCAGCCATATGAAAAGAAGACTATTTTTAAAAAATGGACTTTTATGGTTTGAATAGCTTGAGACTTGAAAATGCTGTAGTTAAATTCAATGGACTTTTATTAAGTGTCAATTATATGAAACTTCTCCTGCAATTTAACTTAATCTCCTTTTCAATTTGGGGTTGGTTTATTGTTTACCTATAGCGCTTATTTGATATATAAGGGCTATGGAGTATACCTGTGATTTTACTGATGTAGGTCTCACAGATGAGGAAACTTCTTCCAAGACAGAACATCATTTTCTCTACAATTTATGGTCTTAAACATTTAGAGTATTTTGAGCTTTCCTAAGGTCACATAGGCAAGATTATTACAGGCAAGATTTGAACCTAAATCTTCAAGATAATGACATCATTTTCCATCACCCATTACACAGATCTATATAATCCTTGATATATATAAGCCCCCTAAATGTGTCTGTCTATAGAAAACTTTTAAATAGTGACTGTATAATTAATCATGTGTAATTAATTATATAATTATATAACTTATATAGACTCACACCCAGCCATAAAATATGTATGCAGGATATGTTTGAATACATTGATATGAACATTATATACTTTATGTTTCTCAGTCTTTGATATGTGTATACACACATGTGTATATATGTGTGTGTATATTTGACACACACACATACAAACACATGCCCATATTAACTCAGTGTTCTTTTTTCAAATTACATGTAATAATCTGGATAATTTACTTATTTCTTTTTTTTTAGATTATTTTCCCCAGTTACATGCAAAAAACAAATTTCAATTTCACTTTAAAACTTTGAGTTCTGAATTCTCTGCTTTCCTCCTACCCTACTCTCCCTCATTGATAAAACAAGTTATTTGATATAGGTTAGAAATGTGGTCATCAAAAACATTACCACAATAGTTATATTGTAAGAGTAGATATCTTGCCCGCCCCCAAGAAAAAAGAAACCTCAAGAAAAATACAGTATGCATCAATCTGTATTCAGACACCATCAGGCAGGTCTTTGGGAATGGATAATATTTTTTTATCAGAAGTCCTTCAGAGTTGTCTTGAATCACAGCATTGCTGAGAAAAGGTAAGTTATTTAGAACTGATAATCCCTACAACATTGTCTTTGTATATCATTCCCATTGCATCAGCTTATGTAAATTTTTACTGAGAGCATCCTGTTCATCATTTCTTAAAACAGAATAGCATCTCATCTTAATTACATAACAAATTTGTTCAGTCATTCCCTAACTGATGAAACTTCCACTCAATTTCCAGTTCCTTGCCACAAGAAAAGAGCTACTATAAATATCTTTATACATATATAGGTCCCTTTCCTTCCTGATTTTTCTGTCTTCTGGAATATAGACTTGGTAATGTCATTGCTAGGTCAAAGGGTAGGTATGACCAATTTGCGTATTTCATCCACTTTATTTTTCAATGTGAATGGTTTGGTCAATCTTGTTTAAAATTATAAAGGACCCATTATAGTATTCCGGGGCTCAATCCAATCTGTATAATGCCATCTGGAAAAAATATAAGACATGATTTAAGAATATAGGTGAGTACTAGAATGGATGGTTAGGGCTGTGAAAGGAATTTGGGCAAAGGAATGTTTTTTGTTGGTTTGATTACTCAATGAAGATTTCCTGAAAAAGACAAGATTTGAGTAAAAGTCTTTGAAGAATGGAAAGAATTTCAATAATCATGGCTATGGGGAATGGGTATGGTAAATGCTAAAGACAACATGAAAACTAAATTGGAGACGTAGGGTCTTTTCTGAGCAAGAGATTATCATAGACCATAAGATTCATACTTAACTGGAGCCTGAGAAATCATCTTGTCCAATGTTTTCATTTTACAAATGAGGAAACAGATCCAGGTGATAGTGTGAGGGGCAAAGACCATATTTCATTCTGGGCCCTCTCATTCATTATAAAGCCATTGTTCTTTTTTATACTTTCCCACACTGCCTCTATTTTTTCTTTTTAATTTTAAAGTAACGGGGCTCAGTGACTTGCCCAAGGTCATGCAGCTTGACAATTAAGTGTGTCTGAAGCCAAACTTGAACTCTGTCCTCCTGACTTCAGGGCTGGTGCTCTATCCACTGCGCCATCTAGCTGCTGCCTCCCTCCCCACTGCTTTTTTTTTTTTTTTTTTTTTTTAGGTTTTTGCAAGGCAATGGGGTTAAGTGGCTTGCCCAAGGCCACACAGCTAGGTAATAATTAAGTGTCTGAGACCAGATTTGAACCCAGGTATTCCTGACTCCAAGGCCGGTGCTTTATCCACTACGCCACCTAGCCACCCCTCCCCACTGCTTCTTGAAAGAAATGGGTAGACAAGAGGGTACCCTCAGATTATAGTTACCAGGGTGAAAAATAGTACAAAACCTGGGACTTTCCCCATTTTCTTTACTTGAAATTGTTGCCAGATAGTGGAGTTGGGTGTCCAAGTCAGAAGGAGAATCCTTTTCTAGGTAACTTTAGTTGGGCTGAGAAAGTCACCAGAGAAGAATAGCCTGTTTTAGGGATACCAGATCATTCTGAACTGACTTTGGGTTTTACGTCCAAGGAGAGGTGAGTGGGTGAAAGGAGAGTCACCCGAGCAACCAGTCCCACACTAAATTCAAGTTAATGTTCTTAGCAACTGGGGATACACAGGCAAAAATAACACTCCTGCTTTAAGAGTTTATGTCCTATTAGGAGTGTGTTGGTATATTAGTAAGCTTGGCAAACATAGTGCAGATGGATCACTAGTCCTGGGAATCTAAGGTCTGGGGTTCAAGTTCCACCTTTTGATACTTGTATGGTTTTCGGTTAACTTCCTTGGGCCTCACTCAAGCTTCCTCATCTACAAAATGAGGGGATCGAATCAGACAGCCTCTGGGGACTCTTCAACTCCAAAACCTATAATCCTCTGATTTAATCAATGTGGAGGTAGGAGGCTCAGTGGCAACTAAGGAACTACTGGGAAAGGCTTCCTGTATAGTGAAACTAAATCTTTGAAAAAAGTCAGACAAAAAAAATAATAAAAAAAAAAACAAAAATGAAAAAAGTCAGACATAAAGTGAGCTGGGGGTGGGGTGCCATTTCAGGGGTCAGTGTCCCTTCATGATCTGGGGCAGGAGGGTCAGTGCCAGGTCTGAGGACAGAGAGCAGCCAAACTGTGTTTGTGAAATTGTCTGTAGAGAGAAAAGAAAAAAAAAAACAAGCAAAACTCAAAACAAAGCAAAAAACTGCAGAGTGGTGATGGATGTGGAGAAGTTGCTTATTAGCCTTGAAGAAGTTTTATTCCTTCCCCCCCCTCGTCTCTCCCCCCCCCCCCAGCCTGATGATGTTCCAGTATAATTGGGTTGCCAGAGAAAGGAACCTGTTTTAATTTTTAATTAGAAATCAGAGGAGTAAAAGAGTTAGAATCTGCTTCAGCTGGGGCTTTTGCTCAATGCTGGAATTCTCCTTAATAAGCTGACACATTCCAGGGCTGCCTCCGTCAGCGGCTGGGCGCAGCGGCTTTACTCAGGGGGTAGACATCTTAATGCTCGTGTAATTATCATGTAATTATGCTGTAATGGGGCGCCAGAATTGTGCATAGGCGGCATTCCTCCCCGAAAGTTGGGGGGACACTCGACTCATAAAAAGAAGTTTGTGCGGGCCAGGACAGGCGCCGGCGCGCTCCAGGTGCGGGGCTTTTGTCTTTCCTTCTCGAGAAGCGCCGCTGCTCCTGCTGCTCCCGGGGGTCCCCGGGCTCGTCCGAGGGGGGCTCCCACGCGGCCGGGCCCGCGCTCGGCATAGTCGTGGGGGGCGGCAGTGTGGGGGCGCAGCCCCCTCCCCCGGGGCCCGGGAGCTTCCCCGCGCGCGGGCGCCGGGCGGCGTCCGAGCAGCGCCCAGGCCGGCTCCGCCGCGGCACCGGCTCGGGCTGAGCCCGGCCCGGCCCAGGGCCCGCGGCGCGCCCCGGGGCTTCCAGCCCGTTCTAAACGCCCCTTCTTGGCCAGGCGGGGCCTGGGCCGGTGGGCGGGCGGATGTGTGCGGTGGGAGGGTTGAATGCCGGCACGCGCGCTGCAGCCCCGCCGGACAGGGGCCGCGCGGTCCCGGCCGGGCCCGGCCACAGCCCGGGCAGCCGCGGGGCCGGGGAGGGAAGCGCGCCTTTTTATTTGTAGGTTTGGAGGCGCGCAAGCTTCTGCGGGCCCGGGTGCGCCCCTCCCTGCGGGCCGCCACGATCAGCCCGCATCTCCTTTCAGTTGACCCCCCACACACACACACTTGACATCTCCTTCGAGATATTTGCCTCTGAGTGTTTCCGGCCTGGCTTCATGAAGGAACCGAAATCTCCAAGTTTGGGGAGATTCTTTTTTTTTTTTTTTAATTTATGTCCTGAAGATGCAATTTAATTTGAGTCGCACTGTTATTTTTCAAAGCCCACAGAATGGGATGCTTTAGAAATTCCCCCCCAAAGCTGGCAGCGACAGGGAGCAGCAGGCACTTTATCTTTCTGTGGCTGCACTGTAGAACTACCCTGTCGTTAAGAATTTTTCTTTTTTGGCTGATAATGCCTCACGTGTACTTTATGTTTTAAAGATAGGCTTTTACTTCATTGACTTCTCACAACCATTAAAAAAAAAAGCCTATTTTATAGATTTGGGAACTGAAAGGAGGCAGTGGCAGGGCTAGGATTACCACTACCACTTCCATACAACAACTACTACTACTTTTTTTTTTTTTTTAGGTTTTTGCAAGGCAGTGGGTTTAAGTGACTTGCCATTAAGTGTCTGCTGCCGAATTTGAACTCAGGTACAACTCACTCCAGGGCTCGTGCTCTATCTACTGCACCACCTAGCCACCCCATGGAAATTGTTTTCCAATAATTTCCTGCATTTTTTCCTCTTAAGAGTTATTTTTTTTTCTTTTGCAAGGCATTGAGGTTAAGTGGCTTGCCCAAGGCCACACAGCTAGGTAATTATTAAGTGTCTGAGGCCTAATTTGAACTCAGGTACTCCTGACTCCAGGGCCGGTACTCCATCCACCAGCTGCCCTACTACTACTCTTATTATTGTTATTATACCTTGTTAAAGTTTGTAAAATGCTTTATGATTTTTTTCCATTATATAGATATTTGCTTTCCAAGTATGTATAATGATTAAATCCTTTACAATTAACTCATTTTATCCTCACAATACACCCAGGGTAGGTACTATTATTATCATTTTACAGTGACAAAACTGAGGCAGAGACAGATTAAGTGACTTGCTCAGGTACACACCATTGAGATTGGAATTTGAACTCAGGTCTTCTGGACTCCAGGTCAAGCACTATATCTCCTGCGCCATCTAGTGGCTCCAGACTGGAGTCCAGGTCTCTTCATTCCTAGGACAATAATGTTTCTATTAATCGGCTTGTGTGGGCTTCCTATCCAGGGCAAGATGTCTTTGGGGACCAGCTTAGCTTCTTTCCAGTCCTGGCCTCAGAATCCTATACCAATATGTGATGGAAATATGTTTTCCTGTTAGTTATGGACTTTCTTTCTATTGTAGACTGGATCCCATTTAAGAGCTCCTGCTCTGTATAAGACACAGGAAAGCTCTGAAGCCAGAACTGCAAAGTACTTCTGACCTCTTGGCAATATCATTTGGATTAGAGGCTTCAGCTTGTTTGTTTTCTGCCAAGGCCCCGGTTTCCCGAGCCATTCAAGGTTTCAATATCTAGAACTGAATCTGATATGGTGGGGATCTTCTACCCTGACGGTGGAAAATCTAAATGAGTTTCTGATTATCTTTCACTTTACTGATGATAGCCCTCTGACTTCTCACCCAGAGGATTATTGAAATAAATATGTCAAGGACACTATTTCTTAATCTTTGGGAAGATCTGAGTCCATTCTTTTAAGGCTGGAACTGACTGCTGCTGCCAGAAATGATAGTGCCTTGGAAGCATTGAACCATCTTATTAGAAAGCCCAATTTCACTGGAAAAATCCATTAAAGCAATTTGTCCTTCTCCTCAGATGTTGTTCATCAGGTCTTGCCTCTTGGCCACAGCCTTTCCCCCTGAAGGACCTACCCCTTCAGGTCATGAGTCTGTCATCCCATTTTTTCTTGTATTTGTTCTTTGGTCTTCCCCGAATTCTCTTCTCAGCCTCTGTTTACTTCAGTTTGTAATTCCTTCATCAGCCTTCTTTTCTAATAGGTACTAGCCACCGCCATTCACACTTTGATTCTTGGCCTTTACTCATTGTTGACACTGATAGACTATTCTTATATGACTGCCTCAAAAGGTGAGTTCTCCGTGTTCCCCTTTCCTCACAGAGCCAGGCCAATTCATCTCACCCTGGGTCCTCTGTCTTAATGGAACTGAGCTCCTGTGCTGAGAGACACTATTTTGGATGATCTAACTTGATGCTGACTTCCATTCTACACTCAACTAGGGACCTCCGGGCAAGCCGTCACTTATTTGGCTCATCCATTTCATCCTGGTTGTGGTCCTTGTTTTTTGAGACTCTGTCTGGAATGATTAATAAGCCTTAATCCTTGGCTGTGTGAGGACTGGACATTCCTGCCTTCTTTCTGTGTCCTATTTCTGGAGACTTTGTGGCTTCCACTCGCTGGTCTCCCTCTCCCTATGACTTGGCCTTTCATTACTAATTAGTTCCATGGTGTGTCTAGGTGGATGAAGAAACGGTCAATCCCAAGTGAGTTTTAATTCTGTTGTTTCCTATCCTGGTCCAAGATAAGGCTGTGGGAAAATGAAGGTTTTTTTGAACAGTCTCTTCACCCAGCTCCAGCTGGCCCCATGACCAGACTTCATCAAGAGCTGGTTGCACAATTCCAGCCCATCTTTCCCCTGCCACCCAGATTGCTTCTGGGCCGCCTCCCATAGTTAGCTGATGGTGACTCCAGGATTGTAGTCTGAGGTTAATATTAGCCTCTGGGAAACTTCTTTAGGAAAATAAACCTCTTTTCTTTGAAAGCGCAAAAAGCAATCTACCCCCTTGCCCCCCAACATGACTTAATAGAAAGATTTTTTTTGTTTATTCACTTTTGGGGGTTATTACTGAACTGTTCCCCTCTCTCTGACCTCCTAGGAATATTGATAACCAGGAGTTGATTTACTGGTGATGTTCTATTGGGGGAGAAGTTTTTCCCTTTTACATTTTCTACTTAGCCCAATGTTCCAGGCTCATCTGGATAAAGAAGAAATCTTGAACGTCTTAAAGGTCCCTTTCAGCTCTAAATCTATGCTCTTTGAACGGACAGAATGTAGGTGCTGTAGATAGATTTTTAAAAACTCTTTAGCAGAATATTCTCATGTACATATTGAGCAACTGGGGTCATGAGAGGGGAAAGCATGTAGTTTATTGTGAATTTAGTAATAGAATCAGAATTAGAATCCAAATCTCCTGACTCCATTCAGTGTTCTTTCCACTGTTTTTGGGACAACCAGTCCCTGTCAATCTCATCCTCCTTTAAACCTTGACATTGTTTAATTAAGGGTTATCTGGGTAGGAAAAAAATCAGAGAACAGGAAAGAATCACAGATAAGCAGGACAGCTTTGAAAGTTACATGTTGAATTTATTATATACTTAAAAAGAAAGGAAAGCAAGCTCTACTGTGCAGTTTCACGTATCATTGTCTCATTTTCTTCATTATTTGTGGAAATACTAATTTTATTTGATTTTTCTCATTTCATAAATAAAGTAGAAAAAAAATCTGGGTGGGAACCATTTTCTCAAGTCACAAACCAAAGCCCTGGATTTCATTTTCTTTACTGCTCCCCGAGGGAGCCCGTAGATACTGATCCACCTATTATCATCTTCACATGTATTAGGCTGGCTTGGCCATGTGTGCTGGATGTTGAGAGAGATGGCCACTGACCATGCATGCTCTGAAAGGGGATCCAGAAATAAATGGGACACAGCCAGCATTTGTCACCAGCTTATGAAAGTGAAGGCCAGACAATGGGCCTGTTGAAAACCTGTGGGCTTATCACAATTTGTGGATGTCCACTGAGAATGAAAGAGGGATTGCTTCCTCCTCTTTGAGAGGGAACTAAAGGGAAGCAGCTGGGGTGTTGGGACCCACTGAATGATGGTGGATCATCAGGGAGGAGGTGCAGGACAGCATTTGGAATTAATTCTAGAACCATGGCTGTTATGGGAGGAGATCCTTGCAGAAATTACATAGGGAATCAGTAAATTCTTTGGAAGAGCTAGTTCAGGAAATGTTTGATGGCACAAGTAATAGGGAGCCTTGGAGCCTAACTTTTAAGTCCCTACCTTTATGACCTTAGGCAAGCCCAGTAACCTCTTTGGGTCTGTTGACCCTCTTCTAAGCAAGGTGGGGGTCAAACTAGATGAGTTCTGGGGTTCTTTCTGGAGATAATCTGTGCTCTTACCCTGAGCACCAGAAAACACCAGCCACAATGGATTTGACTAGTGACTAATTGTAGAACCATCAAGTTCACTTAATAATTATGACAGTAGTAACTCACTTTAATTGCCAGATTTATCCAACACTTTCTTTATAATAATCCTGTAGGGTAGGTTATATAATTATTATTATCCTTGTAATGGAGGGCAGTCAACTTGTCAGGAACAAGAACCACCTTATTTTGGATGGTTGGTGATTTTTCAATTAATCCCAGTCTCTTCATCAAGTGGTTACCAGACTAAGTTCAGTTGCATTGTGTCTGTGCTTGCTTAAATCAGGAAGCTGGGCTCTTACATTACTGACCATTAGGACTTTGGAAACAGGCTTCTCACCCTTTTTATCTATATGGGTTTCCTCCTCCCCCTTTCTTTTACATTCACATTTTATAGATGAAGGAACTAAGACCTAGAAGAGGGAAGTGGCTGGTCCAAGGTCATATTGTCTCATTTATATTGCCAGTTAAATATCAGTATAACTATTGTACTGACTCCACATCCAATTCCTTCTGGGCCTCACTCTCCTAATCTCTGGAATGGGAATAATAGTCCCTTCTCTGAGTCACTGTGTCATTGGTAAAGTAGAGATAATGCCAGTATTACTTACTAGTCAGATTTGCTGTGAGGATCAAATGAAATAATTTATGCGAAGTGTTTTTTCAAACCTTAAGATGCTTTATATATGCCAGCTATTATCACTCTTATCTTCTTTTTTTCCCCTGATAAATTTCAAAGAAAAATTTGCCATGAAAAGTTCCTTTTCTGCTATTATTTTCTTGTACCACATTGGGTTTTCTATGGACAATTAAACAGGTGGGAAAAACAACTGGATTTTTTTGGCAGTTAAAAATAAAAGATTGTTAGGTTCATTCTTTGTAGGAGCAATGTAGACATCTTTTGGACTATTCCAGTAGCACAATGGGAATGCTGCATATGTTATCCTGTTTTCACATAATGATAACAGCTAATATTTATATAGCTTTTATTATGTTCCTGGCATTGTTCTAAGTACTTTCATTAGAGCTTCATAACAACCCTGGGAAGTGGGTGCTATAATTATTATTATTTTTCCCCTTTTACAGACTCCCCTGAATTAAACAGGGTTAGGTGACTTGCCAAGGATTACCAAAGCTAGTCAATGCCTGAGACCAGATTTGAACCCAGGAAGAAGAGATGTAGCATGTAGTTAAGAGATCAGATAAGATGGTACATGTGAGAGAATGCTTTTGACAAGCATAAAAGTTTATATAGGTGCCAGATGGTATTGCCAAGCATCTCTATGTTTGACTAGGGAGAATCCTGGGGAGAGGGGAGCAATATCCTTCTGCTACCTTTAAAATTATCCAGTTTTACTCTCTAGGTGAATCATTCTTTCTGATGACCTGGAGACCTAGTTCAGTTATTCTAAAGGGAAACAAAGTTCTTGTGGGAGTGTATATCCATTGTATACACTATCTAGGTAGAGGTTGAGTTTCTTTATGGGTAAAGGTAGCACATATCTTAGGAAAAGAGAGAGAGCCAGTGTTAGTCAAGAGGACCTGGGGTCCTGACACATACTGGCTTTGTGACCCCAAGAAAGCTACTTAATCTCTCTATGCCCCAGGCAAACCTCCGGGTCTCCCCAGAGTGGAATAGTTGTTGATCTGCTTTCTAAGTCAGTCAAACAAACATTTTTAAAGCAAGGCATTATGTTTAATTCTGGAGATAGCATGAAAGCATAAAAGATAGTCCCTCTTCCTAGACCTGAGAATCCAAGGAGGGGGAGAGAAAGCCGAAAATACAAAGTGTGAAAACTAGATACATACAAGACAGATTGGAAATATTCTTAGAGGGACATTACTAGCAATGGCAGGGTGAGGTGGGGAATTGGGAATGGCTTTTTGTAGAAGGTGGGATTCCAGCTGCAGCTTGAAGGAAATAAAGGAAGCCAGGGGGTAGGAATGAGGGGGAGAGTTTAGAAGTTGCTTCAGTAGAATTTTTTTTTTAGTTTTTTTTTTTTTTTTGCAAGGCAAATGGGGTTAAGTGGCTTGCCCAACAGCTAGGTAATTATTAAGTGTTTGAGACCAGATTTGAACCCAGGTACTCCTGACTCCAGGGCCGGTGCTTTATCCACTACGCCACCTAGCTGCCCCTGCTTCAGTAGAATGTTAAAAAAAAAAAAAAAAAAAACAACCCAACACAGGTTTATACAGATTAGTCTGATGTTGTCAAGATCTTCTTTGAGAACAAAGGACATGTCATCAAAAATTCTTAGTGTGATTTTAAGATATAATAGCTTAGAAATATTTTGAACATATGGATGGCCCATCAAATCTTAGCACTCATTTTGGCCTCTTCAAATTTTGGGGCTTTTCATAGTAATTAGCCTATCATGGATCTCATGGTCTCCTACCCAGACAGAAAATTGAGAACTTTTGAAGTTAATTCTGGCCTGATGTTAGAGAGTGTTGAAGTAGTGAAGGGAGGTTGGGGGGAAGAGAGCTCATTGTTCACTTATGAGACTCCTTGCAACAGATAGTGTTTCATTCCTTCTGTTCACCCTCCATTCCACTCCCTATCCTTTCCAGTATGGTGACTGGTCCACCCTTAAGAAATACTTTTTGATCATTTGATAAACACTACCTGTGTGACCTTGGGCAAGTTACTTGCTCTTTTTGGGAAGGGTGGTACAGAGAAATCCATAGGTTTGGCCTAGAAAAAGTTGGCTGAAACAGGAGAGGGAAGAAGTATACTTTTGTTTTTATTTTCTTTCTTCTTGCCAAGAAGATGGAGTTTTGAAGGAGGCTCAAGTTAGGGCTTTTTGACCTCAAGCTGTTATCAGCAGATCCCAGTACAAATGGTTTCCAAGCAGCAGTGCCAAGACTCTGTGTTACTCACTACCTGTGTGACCTTGGGCAAGTCTCTCTTTGGGCCTCTTGGCTAGGGAATAAAGGAAAGAAATAAACTTTTTTTTATAGTTCCTACCATGTGTCTGTACCATGCTCAATATTTTACAAATATTATTACAAAATTGTTACAAATTCAATGACAAAAACAAATATTGATTTACAAATATTGTCACAACAACCTTCTCAAGTAGGTGCTGTTATTATTCCCATTGACTTGAGTAAACAGGCAAACTGAGCTTCCTAGGGTTCACATAGTCAATAAGTATCTGAGGCTAGATTTGAACTCTGGACTTCCTGGATCCAGGCTTAGAGTTCTGTCCACTGAGCCACCTAGCTACCTCTGATGGCCAAGATGAAGGGTTGAATTGGATGAGCTCTGAGGTTCTTGCCAACAGCTCTAGAGCTATGGTCTTGTGATCTTCTTGTTCAGTGGTTTTGCCATTTCCTTCTTTAGATCATTTTCAAGATAAAAGAAACTGAGACAAATGGGGTTTCGACTTAACCAATGATCCAGATAAGAAAGTGTCTGAAGCTTGATTTGAACTCAGGTCTTCCTGACTCTAGGTTCGACTTGCTCTCTGTTGCTTCACTTAACTGTTCCTTCTGATTCTAAGCAACACAAAATATCAGCCACTATCCAAAATGTGTGCTTATTCTTCTTCACCTCTTCAGAGTATCTTAGCAAATGGACCTCCTTCAAAGAACTTCTGACACAGTGGGTCATGGAATGGGTAATATTTCTCTGTAACCAGAGGGAGGCTAGTCTTAGGGTCAGAGAATCAGATTTTGAGTTTGATAGAACTTTAGAGATCTTCTCATCTAACTCCTTTTTTCTACATGTGAGGATTGAAGATTCCAGAGAAGTTAAGTGACCTCCCCAAAGTCATATGAGGAGTAAGTATAGAGTCTTGGCACTGATAGCCACTGAAAGCTGAAAATTGTGCTTCCTGTTATCAGCTTTCCCTTCCTCATTTGCTGAAAAAACTAGTTAGTCATCTCTGTGCTATATTATTCTTTTTTTTTTTTTAGGTTTTTGCAAGGCAAATGGGGTTAAGTGGCTTGCCCAAGGCCACACAGCTAGGTAATTATTAAATGTCTGAGACTGGATTTGAACCCAGGTACTCCTGACTCCAAGGCCGGTGCTTTATCCACTATGCCACCTAGCTGCCCCTCTTATATACTCTTAATGTTGCTTAGGGCCCTAAGAACTTTGACTTTCTCAGTTCACATGTGTATATGTGACATACAATAGTATGTGACATACAGCAGTATGTGTCAGAGAGGAAGTTTGAATCTAGGGGTTCAAAATTTTGAAGACCAAACCTCCCCTTGCTATTACCATGAGCCCTTACATGAGCCCTGACTTCAGCCAGCTGTTGTCTCATATGACTCCTTATCCCCTTCCCAGTCCTCTCCACTGTCCCAATGCAGATTCTTTCCCTTTCAGTCTCTTAAAGTGGGGAGGGGTTGGTGGGGTTTTTTTGTTTGTTTTTTAGCTTTTGCAAGGCAGTGGGGTTAAGTGGCTTCTCCAAGGTCACACAGCTAGGTAATCATTAAGTGTCTGAGACTAGATTTGAACTCAGGGACTCCTGACTTCAGAGCTGGTGCTCTATCCACTGTGCCACCTAGCCGACCCTGGGAGGAGTTTTTAATAGACTGATCCCAACCTTTGAGGATATTTTGCATGCCTGGTTTCTAGATATATGCTTTGATATTTCTAAAAGTCTGTGAGCTACTCACTGGGGTGTATAATCCCCATACCCACTCAAATTACCACCTTTTCTTATATCATTTCTCTATTTCTAATACATTTTTCTACTGCAATAAACTCCACTGGCTACCTATAATTTCAGGGTCAAATAGAAATTGTTTTGTTTGACATTTAGAATCACAATTTGACACTTTTGTCTTTGTAGCCACGTCACTTAGCACATGGTAACTTTTAATACTGTTTGTGAATTGATTGACTAATTAGCAGAGAGCTTTATGAACTGCTTTGGCAGAAAATAATTCATTACCTTGTGGTCAGTCTCTTGTGATGAACCTGTTGAAATTTGGGATGATCCTGGGACAAGACATTCAAAATCTATTTCTGGGACTATCCCCAGTTCTGTAGGAACCAATGGAACTTGTAGTATACCACCAGCAATAGTTTTAAACACTTCCCTTTGAGAAACCAGGGTTCTTTCTACCCCACCAAAGCATTCAAAAAGGATTTCAGTAGAAGACAGGTGTTTATGTATGTTCTGTGCTCCTAGTTAACAAAGATATTTTTTCAACCTCATTAATAATTTATACTTCTCCAAGTTTTTCTTAATCTTGAAATAGATAATTGGATAGCAGTATTTTGTTACCTGGCAGAAACCCTACATTTTGAGAAATGAAGGGGACCCTGGAAGCTTTAACACCATGGGGACTCTGTATCATGCCAACAGACAGACACATTACTGTCAATTGGCAGGTTACTTAAAATATATGAAGAGAGCTTTGCAAATCTTAAAATGCTATGTAAATACTAGTCTTGTGGATTTAATATGATTTGGAGTTCAAAGAACTGACCTTGAGTCCAGGCTATGCACCTTGTAGAAGGACACATCCTTTCATCTCCTTGAATCCTAGTTTCCTTCTTTGGATGATGTTGGTAATAATGCTTGCGTGAGAGACAACATGGTGTAGGGGAAGAGAGTTTGTTTTGGAATCAGAAAGACATAGATTCAAATTCCACCTCTTAAACATAATGTCTGTGTGACCCCCAGATAATTTACTTAGCCTCGCAGTTTCCCCTTAGGAACATAAATTGCAGAGAAGGAGATAATCTGAAGTGGGAGATGTTACTTCCTAGAAGTTCCACTTCTCCAATGAAATTTCTAACAGAATCTAAATGTAAAATGCTTACAGTGTCTACCACACCAAGTCATTGTGTGGAAATCACTTTTTAAATCTTTATGTAGAAATGTGTCTTTATTAGTGTTCATTCCTTTCTTTCCTTCTCTCTCCCTTTCTCCATCCTATATCCTTGTCTTCCCTTCTGTAGAGGGCTCCTTTACAAACTGACCATCTCCCCATCTGGGTGTGGTTTGGGTGGGCCTGTGAATGGAAACCCATGACTGAGTCACATTGGAGCCATGGTCAGATTCCCTGGAGGGTTTGTCGTCAGGGCTGAGTTGCTCTAGAACAGGTGGTGCCTGTGGGTGGAGGGCTCTGGAGGAGTCCTAGAAATTGTCTGGTGCCCCAGGGAGTGGGGTGGGTAGTTTCCATGGTTCTGTCAACTCCTAAAGCAGCAATTCAGACAAGAGATTAGGAAAAACAAGCTGGAGTGGCTGAGCATCAATAAGGGCTGTGGACTGAGAGGACATGGCCTTCCTTTGGGATGCATGTCACTGAAAACCCCATCTGGAATCAGGAGGAATCAAATGAGGAGGATTGATAGAGAAGTCAGTTTATTCATTTTAGAGCCAAAAAGAACATTAGTTCATCTCTCTTATTGTTCAGACAAGGAAACAGACTTATCTGAGGTCACACGGGGAGCAAATTGAAGAGCTGAGATCTAAACCTCAGGTTCCGGTCTTTAAATCTAGGGCTCTTTCAGGTGCCCCCACCTGGGAATCAAATGAGTCCATCCACTTTATGCTGGTCATGCTCACCTTTGCTTAGCCTTGTCACTCAATCTCTCTTTAGAAGAGACAATGAAGAGCATCTGACCTGATCTCTTCATTTTATAGTTGAAGAGACTGAAACCTACCAATAATGTGTTGGAGGTAGCATTTGGAACACAGGTCTCCATGCCAGTCAAGTTCCACACCCTTATATTAGGCAATGCTGTCAAATTCAGGCAGCATGGTGGCTCAATGGTTAGAGTGCTGGGTCTGGAGCCAGGAAGTTCAGATTTGGCTTCAGACACTTATTTGGCTATGTGTGACCCTAAGCAAGTCCTTTAACTCTTTTTGCCTCAATTTCCTCATATGTAAAATGAGGATAAGTGTGGCAAGGACTGCATAAGGGCTGTTATAAATAACAAAATCCTAGATATTATAAGTAAAAAATCTGACATGAGGCAACAGAATCATTATTTTGTACCAGTTTGAGGAATAAGTGCTTTGCAAACTTTTACAAACTCTATATTGATTTTTTTGTTGTGATTGTTAGAACTTGTTTTTTTTTCCCCCCCTGTCCAGGGTATTCACAATGAAAATTTCCTCTAAAAGTACAGATCAGCAGATTTTACAATTTAGAGTTTGCCTGAGACACTGAGTAGTTAAATGACATATCCAGAGTCATGCAGCCATCGGATCTGAGACTTGAACCGATGTCTTCAGTTCAGGTCTGGCCCTCACTCCACTAGATCAGAGGTGTTGAAAATGCAAAACCTGCCTCTGTTCTATTATTCTTCAGAGTGAGGCACAAACTAGATTAAAATATAATTGGGATATTTAACAAAATAAATGAAAGTACAATAAAAGCATAGATAATGTTACATTTTAAAACTAGGTCATTATGTGCAAGGTTCTTGAAAATTTGATGGATCCCATTTTTATTGGAGTTTGATACCACTACAGTAGAATGTATAATTGCCTCTTTGTATCTAGTTTAATAGTTCCTTAATAATAATGGTATTAATTTACACATTAGTAGTCCTTATAGTTTACAGACTTCTTTTACCTTCATTGTTTTGTGAGTCACAAAATAAACCCTGAAGTATTCTGGAGGGAAATTGTTGTGGCTTTTTAGATGAGAAAACTGAGATCTAGAATATATGTCTTACAGCTGGCACTAGAACCCAGGTCTTCTTTATCCTACCTAGTCCAGTGTTCTTTCCAGTACACCACATTGTCTTTGATGATACTTTATAGAATATTTTTTCCCACTTCTCTCATCGTTACCTCCTCCTACCCCAGCCCCCATTTCCCTCCTCCTCCCAGTACCCCCCATTGATTGCCATAATGACTTAACCCAGGTGGTCGACTGTATGGAGAATTGGCCCAGGGGAAATAATATTCCCTGGTACCAGCCAGGGTCTCAGATGTGCTTTGGGCTTCCAGGGGCACTTCCCTGGGGAGCCAGTGATCTGGGTCCTGGTTTATTCTTCCTTTCCCCTTCACACTCCCATCCTCTCTCCCTCCCCCAAACAACTAGAATTTGTGGGTGGAAGGGCTAGAGTGAGGAGTGGGGAGGAGGTGGAGTTGGGCAGGGAGGGAGAGGGAGCCTGCTACTGTGGTGTGGACTAGAATTACCTATTTATCTGGATAAAGTGCCTTTTATAGAACAGTCAGTGCAAATGTTTAGATAATTAGAACAAAAGCCAAAAGAACAATTCAGCTCAAAGTGACAAGATGGGAAAGCTGGGTGCCCACCAGGATGGTGCTTTTTTTTCCCCCTGTCTCCCTAGTTCTCCCCAGCCTTAGCTGGGTTTTGATCATGCTATTTAGAAAATCCCTTTGTTGTAGGATAAACTGACATTGGCCCTCATATTTCTGCTGTGAAGTTTGCTGTATACCAAGTGATCACTCGGGAGAGCTAGACCATTACAAGCTGATTAAATGAGCTAATTTTAATTTGTTCAGTGGTTACACATGCACAGACCTTTTGGTGCCCTTTTCCTGTTTGTTTTTTATTTTATTTTTTAAAAAAAGAAAAAGACCTCTAGGAACCCTCATTAACACTTCCCCCATTTAGAAAAACATGTTTTTAGTGAAGCTTGAGAATTGTTGTTTTAAAATAATAACACTAGTTATTATCAATAATAATTAAGGTAATTATATTCATTTAGTCCTGTTTACTATAATAAAGTGCTCTGTTATAATAAAAATGATGCTGTGTTTTTGGTTTGCGCAGCTCTTTACATTTCATTTATTTAATCCTCCCTACAATCATTTGAGGTAGGTCCTACTATTATCCCCATTTTATAGATGAGGAAACTTTGACTTGGAGACATTAAATTTGTTAATAGTGATATATCTTATAAGTATTTGAAGCAAGATTTGAACTTGGGTATTTTTGACTCCTGCATTGTGATTTAGGATAGGGCAGGCATAATTATCTTCATTTTACTAATGTGAAAACAATTTCAGAGAGTCGGGTCACTTAATCTGTTCCAGGTCACACCTGGGCTCACATTCCCATGTCCTGTGTTTTCTCCTGCTATCTCACTGTCCTTGAGACACTTAGCAAATCAAATGACACAGTCTCAGGCGGTGCTAGCCAAATGTAAGCATCCTTCATGATGAAGATGAGGATGATAACCACTCATTTTTCTAGGACTTAAAGGTTTTTACAAAATTCTTGTATCCAACCCCTTTGAATTAGGTGGTTGTTACCGTATTATTCCAGTTTGATAGATGAAGATTAGAGAGGTTAAGAGAGAACTGCCTCCTTCACCTGACCAATGAACATTAGAACCCAAACTCACCTTTCTGACCTGTATTCTGTTCCTTCCAAAATATCTAGCCTTTGTCATTTGGGGGTTGGGCCCTTAAAGTTGGGAGACTTGAGGCTGCTAGCCTGGGTCCCTGTGCCAGACCTGTGATGGAGGAAACTCGAAGCATGGCAACCCATCTGGCCTCACCTGAGTCCTCTACTGAGTCATCTAGTCTAAGAAGTAGTTAATATTGCCAGCCTCCCCTGGATGCCTGTAGGAAGGCCAAGCCAAGCAAAGTGTAGCAAAGTATAGTGAAGGAAATTATGCTGTTAGGTTGCTTTTTGCAACACTTATGGGGAGTTCTGCCTCAAGAGGGGACCTCTGCCTGTAATCTATAATAGTGAGTGGTGTACAAAGGGAAAAGTAATTGTGTAGTTGCAGAAAATGTTTTCCATTTTCCCTGAAAAAGTTGCTTAAGCCATTTGGTGCCCTCCCTCTCTTTTACCTTCTTTATTTGTTATCTTTTTTTTTTAATGCATTTCAATAGGCGGCTGTTAACTACACACCTTTATTGCCTTTAAATTGTGAACCCAGCCTAAGCAAGATGGTTTATATCGAAGTGCATTGTTAGTCAGGGGCCTGGAGCCTGGTTTCCCCTGGAGTTGATCGGCATGTTTGAGCTGCGCCAGTTTTCCTCAGCATTGTTTCCATTTGCTGAAAGCTCTTTCCCAGAGACGGTACCCCACCCACCCTTCATCCCCTGGGTTGCCTGGGGAGAGCAGCCCCCTCCATTCCAGCAGCTTTCCCCCACCCCCTCCACAAACACCGTGCTGGCCCCTCTTCTTGCTGCCAAGCTGGCACCCAAGGGCAGGGCCCCAGTGTGTGGTGGGCTCTTCTCTCCTTTCTCCCCTCCTCCCCTCGCTCCCTGGATACATTCTCTCCTCCCTCCCTTCCTTGCCATCAACTGGGAAGGAGGCTTTGGAACAGTCTCTTGCTTCTGAGCTCTCTCTGTTGGAATCCCCTAGTGAAGTGAGTTTGATCTCCCTCCCTGGAAGCCGCCTCTGTGGACCACAGCTCTGAATTGGGTCAACATCTGGACAAATGGCTTGAGATTTCTCCACTTGGCCTTTTCTTCCATCCTCTCTCCTCCCACCCCTTCCACTGCCTCCTTTTTTCCCTCCTCCTTTCTCCCCCCTTTTCTTTCTATCCTCGTCTAGAACCAGAGACAATACCAAGTGGCTGAGCTAGCAGAGAGACCTCAGCCCATCCTATCCCCAGTGGATGGGGTGGGGACATGTCCCGGAGCTGAGGTCACTCATAGGGCAGGGTGAATAGATTTCCCCAGCAGTTTGCCAGCGACACTGCTGGCCCATGGGTGAATAGAGAGATTAAGTTTCGACTGTTGCCACTCGATTAAACTTTCCCCTACGGAAGAGACTCACCTCAGGAAGGATTGGGGAGGAGGGGGGAAAGGTAAGATGAAGGGGTATGGGTGGGGGTAGGGAAGACGTGGAAATCCCAGGGCAGAGCTGCGGGTGGGGTGGGGGTGGGGGATGAATAGAGCAGAAGTCATGTCTCCTGACAGCCAAGTGTTGCATTATAAACTCCTGGTTTGTTGAGAAGCTGAATGTTTCCTCAGAGGGGAATCAAATCCAGAAAGAGGAAAAAAATGTTTTCCAGGGATGTGAATGGAATATGGGGACTGGCCCCTTAAAGGAGCTACCCATCGGGCAGAAACTGTCCTACTCTCTTCTCTTCCCCAGCCTGAGGATACCTTAGCCCTTCAGGGGTACAAGGTTTGAGGGATGCTGTCCAACACGGGGGGTGACCTTGGGTGAGCATGTCTTTTGTTTCCTTAACAGTGGTCTTTGGAACGCCTTCAGGTTTGAGTTTAAACTATCTTTTTTATAAAACTTTTTTTTTATTTCCTTTTTCTCAATATAACTTTAATTTTTCCAGAACTGCCTCCTTTGCTCCTTGTCCTGCAAGTCCTTGCTCTGTCCTCCCTACCTTCTTTCCTGATCATTTTCTAATTGGCCCTCAAACCTCTCTTGTTCTCACCTATCCCTGTCTTGTCCCTACTGGACACCTAAACTGTGGAAAGTATTGTTCACTTTTCCCCTTCCCCGCTGCTGGTTTGGGTAATGTTTGGGTCTTCTTTCCACTAATTATGTCCTTCTGCATACAGTAAGTGCTTAATAGTTGTTGACTTGATTTGATTTCTCTCTCCTGCCTTTCTTTCCAAGTGACTCAGAGTTTCCCTTGCTGTTGTCCATCTGGTGAGGTTAGAAAGCATTCTAATGACTGGCTTCTGGGGGCAGACTTTTGACTGGATACATCTGAAGAAGGTTCATATCTCCATGGTGAGGGCATGATTTCCTTTTTTAATTACTCCATGGTGTCTTCTAGAGATGACCTTCACCACAGTCAAATAGCCAATCCACAAAGAGCATGCCAATTTATAGACCAAACTATAGCCAATCTATAGTTAAAAGTCAGAAAATGGCTTCTTGATGTGAGATTCCAGGGCCTTGGGCCCCTGGGATTGTTGTGAGAGGGACCTGTAATGAATCTGAACTTTGTAACCTGAGTCCCATTCTTCATTTTGGATTGGTGAGTTTCCTTTCTTTATATTACGTAACTAAGCTACCCAGATAGCGAACTTTTGTTCTGTAATTACACGGTATTTAAGAAGCAAATTGATAGGATAACGTGTTATTATTGGCTACTGGGTTAATAGCTATTTTGGTTGGTGTAATAATACTGCCTAACGTTTCTGGCATGCAGAGCAGAGAGGTAAGGCATCCTATGGAAGGGTGGATGGAGTATTTGACTTCTATAGAGCCCATTGGGGACAGCATGTTGGCCTAGAAGGCTCTAAAAGGTGAGGGGCCTGACAGCATCCTGGTACTGTTGGAGAAACCTACAGGGAGTTGGTATTGGTATTCATACTCAGGTGTCTTTTGTAACTGGGAGAGGCTAGTTTTCTGCTCCCTGTGCCCATACTACCTCCGCGATGAGTGTTGTCATTCTCTGCGCCACCAGCAGCAGGCAGGCTCTCAACCCTGAGGAACCAAGTTTTAGGGAATATTTATATTACATTTGTTTTCTTTTCCAAAAAACAATGGTTGTCACATAACTTTAAAAAATCTGTTTATATATTTTGTTTTTACATTATTTTATTTTTCAGGATATTGCTTCCTTCCCTTCCTCTCCTCCCCTGAGAATCAAGATTTCTTAACCTTAACAGTTTTTAGCAGTTTCATAAACTTGGATGGGGAAAAAAATTACATCTTTGTTTTCACTAACTTCTAAATGAAATTTATCTTTTCTTTCAATTATGAATGTAGGTAGCAAACATTTTGAGTAAGGATGCATAAGTTTTATGACATTGTCAACTGGGCTCTTTAACATACAGACATACAAACTCTTTTATTAGAATAAGGAATAAAAAAAAGAAAGATAAATGAGAAAATCAGTTCATTGAAAGTAACCAAAGCATTCATCACATTGAACTATTTAGGCCCGTCAGTGTCATACCATGTAACATTTTTCATCATTTTCCCCTTTGGCTTGTATTGACATCTCTTTCTGAAATATGGAATGGAGCCTTATGAAAAGGCTTCATAGAATTAAGCTGATCTCAAGGGGGAGCCTTTTCAACTGCAGATACTTAGACTCTGGAAGTTAAAGTGATTTGCCCAAGGTTATCGAAGTCATCAATGACAAAAGACTGGATTTTAATACAGGTTCCGTAAACCAGTGATCTTTTCGCTCTGCCAGCTCAAGTTGGTCTTCAGAGTTGGAGTTAAAGAAGAAATGTGTCCTTTTTGCCTGGCTGTTCTGGGTAACCCGCCAATTGTAACCCAAGTGATGAGATTTTGTTTGCCAGTTTTCATGTGGAAATTTTCTTGCTCTTGACTTTGGAAAACCAATAGAAGGTGACAGTCAGCCTTGGGAAGCTCTGTAGATGAATTGGAAACCTAAAGGGACACAGTAATCTATCAAAAATCAGAATTAATTTCCAGATCAGACTTCTTACCTCGCTCTAGATCAGAGGAGTGTGGTGCATCTCCCTAAGAGGCAGCATGGTATAGTGCAAGGAAGGTTGACTATGTGGTCCCAAGATCTATGTTTGAATCTTGGCTCTGGTGCTTATTAAATGTGTAAGAAAGTTTATTTTCCTCTTCTGAGCCTCAGGTTTCTCATCTGTTGAGGCTTTCATTCATTTGTGTAGATGATGATGATGATGATGATGATGATGATGATGATACTGCTGTTTTTAAAGGGGAGATGCAAAAGACGCACATCTAGAAATGTCTGCTACTTTTAAAAAAACTTTTTTTAGGAATTGTATTGAAAAATATCTGAGTTCTGTATTTAAACTTTCCTCTGTGATTCTGCGAATGTATTGTTAACTCTTGATGCACTGTGGCTTCTGCTTTCATCCTTTTCTTACAAGATGTAAAATAGATAGGGAGTAGAACATGAGATCAGGAAAAGTGGAATTCATATCCTGCATTTGATACTTATTGGCTGTGTGATCCTAGACAAGTCCTCAAGTTTCCTTAGTTGCAAATTGGGGATAATAATAGTTCCTACTTTATAGGGTTACTGTGAAGATCAAAAGAGATTTTGTATGCAAGGCTTAACGTGCTATATTTGTCAGTCAGTTGTTTTCTAGTTGTTCCCAACCCTTTATGACTTCATTTATGGGTTCTTGGCAAAGCTACCAGGATGGTTTGCCATTTTTTTCTCTAGTTCATTTGACAGATGAGGAAATTGAGGCAAATAGAGTTAAGTGACTTGTCTAGGATGATACAGCTTGGAAATGTCTGAGACAGGATTTGAATTCAGGAAGATGAATCTTCCTGACTCTAATTCACTGCATCATCTAACTGCCCAAAGTCAGTCAGTCTCTCTCTCTCTCTCTCTCTCTCTCTCTCTCTCTCTCTATATATATATATATATATATACATATTAGCTTTCATTATTATTATTATTATTATTATTATTATTATTATTATTATTATTCCCAGCATTAATTTTATCATTACTTTTACTGATAAGTGGTATGGAATAGGGGATGGGGCTCAGCCCTTAGAGTCAGTAAGGCTCCTATTTAGGTGCCACCTCTGCTACATATTGGCTGTGGGACCTTGGGCAAACCTATTAATGTCTCTGGGCAACGCTTAAATTGATGCTTCCTTCATTGTTAGAAAGAGTTTCTTCTTCTAGGATTCCTCCTACTAATGAAACCATAGATCCAGTCCTTGTCCTATTACTAATCTTATGAATGCATACAATAAAGCCTATAAAGGGATCAGTAGCTTAGGAAGAGTCACATATTGTTTGTGACAGAGCTAGTTTTTGAGCTTGAATGATATTCCTTTCTGCTCATTCCATGGATCTTTCTCTTCCTTTGTAGACAGTCTCCAGTTACCACCCTTTTTACTGTTTTTCTTTCTAAGCAATAAGTGAAATCTCTGTGAATTCTCTTATATTCATGCCAAACTTACACACACACACACACACACACACACACACACACACACAGCCACCAGCCTATCTTGGATCTTTGTTACCTCTTGCCTGCACTGTTGTGATGTCTCCCTATTAGCCTGACTTTCTCCAAGTCATCTCCCTCCATATTCTGCCCTTTTCCTCCCCATTCTCCCCAGACCACCCTGCACACATCTGTCTAAATAAAGGGAGGCACCATGGGAGAGTTCTGAAGTTGGAAGTCCCAGGACTTGAGTTTGAATCAATGACCTCAATACAAAGACCTTCAACAAATCTTGTCAGCATTATTTTCCATTATTCTCTTAGATCCAAACTGGATTTGCTGTTCCCCATATATGTCCTCTATTTTCATTGCCCTTTATTTTTCTTCTACCTGAAACATCACCTTCACTTCTCTACGTGTCAAAATCTGACCATCCTTCAAGGCCCTGTTCATTTCAGTGCAACTTCATCCACAAAAACCTTCCCTGGATCCCCTTAGGACTTTGTGTCTCCTAGCACTTCTTGCATCTTAATTTGTATTCTGGTTATTAGTGTATATACCCTATCTCCTCTAATAAATTGTAAGCTGCACAATCTTGGGATCCTATCTTGTTTGACTCTTTATCTCCCCCCCCCAATAGCTCTTCCTGTTTATATTAGGGGTTCACCTGTGCTGTAATTTTGCATTATTGAGGGAGTTGTTCTAGAGGGGATATGTATATAGCATGCTAGAACTCGCCAGCAGGTCAGGAAGCAGGTCATTGTTCATCATCATTAGGTCCTTCTGTAACCACCAGCAGGATGGGCAGGAGAGCAACCCATGATTCTTCACTAAGGGTATGTTGAGCCATTTCCAGTAAAACTTAAAAGGGTGTGTGTGTGTGTGTGTGTGTGTGTGTGTGTGTGTATGTATGTGAGAGAGAGAGAGAGAGAGAGTGAGTGTGTGTGAGTGTGAGTGTCAGGAGGATGGTGAGTTTGAGTCAGTAGAAAACCTCCCCCATGAGCTGCAGAGGGAGGGCTCTGTTGGGAAAAACACACACGCACTTCTCTGTTTGAGACAACAGTGGCCGACAGGAGACCCTCTCTGGTGTGTTTGGAGAGAGTGACTGACTTAGGCTTTCATCAGCCAACAACATAGAAATGCCCCCTGAAAATGGTTTGCTGGCTGTATCTTTAAGAGCAGGGAATCTAGCTTATTATCTTATTAAATCTGTCAATTTGTTCTGCTCTGGTTTGAATAAACAGAAGGTTTCTTTGCCCCCCACTCCACCACGCCTTCTGAATCTTTTTTCTATTGACCCCCCCTTTCCCTTCTTTTCTTTTGTTTTGATGCCATTTCTCTGAGGCTAGTTACAAATAATTACAGGCTATGGATTGGTGTGTCTGGAAAAAATATGTTTATATGTACTTAGGATGGAGGTTCTTCATCTCTTGCATTCATATTCTCTCTCTCTCTCTCTCTCTCTCTCTCTCTCCCCCTCTTTCTCTTTTTCTCTTCCATCCATAGTGTATGTACTTTCTCTTTCTCGATGATATTCTTTAAAATAAAGAAATGACAAATGCAGTAGACACAGAGACTGAACTAATTGCATTCTGCCATAATGCGCAGAGGCCTTAGGGATTGCTGGGGCTGTCTTGCCAGAGCGGACCCCTCTGTGCTCAGGCGAGGGTCAGATGGAGCGGTCAGGCTCATTAACTCCTGAGCTTCCAGCGGGAGAATCTCTCTCCTCGCCATCTTCCAGCACACCCACAGCCTCTACTGCTGATTCTGCTTCCCAATAGAGGGCACAGTGTGGGGTCTGGGGTATGTGGCTGTCCAGACCTGAAGCAGCTGGTGTGAATACAACATCTCCAGTGCTCCCCTCTTTCTCTGTGATCATGTCTTTGACTGTCAGCTCAGAGTAGGCAAGGACCCATGCAGTTCTCAGAGCTCTCTTTGGTCAAGTGTCTTCATTGAGAACGTATAAATTAAAAAAAGATGACTTAGAAATATATTTAAAACCAAAAGACATACAGTTATGACATGGTAAGTGCTCAGGAGGAGGGAAGCACTTACTTATATTACCACAATTTACATTCTCCTATCTACACCTTTTCCTCCTTACCTATTGTGTTGCTGGTGTCCTGCTTTTTTCTTGCTCGCCTTCATTTCTTGGAAGTGGTTGTTAAAAATCCCTATTGTTAACCCACAAAATATCCTTACACAGTCTCCTGAATGTTTATCATCTTTTCCAGAGATGCCCTGCCTTTTAAGCAATCCTATAAGCCTGAGGTTTCATACATTGACACAGTACCTTGAAAGTGAAATAACTAGTTTTTTGGCATATATATATGTGTGTGTGTGTATATATATATATATATATATATATATATATATATATATATATATATATATTTGGTTTTTTTTTTTTTTTTTTGGTTACCTGGGGTAAAGGAAGGGCTTTTACTCATGTTGGCAATATGCATAATTACTGCTATTAATAGTAAGTATTGTAAGCAGTATCTCAGCTCTGGATAAATTTTTATCCATATGCTAATGCTCATCAGTCCATACTTCCCTGCTATTTGCACCCTTCTGGTTGACTCAAGTTCTCAGAAACATAGGGAAGAGGAACTGGAGTGGGGGAAGCTAAAAAAAATCTTGTAGGTTTTTGCAAAATTTTAGGTGAGATCTGGGTCCTACACTCCTGGTGTTTACCATCTAATGAGGAGATGAGATACACCTCATCTCTAAGAAACACATTCATAAAATTAAGTTCATTAGAAAAGTTCCATCTCTTTTAGAAGAAGCATAGACATTCATGTTTCTAGCTGAGCCTTTCTTAGGGAAAATAGTTAACAAGAATCTCTTAGAGCTGCCTTTTCCCAGGCTTAGAAATTAGTAGCTGGACTATTGCAGTAATCTCCTGTGGTCTCTCTGTTTTTAAGTCTACTTTCCCCACTCATCTAAGTGATCTTCTTACAGTATAGTTATGACTCTATCACCCCCTCACACCCAATAAACTACACTGGCTCCCATTTCTATCTCTTATCTTTTTCTATGTATTTGCTTATATCTACAGTTATATCATCTCTCTCTCTCTCTCTCTCTCTCTCTCTCTCTCTCTCTCTCTCTCTTTCTTGTACATAATTATTTTTATATAGCCTTTCCCATTAGAATGTGACCTCCTCAAGGACAGGAATTGTTTTTTTCTTTCTTTGTATTCTCCATGCTAATGGTTTCACAGTATCTGGGTTCAAATTCCAACACCTTGCTGTTCTGTCATCTTGGTTAAGTTGCCTTCCATCTCTGGTTCTTTGTTTCTCTGTGAAAAGAAGGTTTCAGTTCTTCAGGATGTAGCTCTCAATTCAATGTTTCCTATGTCTAAACATCTCATCCCAGCTCTAGTTTCTGAGAGAACTACAAATTTTATCCAAAAAATGTCAAGACTAACTTTGGATTTGGAACATACTTCATTTGCCCCTCAGATCTGACTGAGTGGTTGGAATTGACTACTCTTCTGTATTTTAACAAGATGCTTTTATTTTTTTTCTACAACTGGTTCTAATAACACTTTAGACTTGAAAGCTTAGAAAGGACAATTTTTCTTTAGGCAGAAAACGTGAAAATCCGGGGAAATGGAAATTTTCTCTGCTGAGTTGTAGATTTGGATGAGTATAAAGGGTGAGGGAGCCCCACAGAGTAGCCTGTGGTGCTGGCTGGAACATTTCAGCTGCTGTGGCAAACTGATTCTTCCTTTTCTTGGGAAATCTTTGGAGTTGAATGGGATGGGCCTAGCCCACCCCTGCTGCCCCCATAGTAACAGGATCTGGGTGACATCTTTGTTAGTGAGAGCAAGAGTCTTGAATTTAGAGCAACAAAACTGCTTCATGATCATTGGAAGACATAGGTTTCAGGATGTTTTAGACATTTGGGGAATATATATGGGAAACAGTAATAATAATTCACTGTTTTCTACTGTCTTAAGGTTTACAAAGTGCTTTCCTTTCAACAGTTGTATAAAGCAGGCAGTACATGTATTTTTGGACTCCTTTTCCAGATGAAAAATCAAGGGTCAAGGGGGCAGCTAAATGGTGCAGGGGGCAGCCAGGTGGTACAGTGGATAGAGCACTGACCTTGGAGTCAGGAGGACCTGAGTTCAAATTCGGTCTTAGACACTTAATAATTACCTAGCTGGGTGACCTTGGGCTAATCACTTAGCCCCATTGTCTCACAAAAACAGCCCCCCCCCCAAGAAAAGCCAAAACAAAAAAATCAAGGGTCACATTTGCTCCAGTAAAATAGATAATAATATTAATAATTATTAACATTTAATATAATGCTTACCATATATAAGCCTTTACAATTTATCAATTGATTCTTACAGAAACCTTGGGAGGTATAATTATTTCCATTTTACAGATTTACATATAGTTAAATGACTTGCCCAGGGTCACATAGCTAGGAAGTGTCTGAGGTCAAATTTGAACTCAGGTCTTTCTGACTGAAGAGCCAGCAGTCTATCTACTATGCTGCTAGACTGTCCCTCCCTAAGATACATGATCCTTAAAGTCTGATGAGGGAAAAAGTTTTTAGGCATATTACTTGCTATTTGGCCTTTCCAAATGGTTCTCTGCCTGTGATGATATACTGCATTTTGATTCAGCGGATTGATATTTAAATCCTGGTTATTCCTTGTGCAAATCACTTATATTATCTGAGCCTCTGATTCTTCATTTTATCTGAAAAGGGAAAGAAGCACTAGTTTGGAAATGCTCCAAGTCTACAGAGGGAACTGTGACTTCTTAGGGCTTTTTTTTTTGCCTTACCCATACCCAGGACTTTCCTGTCCTCCAAATTTTGCTTATACTTTCCCAGTGTGGGGTGGTTATAGTGGTGGTTGTGGTGGTGGGTTTGCTGCAAGGAGAGTCCTATCCCTGCTCAGTTCCTTGTACTAAGCTGAATTATGTGACTAGGGTCCATTATTCTGGAAGTGTCAGAGCTTCTAAGAGTGGCCATGTTTGAACACCCTGTTGTTGAATACTGGCTGGAAGTATGGAGAACTCTGAGAATTATTTAGCAAGGACTAGAACAATCTCTGTTTTTCCTCTGTAAAATGAGTTGGAAAAGGCAATCTCTGAGGTGCCTTCCAGGTCTGATAGTCTGTGAGATTTGAACTCACTTTGATTCCCTGTCAACTGTCTCAGTTTCATTAAGGATCAAATGAGCCTTCCCCTGTGACTTTGGGCAGGTCACTTATCCTCTCTGGGGGCCTCAGTTTCTTTCCTTGTAAAATCAAGGAGTTAACTTAGGTGATCTCTAAGGTCCCTTCAAAAATCTAACATGATATTATGAGGATTTATTGGAGGAAAGGTTTGGTTCCAAGCTCATTTCAGAAGATGATTGCTTGAATAGGTTATACCTTCTTACCCCTTTCCATTAGACTGCTTAAATACCAAATATGATGAAACAACTTATTATTATTATTATTATTATTATTACTATTATTATTATTATTATTATTAACTGTTATTAGCATTGGTTTAGATAGCATTACTCTTTTTTTGAATAACAGTTGCATTGGGCTTCCTGGATTGTTTCTCCTCTGGAAAGGTGACCAGACTTTTTCCTGTTAAACGTGATGCAAAATTTCATTGTGAGGATTCTAAGTCAAGTGAAGGATTTTTAAGAATGAGGGGAAGCTTGAGCATGTGCATAGGTGTATTGGAGAAGGAGCCAACGTCTAAGAAGAGGTTGAAGAAGAAAAGAGAATGCCCGAAACATATAATATTAAGGAGAGAATTTGGGTTGAGGTCAAGGTGTTTGAGGAAGGGGTCATGGTGAATGGTCTGTCTCTCTTTTCTCAACAAAGCAGGAGACAAAGTGACCCCATAATAAAATGATGGGGTGTTCCCTCTGTCACGAAGTTTGAAAGATTTTGTCTTATGGCAAGCAACAGTTGTATTATATTTTTCCTATAAAGCGCAACTGATGGATACCACATGATAACATTAAGAGGATTGAAAATACTTTGAGTAAATTTCCATTTGACAGATTCATAATAGGCAACTCAAAGCACTGGGATATCAATCTGGTAGGTGACAATCATATTCCTTCCTTTTCTCCTAAAACAACCACCCCGATCAAAGGTATATTCTTCGAGTTGAGGAAAGTCTTCAAGTCCTGAATCTAGAACTGGACAATATCTGATGCCAACTTGTCCCAAGCCCTTAATTTAAGAGATGAATAAATTGGGAAGCCCTGGGCCAGTTTATTAACTTACCTGAGATCACAAAAGTAACAAAGCATCAGAGACAGGATTTGAACCCAGTTTCTCTCATCCCAGAGCCAGGACATTGACCTTTTCATTGGACCAAACTGTCTTTCAGCATTTCAGTTGGGTTATATACAAGAAAGTAAGTTAAAATAACTGTAATACTAAAGTTTACATTTTTCAAAGCATTTTTATTTATATTATTTCCTTTAATTCTCAACAGCTTTTCAAAATAAGTAGGGAAAGGGTAATTATCCTCATTTATCAGATGGAGAAACTGAGCCCAAGAAAGGTTTATTGACTTAGAGTCATGTTGATAAGTATTATCAAAGAATTCTGTGATTCTTCTGCTAGTGTTGTTTTCAAGATGAGAAATCTGGACATAGGAAAAAAAGACCTTTTATTCTCAGGCTGGCTGGGAGGGAGTGGTCCTTGAGAATCTATCTGGGACTAGGTATAGCTCATATCACCTGCTTTGGGCATCAGCACCAGGTGTTGATTAGTTTTGAATTTTGAAATCCTACAGGGATTTACAGTTGGTTCCCAAAGGACTCTGGGAACCAACCCTGAGCTTTGGAGCTAGCATCAATCTCCTGATCCCATGGCTCAGGCAGAAGCCCAGTAGAATAGAGGGGTCTCCTCCTCTGTCCTGCCTGTAACCTCCCTCTGGGTGCTCCAGTGTGGAGGAAGGACACCTAAAGACCCTGTGGCCTCTGTCTCCAGGGGCTCACATGCAAGTGCTAAGAACCAGAGCTTGTCTTCAGGGAGAAAGCTCTCCAAGGTAATGAGGACCTGAGCTTTTTAAGGTGGGGGAAGGAGAATATAAGGGAGCTGGTATTAAAACTAGGCCTTAGTGGACAGGTGTTACCTCTAACCACAGCCTCCAAAGTGGATAATTGGCTGTTCTCTGTAGTGGGGCAGAAGCTGGGCTGGGCGTGGATATGAAACTCCTTGGTAGCCTCTGGGGATTGTCCCTCTAGAGCATGGGTGAGTCAGAGTGCCAAGGGAGTGAGAGTGAGCCACACCTGTGTTGTGCAAAGAAGGATGGAGAGGATTCCTGTTTCTAGAGTACTGTCCTGTTTACAGTAGAGCCAGTCCCCAGATTATCAATGGAAGGAGGCAGAGGTATAGACATTTGGAGAGAGTAGATAAATTTTCCCTTCCATGTTTTCCTATGAACTTTTTTAGTTTTAGAGTATTTTAGGTGAGATGAGGAAAAAAAAAGTTTTGTTTAAGCTAACATCTGGCTAAATGGTGAGGATGGGCAAGCTGCTAGTGTGATTCAAGAGGAGGTTTATTCCCAATTATGGATTTGCTATAGCTAATCAGCAAAGAATATTTTCAGAAACTAATTGTGCAGGTAGGTCCCACTGTAAGAAAATTCAGGTTTTGAAAATTCAGTTTTTTAAAAATTTTAAATTAGAGGCTGGAATTCCCCTAATGAATTCCTTGAAATAAAAGCTGCCCTAATGTGGCTAAGCATTTGTTTATGAAGCATTGTCCATTCAGGGCTGAGCTAGGATTAGACAGAGAAACTTGAAGATGGACGTCAATAGCAATATCAGACAATGGTAATATTAAACAGAGATACTTGAAGCTAAAATATCTTGAAATGTTTTATAAAAGAATAGAAATCAAGAAAAGGCAGTTTACATTGAAGATGGAAGTCAATTGCAAATATAAGATTTTTCAGAATTAGAGTTACTCTAAAAACCCAGTTCATTTGTCGTCATGGTAGAGGACCAAAGGGGGAAGAGTATTCAGTGGTTCAAGACTTCTTCCTGATTCATTCCCATATGGCTCTTTCCTGAATAGCCCTAATAAGATAATTGTGCCCTTAGTAGAACCTAGGAAAGTTTAGATAAGATAGGGATAAAGCTGGGGATCAGATTCTGTCATTTATTGAGTCAGGGTCAAGTTGAAGATTGAGGGCACAATGATTAAAATCTTGTAGACATTCAGGGCAAAAAACTCCCAACCTCAAACCTCTTTGAAATGTTCCTTTCCACTAACTTTGCTTAGCAGCTATTTCATCTATCCAAGGAACAAGTACATAATGTGTATCAAGACCAAGGTGTCATACTCTACCGAGAACAACTGGCAGAAAAGTTTGTGATTTTTTTTTTTAGGTTTTTGCAATGCAATGGGTTTACGTGGCTTGCCCAAGGCCACACAGATAATTATTAAGTGTCTGAGGCTGGATTTGAACTCAGCTACTCCTGACTCCAGGGTCTGTGCTCTATCCACTGTGCCACCTAGCCGCCCCTGTGAATTCTTGAACAATAATTGTTAGCAACATCCATTGCAACTGGCTAGGTACTTAATTGGCAAGGGGAAAGTATTCTTGCTCTGGATTCATTGATGGGTGGGTGTGAGTCTCTTTGGGTTGATAACAACTTCAAGAAAATGAATTTGATTCTTCGATTAGAGTTTTCATTCTCTGTTTTTATAAAGATCTGAATAGAAAAGGCCAGTAGTACTGGAGTGATTCTTGTAGAGAAAAGAAAGCAAAGATTAAATTTACATAATAAGAATAATAATAAATTTATTTATATAATAATAACAATATCTCGTATTTTTAATAGCACTTTGAGTTTTGCAAATCACTTTACAAATATAATCTCATTTTATTCTTACAACCCAGAAAAGTAGATGCTCTTTTTAGTCACATCTTATAGATGAAAGAACTGAGGCAGACTTCGGTTAAGTGATTTGCACTAGGGTCATGCAACTAAGCAAATGTCTGAGGCAGGATTTAAGTCTCTCTGACTCTAGGTCCAGTACTTGATTCCTGAATGTGCCAAGGCATGAAATTATAGGATGTCAGATCATGACACAACTGAGTCTGAGGGAAGGGATGTATCTTGTCCAAGGTCTCACAGTAAATTAGTTGTAGAATTTGGAGACCAGAGAAGTCCTCAGTCCAGGGACCTTCTTGTCCACAGGCAGGGATAATCCTATACAAGGTGATTATTGGCCCTAGCCTGAGGGATGTGGTAGAAAGAGTTAGATTAAACCATTTTACCTCCCAAGATTAGTCTTTGTACATAGCAAGGGCTCAATAAATAGGTTTGTTGGATAAATTCATCCATCCAAAATTTTTCTAAGGGCCTATTATGGACCTGTGTAGATACAGTGGGAGATATAAGACCAGGATAAGACATGGTTCTTGACCTCCAAAAAGCAATAGCCACCATGGGGAGACAGATCTAATACAAGGAAAACAATAGTTGAAAATGTAGAAGAATGCCTCATTAAGTGCTTAGCGGTATGTTCTAGACATTTTATGTTATTATTGGTTGTGCTGAAGAGATAGTGATGAACTGGTGAGGTGGAATGGTCAGGATCCTATATTGTGGGCAGCAAAGTTGATACACAGTTGATAGACCTACCATCAGAAAACCTGACTTCATTTCCTAGCCCAAACAGCGAGACCCTGGGCAAGTCACTTAACCCATACCTATCTGTAAAATTGGGATAACCAAAGCACTTACCTCTCAGGGTAGTTGTATCAAATGAGTTAACATATATGGTGTATATTTCAAACTTTCACATTGAATGTAAATGCTAATTATTATTATTTAGAGCTGAGAGGGACCTTCAAAGTCATCTTAATCTAGAGGTATCAGATACACTGGCATGTGACCCATAATTTCCCCAATCTCAACTAGAACTAGATTAAAATGTAGTTGCAATATAGTTAACAAAATAGATAAATAGAAATACAGTCAAATTTGTATTGTCACTTATTAAAACTAAGTCAGTATGTGACCCACAGGGATCCCTCTGGACAGATAGGTGACCCCTGTTTGTTTTTGAGTTTGACACCATTTTGACACCAGTACCTAGTCCAAATCCCTTTATTTGACATAGGAAAAAATCTCAATGGCCCAATGTAACTTGCTCAGCATCACACAGGTAGGAAGTTTCTAGTGAGATTTGTGACTCCTGGGCTAATGTTCTTTCTAATGGGGAAGTTGACACTGGCGCGTCTTGAGCTGATTTTTGAAGGATTGGTAAAATACAGCTGGGTGGCAAATGACAGAGGAGAGCATTCTGGGCAAGGGTAACCCGAACAAAAGCTCCCTCATCTGATCTCCTAGCAATTATCACACCTCTTAGGAGAGTCTTATAGAGTCCACTTTGTAGCATGTATATTGTGGTGCACATGTCTTACCTTCCCCTACTAGGGGGATAAGAGAGCAGAGTCTGCCTTCTTTTTTTCTTTGTATCTCCCTGGAGCTAAGCCTTGTATATAGTAAGCATTCAGCATAGGTTTGTTGAATGAATGAATGGGCACAGCATGTTTGTGGGGTGGTGCAGAGACCAACTCGACTCGAGTGCAAGGTATGTGTTGGGGAGGAGGGGGAGACAGATTGTGAAGGGCCTTGAAAGCCAGACAGGAGTTGGGACTTCATGCAGGGAACAATAGGGCTCCATTGAAGATTTTGTCTCCCAATCCGCCCTTCTGTTCCCAGAACCCGGGAGTTTAGAATTGAGATGCTTGGACTGAGCTCTGGGAGCCACGTGTACTTTTCTTCCAAATGGGCAGAGCGATTGCCAAGCCCTGCCTTTGAAGTTTCACAAAAGCAGAGAGACTTTGCAGACGGTAATTCTAGCTACTGCGGCTAAAATCATATAGACTGGCAAAACGCTATCCAAACATGCTTAATCCCTGTCAAAGGATTAGTTTCTTAGCGAGAAACTCCACCTATATTTAATTGTTTTAAATTGTTCTGGGTACCAGTTAGACTTTTAATTTTGCTGTTCTCTCTGGCAGGGTGAGCATGTGGGCAGAATTTTGACCATTCAGAATTGATTTTTAAATATTTTTGGATGGGATTATTTTTGGTTTCTGGGGAGAAGTTACAAGGGAGGTGGGGTGGGAAGAAAGTTTCAGAGTTTTTGTTTGGTTCTATAGGGCCCTTCTTATTTGTTATTATTATTTATTTTGGCTGGGGGATCGGGAGGGAGGAGCTGAGTGACTCCACATTGGGCCCCTTCCCACTGGGAGGAGAGACAGAGTGCACCCACACCCCATCCTTGCCTCTCCTACCCTTCTGAAGGAGATCTGAACTTCTCTCTGGCAATCCCACTTGGGGAATCAACCACCAAGGTAAATATATGGATTATCCTAAAATTTCTGCAGCAATAGGGTGAGTTATTATTGATTCACAGAGCACGACAAAACATCACTGCATGAATTAGCAAACAGCTGTTTCTAATTTGAGTTTAGAACTGTACACAGAGGAACTTGTTTTACTGTTCACTCCTTTCATTTATAATGAATTTTAATCACCGCTACAGGTGAGAAAAATGTAGAAACAAGCTTGTATCTTGTGGAAGAAACAAAGGAGAGACAGATGCTAACAGATTTACAGTCTGTGATAAAAGGGATGTTTTGGTACACTTTACATGTAATTAGAGTGCAGCTGTTTTCAGTCCCAAGTCCACGGAGCACCACAGAATATGGGTTCTGCTGCATTTCCAAGGGGAGTAAAGAAAAACAGTGATTCAACCCTGAAAGCATCTCGTTTATCCTGAGTTGAGCAGAGCATCCGTCCTACCAACCCTTCAGTAAGTGACTGTGTCATTTATTGAAGCCTGATGAAGATTATTTAATGAGATGTTATTTCCAGCCTTTCCCCTCCTCCTCCCTGCCCCTTTCCCAAGTGGGGAAAAATAAACAACAAACAATAAAGCCCATCAAATTCAATCTTGGGGTTTGGGGGGGGGAACTCTTGATTTTTTTTTTTTTTTTGAGGAAAAGTTTTTGCCCAGTCCTGGACAGGCTATGAAGGGGGGAGGAGGGATTTTTGGGAGGCTTATGATCTTGATTGGCTCTTTCCAGAATGGCTGGGGTTTGTCCTTCTACCTGCCCCCCACTGAGTTGCCCTCTTCAAGAATTTAACCATAGCAAACACTCCAGTAAATTAATCTTGGGTGGCTTTTTGTCTTTCTTGGTCTGTTTAATTTCTGCAATAAAACTAAGGCTCAATTGCATTTTCAATTTCAGCACTAAGTAAATTTGTCTAAGGGATAGAGCAGTGCAGACTGCTTGTATGTTTGTGGAGGTCACGTTGGCTGTGTCTTCAAGGTGAAAGGCGAACTCCTGCCTTCCTGCCTTGCCTTCACGGGTAGGATGTTGGCCCTGGGCTTGCTGGGACTGTATCTGGGTCATCAGATCCTAACTTTGGACAAAGGTTCCAACATTTGGCCCCTACTCCCTCTACTGGGGTGCTGTTTGCTCTTGGCCAGACTTGTGAGGATGTTTGCTTTTCACTAGAGAAGTGGGGAAAGGACCATTTTTAATAATTCTTCATCCTCTACACAACCCCCCCCCCCCCATTTCATTTCTCTGTCTCTCTATTTCTTTAACCCCTGTGGTGGGACTTCCCAGGAAAAGAAAAGGAAAGGCAGAAATCCTAGAGGGTTTGTTTGTTGAATCCAGGAATAATAAACAATAAATTCAGATTACACAGATCTCAAGACTTCCAGTGCTGCAATAGTAGAGGGTTTTGTGATCTAAGATATTCTGGAAATCCCTTTACTGCCCTATTCTTAGGATTATAGATTTGGAGCTTTAGGGGATTTAGAGGTCACTTAATCTAACTCCCTTAATGTGCAGATGAGTCCCAGAGAAGTTAAGTGACTTGTCCAAGGTCACACAGGCCCTAAGTAGCAGAGTCTGTCTCTGAATCCCTGCCTTCTGATGTAAAAAACACAACTGTTTCCAAAACATCGTGCCTTCTCTGAGTACTTAAGAGTTGAAATCATTCTTCCTCATTCTCTGTGCCATTTACTTATGTGTCTTTGGTGGCTAATGATCTCACTCACCATTAAAAGCACCTTTGAAATTCTCATGTAAATAATGTGGAAATTGGATTTGATTTGTTGAAAGAAAAATCATTCTACCTATTACTCACAGAGACCAACCCGACATGTGTTACAATCAGTTTTGTTTTCAACTAAATAATTTATTTAATTATTTTCATTTGAGGTTGTTAGCACATTAAAATGTGTTTTAAAAGACCCAGCAATTAAAAGAATGAATGTAAGCACAGTTCCGCACATCAAGTCACCAGGCTCAACAAGCACCATTTTGATGTGCAAAGTGCCCCTTAATGGAGACAGCAGCCATCTGTTAAATAAACCATTAGGAACAGTAGAGACAGGGATAGTTTGTAAGGTTTAGGTTCCAGGTTTGCCTCTATCAGACCCAGAGGTGGTAATGCTCAGATGGGAGCAATCTGTGTTTCCCCCATCCCAGTTTGCTCATCTGTAAAATGGGGCTAATGATATCTGGTGGTACTCATTTCATAAGATTGTTGTAAGCTTCAAATGAGCTAGTTTATGTAAAAAGCTTTGTAGTAACCTAAAAGTTATGGAAATACCAGTTTTTTATTATTAAAGTCTCCATTTGGTGTTCATATTTACAAAATCTACCTTGAGACAATCGTTCATCCCTTGTCTACAGTAGTAATGGTTCTAAAAATGAATTATGAGAGTAAAGTATCTCCAAAAATGTCATTGAAGTCCAATGGGAAGTACAGTTGGATTGTTTAAAAACCAGTTTACACTCAGATAGGAGGGCTTGTATGTACTTACTTGGAGTGGGAGGGGCACCTGCATTCATAGCTACTATATAGTCAAGTAGGACAAGGGTGTGAATAGATAGATAGCCACTCTCTCAGGTGAATCAGAGACAAACAGATATCTAGGGATTTGATGCAAATATCTTCTTATTTTAAGAAGCCACAATAACTGTTACATTCACTTTGGCCCATCAGAGTATAAGAGGAGGCAGAAAGGTGAAAAGGAGACCAAAACTGTCTTGTAAAAGTAAGACGCAACATTTGGGATGACGGAATAGGAAGAGGATCTGTGATTTTTCAGTTTTAAGCATCTGACCCTATGAGGAATCTCCTTCCAGTATAGGCTGCCAGTGTCTCTGCAGTTTATGATCATAGAGAGATACCTTGAACAAGGCAGTTATCCAGGGTTCTATACCTATTATATGACAGTGGTAAAACTGGAACTCTGGATTTCTTGGTTCCAAATTCAAATCTCTAACCACATTGACTTAGTTAGCTCCTACTACAGTTCATAAATCAATGTTATGATATATTAATACCCTTCCTCCCTCTCCCCGTACAAGAAAACTAATTCCTTCCCCTCCTACAATAAATAAACAGCACTTCCAAAACCTCTTAATGAAATGGAACTAGCAGCTAGAGGGCACAGTGGATAGGGTTGTACTTGGAACCAGAAAATCCTGGTTAAAATCCAGCATCAGATACTTACTAGGTTGCTCTGGGCAGTTCAATTTAACTGCTATCTGCCTCAGTTTCCTCACTTTTAAGATTATATTAGCAGTTGTCTTCCAGGGTTGATGTAAAGATCAAATGAGATAATATATAAATGCAAGCTATTATTATTATTATTAGCAATTGTAAATTGCAAACTATTTTTGTTAGCTATTGTAAGTCAGACACTGGTCTTTACTGTGTGGCAGGGTCCTGTCTTGGCTGACCAAGTGGACTTGTCTCTCACTTATTTGCAGAGACTATCCAGTGTTCATAACAAGTTCAATGTGAATTCTTGAATTAGCATTCAATTAATAGTAGAAATAATAACAGCTTGTATTTGTCTATCTCCTTCCTCTGGGGAGTTCAAGTTGTTGTATGGACATTATCTCATTATCCCCAATGGTGTCCTGAGGAGGGAAAGAAAGGGAATTCTTCTGCTGATGGGGAAGTGGGAACAGAGAGAGCTCCCATACAGCAAGCTAGGAAAAAAGGCCCATATGGAGCTTGGTCATCTTGTCCTGTTCTCTCCACTTACTTTTGGAGGTTTCCATTTTTAACCCACATGGAGTGAGTATTAGTACAGATGATGCAAGAGGCTTAATAATTTTTTCAAAACCTGCTATACCTACTTTGTTGTATTTTTTTTAAAGTATAGTATTAATGTACATTTGCTCCATCTGCAAATATTTCCTTGTTAGTGATCTAGATTTGTGATGTGAATACCTGCTGGTATTTACCATTAGTTGCAGGTAGTCCACAAAGTAATAAAAAAGTAATGACATAAAGAGTACTGAGTTGAAGTCAGATGACCTGGTTCAAATCTTGGCTCTGATGTTCGATAAATCCCTAAATCTTCCTTGGCCTCAGTTTCCTCCTTTGTTAATTGGCAGATAATAATACCTGCTTTATATGGGTGGTGGTAGGATAGATGAGTAAAGCTCAATGCAGACTTTCAAATATCATGTAAATATTTGTCATCATCATTATTATTTCATACTGCTAACTCTTTAGGCCTTGGTGACACATTTGTAAAAATGAAATTAGATGCTCTTCCAGGTCTTTAACATCTCTAAATCCCATACCATTTACAGTATTTATATAGTCTCCAAAACACTTTACAAATTTTATCTTGGTTCACTATCATAACAGCCTTCCATCTTCTCTGCTCTGAACTGATTGTTGACTGCTTCTTAATTGATTAGGTCTAGAACTCAAATGAGGGCTGGGCTGGTTATTATCCTCATTTCACAGATGGGTAAACTGAGGCTGAGAGATTAAACTATTTGTCCCATGGTCTGGAGGATGAGTCTTTGTGCCTTCAGACTTGGCACTACCCACTGAGACACCTATCTGCTCCTTTCATTTTTCAGTTTGTTTCTAGCCCAATACCAAGCTTGTGAAATAATAATTTCCATGAACAGAGACCTGAAGCAGTAATCCCAGCAGCAACTAGTCAATTTGACAAAGACAGGGTGTGTTTGAGAAGGGGGGAGGAGGTGGGAGCTGAGAAGATGTCTAAGGGATGAACGTTTTTTCTTTTAAAGAAAAAAGGAATTGAAAATACACAGAAAACTGAGGCATCAACATTTGGTCGACATTTGCATTATTTCACACCCGAATATTAGTGTCCCAGCTTCCGTATGCGCTGTGAAGGAATCAGTCTGCACTGTATTTTAATCTGTTTGACTGTCTCGATGCTCTTGTTGCATTTGAGTTTTCACAAAGTTGCCCCTGCCTTTGTTGAAATAAGATCTTCAGTCTCCTCTGCTCTGAATTGATTGTTGACAGCTGCTTAATTGACTAGGTCCAGAACTTGAGGGGGGCCTGCTTATGCCATGGCTGGGGCAGAGTGGCTGAACACCAAAGCCTCCGGAGGAACCCGGTGGCCTTGCCAAGCTGTTTCCCTGGCTCATTCCCTGCAGACTTCCTCCTTCCTGCTGAGGCCTCCGGGCCCCATGTTGACTGGGCACTGACTGCCAGCCCTCCCCTTCCCCTCACCCTCTTTCTCCAGCAATCTGGACAGCCTACTGATGACCCTTCCTGGGGTAGTATTTGGGTCACATTGGAAGGAGTGGGGTTTCTCTAAAGAAGAGCTGGCTCTTCCTATCAAGCCTCTTGCTCCACCATATGTCTCAGAAGGAGAACCCTGGTGTTTTGGAGGTTTATTCTGGTTTTGGGTGAGAAAGATAGTAATAACAGCTTCCATTAATATAGCTTTTTGGGCCAAACCTGTGATTTCATTTGTAAGGAAAACCTGGATAAGGAAACTCTAAAGAGATGTGAGATAGGCAGCTAGTCTTCAGTTTAACCTTCTTAGAAAATAGACATGGGCACTTTGAGAATGAATGACTTGCCCAAGATCACCCAGCTGCTAGGTGCCAGGGGTCATATAGATGAAACCATTTTTTGAGCTCTTCTTTCAGACCACTACATAATGTACCTCTTCATATAATTCTGTAGATAAGATTTAAAAAGTATTTTCCTTACAAGGCAAGGTAGGTAGTAGAAGCACTGTTCATTTCCATTTTTACAGCTAGGAAACAGGATTCTTGAAACTGTGCCACCCTGGATTATTAGTAAATTGAGGAGCTGTGGCCTAAATCTGATGAGGGCTTCTGAATCTAAATGCCTATCTTGGTCCACTCTAGCTCATGGACACCTTCGACTGAGAGCATGATTTCTGTGGAAAGCAATGGACCTTTTTGACTTATAGAGGAATGCGCATCTTTTTCATTTTTTTCTAGAAAAGGTTGGTAGAGAGGAAGGTATTAGTGAGTGGCCTTCACAATGGGCAAAGGTGACGTGACTGCACTGGCACATTCAATTTAATCCAGCTAACATTTAGGTTAGCAGAATCAGCAGATGGCTCCATGCAAGTCAAAATCTGAATTCTACCATGTGCTTGCTTCATTTATTTGTGAGGCCATCCACCATAATGTCTTCTCATTAGTTTGCTATGGGATCACACCCAGTTAACTAGATAGAGGACTTTCTTTGCTTTCTCATATTTAAAAAAGATTTATACATTTGTTTACTGTGTATATTTTCCCCCCAAACCTTCCAAACAACCACCTGCTTCAAAGTGCATTTGTTGGAAACAATTGATGAATACTACTGATTGCAACTAGTTCCTCCAAAGATCTGCTTTCCCATGTTTCTTTGCTCTAGTCCTAGTTGTCGTTCTTTGTGGCAAAGGAATATTTCATTGCATTCAAATAGCATAACCTGTTAGGGCATTTCCAGCATCTTTCTCTTAGATAATGAATGTGTCCAGCAAGCTGGGGAGTAGTCAGTTAAACTGTTGATCTTTGCATACATGTTGGTGAAGTTGTATTCTGTCCTCTTTCAATTATAGAACCAGTTGGAAAGAATGTCTCCAGTATATTTCTGCCAGAGCTTCAAACTCGGGCCACCCCTCCCCCTAAACTCCCTCTTCCACCCCCATCAAGAAACATCTAATATTTGATCCTAGAGAGAGCCTCTGTTCTTAGAAGGAGCAATAGGACAGTGATCATACTTGGAGCTACTTGATGGATGTGCTAAGCATTAAGGAGGCCAATTAGACCCCTTCTCTAGTTCCTACTGCTGCATCCCATCCCATCCCATCCCAGGGATGACTTATATTCTAAAGCCTGTCTAATGTCCTTTTTTCCTTAATTAAACTTTTATTGAATTTTCTTCTTCTTTTAATACTGATTTTGCTTCTTGTCTTCAGTGATGATAGAAGCTTGGGAGTAGCCATGTGAGCCCCATTTCTGAGAGTCCTATTTTGCAGGATTAGCCGTTTTTAATGACTTTAATCTTCTTTTTGAAAGTGATTTCCCCCCTCATTCTGTTAAATTCCTTTGATTGCATTAATGCAGAATTATTATTTCAAGGGAAGGGGAAAATTAGGGTCCAGCTTTGGCAGCTATTTGACATCATGTCTGAAAAATAATCTTCTGATCCCCCACCTTATATTATCACTTTCTTAAAGTGAGTTCACTGCATATCCACCTCTTGCCCATGTTAGAGAAAATGGGATGACAAACCTTATTTATCATATGTGAAAAAATAATTCAGAACTAGGATCAGACATTAGCAGCATAGTGCTTGGTCTATTATAGCAAGTGCTTAATAAATCTTTGTTGATTTGACTCACCTTTGTACAATAGGAGCAGGGAAGGGAGGAAGCCTTTATAAGGTATCTATTATGGACCAGGGATTATGTGTAATACCTTACAGATATTTATCTCATTTGATGACAGAGGTGCCATCTCCCCCTCCCTTTTCAGACAGGGCCTTGGGAACTTTTACAAATGGCAGATTTCATTACTTTTTATCATATCAGATGTCCTTTGCATTTACTTCTTTGTGTACATGTTGTATCCTCAGTTAAATGTAAACTTTTTGAGGGCAGCAACTGGTTTTATTTTTGTCTTTGTACTTTTAGACTCTTACAGAGGTTCTTCTCTTTAACACTTAAGTGTTTCTTAGTATTTTTTTCAGTTTTTTTTTTTTTGCAAGGCAAATGGGGTTAAGTGGCTTGCCCAAGGCTAGGTAATTATTAAGTGTCTGAAACTGGATTTGAACCCAGGTACTCCTGAATCCAAGGCTGGTGGTGCTTTATCCACTACGCCACCTAGCTGTCCCTTAAGTGTTTCTTGAATTGAGTTTAAATGCATTGAAACTGCTTCCAGATTAATAAATGCACCAAAATCCCCAAACCATTTGAAAAGGGATCTTTAACCTTTTTTTATGACATAGACCCCTTTGCCTGTCTAGTGAAGCATATGGCCCCTTCTCAAATTAATGCCTATTTATGCTTAAGAAAATGTCTATTATTATGAAAGAAAACAATTATATTGAAATACATTTATAACATTATTTAAAAAAAAAAAAGGTCACCGACCCCAGGTTAAGAAACCCTCATTTACAGCGTAAAGACAGTTGGACACAAAAAATAAAAGCTTTTTTTTTTTGAGGCAAATAGCAATTTGATTTCTCAATTTCTTATATAAACATGGCCAATTTTTCCCAATTCATCTTTTTCAATTTAAAACAACCTCATTTCATTTGAATGCAAATAATTATCATCTCAGCAAGTGCTCCGTTTTGCCATCCGCACGATAAAATGCTTAGCCTTGTTTTCTAAAATTGTTGACAAGTCTGCCTTGCTCTGTACCTACCTCTGAAGTTGAAAGCAATTGGAGCTTGAGGGTTGATGAGAACTTGACTTTTGAGGTCTTTTAAGGGGGTCTGAGGTCCTTACTTGGACTGAATGTGTTTGGAAGTAGTGCTACTTTTACTGAGGCCCTTCTCTGTTTAGACACCTGAAGATCTGTGGTGACTAGACTGAAAAATGTAGAAAAGACCAGTGGGCTATTTTTTTGGACAAAGAATAACCCCCACCACCATTTTGTCCCTTTCTTTCTTGCTCTTTGACCCCCGCTTTCTAAAATGTCTCAGTGTTCTTGGAGGAGCCACAACTATTCACTTATTGGTTTATGGATTGAATTGGCCGAAGAGTATGGGTGTGTTTGAGCAACAGATATATTCTGATACAGTAAACCATTAAAAGCGAAAACAAACAAACAAAAAACCCAGCCCAGCCTCACAAGTGAGGGCGGATCACTGTGTAAGTGAATCAATCACCCTAGTTTCAGCCTTAGTATCCCTTTCCATTCCTTTTGTCTCTTGGCCCCTAGAGGAACCCAGCTGGTGTGAGATGGGAATTAGTAGGCAGTGATCATCGGTGCCTTCCCCCAGTATAATCCAGGAAATGGGCAGCCGGCTGAATTGTTCCAGTCCAAAGGACCCAGTAATGTGAGGCCCCCAGCTCTCATCTTCTTTGCTTAGGAAAGGAGCCCTTGCTGGTGGTATCAGAAGGAGAGATACTACTAGGAAGGAAGGAAAACTTGGGAAGCTGGGTTCCCCATTGTGACTCAGGATCACCTGGTTTCCAGTTTGGGCCAGTGTTCAGGAGTGATGGGAGAAGATGAGCATTAAAGTCTGGAGCTACATGGGGTCTGGGTTTGTACTTGGCTACATGGAGCATCTTTGTTGGATGTCCATGTCTGATTAGTCCACTGCTTCTCAGGTTGCCAGCAAATGGTTAGGGTTGTGTCTTGAGGACCCCAAAGTTCTGGTAGTACCAATGAGGTTGCCAGTTTCATTGCATTGTGAGAAGGAGGAAGGGGATTGGTTTTGGGGAAAGGCGCAAGAACTTAGAGAGCTTTTAGACCTGATTTGCCTGACCATCTCATTTGAATTCCCCCAGGTCTGAATTATTCTTTGTACCAATGCATCAACAAGTACTTCTGAATTCTACCTTGGTGTGTGTGTGTGTGTGTGTGTGTGTGTTATGTGTTGTATGTTTGTGTGTGCTGTATATGCACATGGCCATTCCCTTACATGAAAGGCCTGGGAGGCCACTTTTATTGGTCACTTTAAGAAATAGTTGGAATGGGATCATTAAATGTTTTATAAGGGTAAACGGTCCTGTTTGTCTAGAGGAAGCTGAGGGAGGGAGGGGGAGAGCAGAGAGCTGCTTTGCCGGGTTTACTTACACACACACACACACACACACACAACACACAAAAGGTCAGTGCAGCTTAATTTAATGTTTTGTTTGTCTCTACCCTCCCCCGCAGCAGCTCTGTGGCCTATTTCATTCATTATTAAGTTTTATATCCTGCTTGACATGAAACGTGATCTTTTCAACTCACTACACAGGACGACTGGCTTCATTCTGTTCTTATCTCTAGTGTCTTTAGGAACTTAACTTTTCCCCTCTGTGTGGTTTTGTTTTTTCTTCAACAGCCAGTTTTTGCTTGTGATGTTCTTTTGAGCCCAGTTGGGGAATTGATGCGACTGGACAGCACCTTCTCCCCTAGGTAGATAATGGGTTTATAGGCCCTCCCTTACATTATGTGTGAGTCCTTAATGAAGACCCCTGGTGTCCTGGAAATGTCCCCTGATTGAATCAGAGTAAGGACATAATGCTAAGCCATTTTATTGGGGACCTAAGCCCCTTTGGTTATGTGCTGTGGAATGGATTTATAAACAAGAGGAAATTTCTTCTTAAGTGATAGGGACTCAAGGGACTCAATGATTTCTTTCAAATTTCACTTACTCCATTTTCTATGTGCTTTCTACTTGGGTCAAAATTCACAAACTTTTTGAAGTTTTCTTTCTGTATTATTTGGATTATGCCACTTTTCTCCTCTTTCCCAAAGAGGCATGTATGACATTTATTCAGTTAAAATGAAGTTAAATTAATTTGAGTTTTGAGACTATTTTTGAAGTAGGGAGGATAATTTCTGGGACTTTTATTAGAGATACCCCTCAGTATTATCTTGAAACATTGCAGACTTAGGGAACAGGTCTTGGGATCTCAGTGATTGTAAACTGGCTCCAAACTAGCAAAAGACTAGGTTAAAGGAAGCCTGCCCCTTACAGTCTGTGTGAAGTTAGCCCAAGAGTCCTCCCTCCTCCAGTGATGATTTCCAAGTTGGCATGTGCTCTTGGAAGAATTCTTACTTCTTCAAACTTACCCTGGGATTTAAGCTCTTTGGGGAAATGTAGAGCCTTGGGGGACAATGGTAGCTAAGAAGGCCATGAGTAGGTGTGTTATTAATGGAAAAGATGTTTCCCATTAATATCTGGCCAGCTTCTTGAGAAATGACACTGTGTGTACTTTCCCAACATCCTTTATAATCTGAAAGGCATCTTGTCCCTATTCCCTCTCTGTCTGCTTTTTTGATTTGTTTTGTTTTGTCTCTACCCCCTACCCCCCACTCCCAGTTTTCCTCTGAGCAGTTGGTTAGCTATGCAGTAGTAGAAGGCATAGTGTTGTTGAGAAGCTTTGTCCTTATTTCACAGATGTCCTGGGAATTGTCTTTAATCTCCTTTCTGCCTTCCCATTACAGATGGTGATGACGACCCACAGCTCTCCTGGGTGGCTTCATCTCCCTCCAGCAAAGATGTTGCGTCACCTACTCAGATGATAGGAGATGGGTGTGACCTCGGCATCGGAGAAGAGGAAGGGGGGACTGGCCTGCCCTACCCGTGTCAGTTTTGTGACAAGTCCTTCATCCGTCTGAGCTACCTTAAGAGGCACGAGCAGATCCACAGCGACAAGCTCCCCTTCAAGTGTACCTACTGCAGCCGGCTCTTCAAGCATAAGAGGAGTCGGGACCGGCACATCAAGCTCCACACAGGCGACAAGAAATATCACTGCCACGAGTGCGAGGCGGCCTTCTCCCGCAGCGACCACCTCAAGATCCACCTCAAGACACACAGCTCGAGTAAGCCCTTCAAGTGCACAGTCTGCAAGCGGGGCTTCTCCTCCACCAGCTCCCTGCAGAGCCACATGCAGGCCCATAAGAAGAACAAGGAGCACGTCGCCAAGTCAGAGAAGGAGACCAAGAAGGACGACTTCATGTGCGACTACTGCGAGGACACCTTCAGCCAGACGGAGGAGCTGGAGAAGCACGTCCTGACCCGCCACCCCCAGCTCTCAGAGAAGGCAGACCTGCAGTGCATCCATTGCCCAGAGGTCTTTGTGGATGAGAACTCGCTGCTTGCCCACATCCACCAAGCCCACGCCAACAAGAAACACAAGTGCCCCATGTGTCCGGAGCAGTTTTCCTCAGTGGAGGAGGTCTATTGTCATCTGGATAGTCATCGGCAGCCAGATTCCAGCAACCATAGCATCAGCCCCGACCCTGTGCTGGGGAGTGTGGCATCCATGAGCAGCGCTACCCCTGACTCAAGCGCTTCCGTGGAGCGAGGCTCCACCCCAGACTCCACCTTGAAGCCTTTAAGGGGCCAGAAAAAGATCAGGGCTGTGGACCGGGAGGAGGGGCAGAGCTGGTCCAAGGTCACCTACAGCTGCCCCTACTGCTCCAAGAGAGACTTTAACAGCCTTGCTGTTCTGGAGATTCACCTGAAGACGATCCACGTGGACAAACCCCAGCAGAGCCACACGTGCCAGGTCTGCCTGGACTCGATGCCCACACTCTACAACCTGAATGAGCACGTGCGAAAGGTCCACAAGAACCACGCCTACCCCATGATGCAGTTCAGTAACATCTCTGCCTTCCACTGCAACTACTGCCCTGAGATGTTTGCCGACATCAACAGTCTCCAGGAGCACATCCGTGTAACCCACTGTGGCCCTAATGCCAACCCTGCGGATGGCAACAATGCTTTCTTCTGCAACCAGTGCTCCATGGGCTTCCTCACAGAGTCCTCCCTCACGGAACACATCCAGCAGACCCACTGCAACGTGGGGAACTCAAAACTGGAATCCCCTGTTGTACAACCAACGCAGTCGTTTATGGAAGTTTACTCCTGCCCATATTGCACAAACTCCCCTATTTTTGGCTCTATCCTAAAGCTTACAAAGCATATTAAAGAAAACCACAAGAATATTCCATTGGCACACAATAAAAAGTCTAAGGCAGAGCAGAGCCCAGTTTCTTCTGATGTGGAAGTCTCTTCCCCTAAGAGGCAGCGACTCTCTGCTAGCATCAACTCCGTTTCCAATGGTGAATACCCGTGCAATCAATGTGATCTCAAATTCTCCAACTTCGAAAGCTTCCAAACCCACCTCAAATTACATCTGGAGCTTCTTTTAAGGAAGCAATCGTGCCCCCAGTGTAAAGAAGACTTCGACTCCCAGGACTCGCTCCTGCAGCACCTCACGGTCCACTACATGACGACCTCCACTCATTATGTGTGTGAGAGCTGTGACAAGCAGTTCTCGTCTGTGGACGATTTGCAGAAGCATTTGTTGGACATGCATACCTTTGTGCTCTATCACTGCACGCTTTGCCAAGAAGTCTTCGATTCCAAGGTCTCCATCCAAGTGCATCTGGCAGTGAAGCATAGCAACGAGAAGAAGATGTACCGCTGTACAGCCTGCAACTGGGACTTCCGGAAGGAGGTGGACCTCCAGATCCACGTCAAGCACAGCCACCTGGGCAATCCCACCAAATCGCACAAGTGCATCTTTTGTGGGGAGACCTTTAGCACTGAGGTGGAGCTGCAGTGTCACATCACCACCCATAGCAAAAAGTACAACTGTAAGTTCTGTAGCAAGGCCTTCCATGCCATCATCCTCCTGGAGAAGCACCTTCGGGAGAAGCACTGTGTCTTTGATGCGGCGGCGGAGAATGGCACTGCTAATGGCATGCCACCGGCTGGCAAGAAGGCAGAGCCGGCAGATATACAGAACATACTCATGAAGAACCCTGAAGCTCCGAACAGCCATGAAGCCAGTGAGGATGACGTGGACGCATCTGAACCCATGTACGGCTGTGACATTTGTGGGGCTGCCTACACCATGGAGGTGCTATTGCAGAACCACCGTCTGAGGGATCACAACATCCGGCCTGGGGAGGATGACTGCTCCCGGAAGAAGGCAGAGTTCATCAAAGGCAGCCACAAATGTAATGTCTGCTCGCGGACCTTCTTCTCGGAGAATGGACTGCGGGAACACATGCAGACGCATCGAGGTCCCGCCAAGCATTATATGTGCCCCATCTGTGGGGAGAGGTTCCCATCGCTGTTAACACTCACAGAACACAAGGTGACGCACAGCAAGAGCCTGGACACGGGGACCTGCCGCATCTGCAAGATGCCCCTTCAGAGCGAGGAAGAGTTCATTGAACACTGCCAGATGCACCCTGACTTGCGCAACTCCCTCACTGGCTTCCGCTGTGTCGTCTGCATGCAGACAGTCACCTCCACCCTAGAGTTGAAGATCCATGGCACCTTCCACATGCAGAAGTTGGCGGGCAACTCTGCCGCCTCCTCCCCCAATGGCCAGTCACTGCAGAAATTCTACAAATGTGCGCTTTGTCTCAAAGAGTTTCGAAACAAGCAGGACCTGGTAAAATTGGATGTCAATGGCTTGCCCTATGGCTTGTGTGCCGGCTGCATGACCCGCAGCACCAATGGACAGGCGTCTGGTTTGACCCCACCAGAGGCCAGTGAGCGGCCATGCGGGAGCCTCCGGTGTCCGGAGTGTAGTGTGAAGTTTGAGAGTGCAGAGGACCTGGAGAGCCATATACAGATGGACCACAGGGACCTGACCCCTGAGACAAGTGGGCAGAGGAAAGGTGCCCAGACATCTCCTGTCCCCCGAGTAAGTAGTCTTGATTAGCTCTCTTCTCCTCCTTTGCTTGGGGCTGTCTTCCTCTTTTATGGTATGGGAAGATTTCTCCTTCATGATTTGAATCCTCTTTTTGAACCAACACGTTGTGCACCCTTTTGACATTTTAGTTCTGGAGGTTGGGTGTTTCTTTTAATTAACTAGTGAGACAGGAAACCAACACAGGTAGTGACATCTCTTCCTATCTTCTACTACCCCCTAACCTTCTCCCTCCACCCCCATCACACACACACACACACACACACACACACACACATACACACACACCTAGAGCTTTTGTGGACAAATTCTTTTCCTTTTGACACTTAAATGAGATATCAGTGAGATTATAGGATGCTTTTTGTCTGCTTGTTCATTGATTGATTTGAGAAGGAAGTCACCCTTGAGATCATCTGGTCCCTTTCATTTTACAGATGAAGAAAAGTGTGGTATCTACCTACACAATTTATAGCAGTTCCAAAGTTGATGGATCCCGCTGTAGTCTTGTGAGGCAGGTAGTGCTAACATTATCCCCATTTTACAGATGAAGAAAATGTTCCTCAGAGATGTAGAATGACTTGCCTTTCTTTGGTCCTTTTCTGTGTTTATTCCTTTCAGATGTGGGTTGGACCTTACTCCTGCCACAGCTAAGAGATCATAAGCCCTTAGGATTATGAACTAAGAGCCCATTGAGGTCTTCTAGTCCTGCCTTCTCATATCTCATTCAAACCCATTCACTAATTTGGTAGGGTGAGTGATACATTTGGAATCAGAAGATCTGGGTTCAAATCTTTGTTCTGACATGTACTATCTGTTTGCCTTGTGCAAGTCCCTTTATTTCTCTGGGTATCAGTTTTCCCATCTATAAAATGAGGAAAATAGGTAAGATGGACTCTCGAGATCCCTTCCAGCTCCAAAACAATGATTTATGATCAAAGATCTGAAGCTTCCAAGACTTCCAAGTCCAAATCCAATTCTGTTTCAACTATCCTAATCTATTTTCCATGAGAGCCCCTCATCTGGCTATGTCTGCCACATGTGGGTTTGGGGAGCAGAGCCATTGCAGTCTATAGTGACTGTGGGGCTTGGATCTGGGGGCTAAAGGCTTTCTGCAGGAACTCTATTCTTCCCTCTGTCTGTTTGCTTCTCAGGCTCTAGACCTGGAGGGCCTTTGGATTCTCTCTGGGTTTGTGTTGTTTCCATATGGGTGGAGATGCCAAAGAGTAAACTCTTCCAGGTGCTACTGTTACTGGTCTTAAGGGAGGCAGGATTTGGGGCTGTAGCCTTTTGCCACAGGTGCTTGATGTGGGTGTGTTTGCTAGTGCTATTTGGTCTTGGGACTGTAGTAGGCTCCATCCTGGGGAGGAGGGAGATGGGTGGGGAGAGACATAGATAGAGAGAGACAATCACAAGGAGAGATAGAGACACACAAAGACAGAGACAGACAAATATACAGAGTTAGAAAGAAACACAGAGATAGAGACAGAAGCAGAGAGACAGAAAAAAATATTCCTATAGAAACAACACTGGGAGAAAGTTTAGAGAATATCATATTTAATTCAACCCCTTTATTTTCTGGAGGCAAAAATGAAGCCCCGTAGAAGGCGACAACTGGAAACATAATCAGATGGACTTGGAAATAGCCTAGTTTTCCCAAGTTTTGGAGAGATGGGGATGATATCTTAGCCAGTACAATCTCATGTGGTGGTTGACAACTGCCTTCCAGAGGTGCAACAGCTTTGATCCATGATTCTGGAATTTGAAGACTGTTACCAAGCCTGGCCTCCTCATAGGATATGGCCCTGTTGCCTATAGGGAGCCAAAGATTGCCCAGAAATTGGGTCATGTCTGGCTATCAGATTGTGATTTGGCCCTGATGTTTCTCAGAAAAAGTGGCCCAGTCATTTGGCAGGACAGGGGCTGGATAGTGAAGGGTTATGAAACATTCCACTGTTGTAGGAGTAGGTTAGAAAAAGCATTGTCCATCTGGTCTCACTTACAGGCTGTGGGACCTCTAAAGGACCTGGGATAGGACTGCTCTTCAGCCTCAGCTTTTAGTTACTTGATCCCCATGATTTTAAATTGTTTGAGATTTAAAGAAAAGGAAAAAGTATCAGTATCTAGCTTGAGTCTTGATAAGGCTCCAGGGTCCATGTCTGTAGCAACAGGTTCTATAGGGAGCATAACCCTGTGGGATGGGTGGTCATTGTAAAGAACTCAGGTCTCTTCCAACCCACTGCATAAAAATAATAATCATAATAATCCTAAGTAATAATACTACATCTCAATTTTGCTTTTCAAAATGCTCATATGACTTGCTTTTCTAAACAACTTAGTTGTAGTGGGGTTGGCTGATAAGTATCATAACCGTTCCAGAGATGAGAAAACTGAGATACAGAGTTTAAGGCATGAATTACAGAGCCAGAACCAGAGAGCCTAGAGCTCCCAGATCTTTTTGCTAGCTCTCAGGGAGGGTCCTTTTCTTTCTCAAGAGGTACCATTGGAGAAGCTTCCTAAGATTCACAGAACTATCTGTGAGTCTTCTTTCCTAGGAACTTGATTACTTTTCCCTTGCATTCTCTTCCTTCTGTCATTCTATAGCCATATCTTCATTCTTTGTCTTTGATCCATAGCAGAACAGTAGTGGATTAGAAAAGCACCATGAGATGACATGATAACAAGCATCAGAACCTATGTTTTCATAAGCAGAGTCTGATGCTGGACCCGGTCCTTGGGAAAGGGGAAAGGGACCCACAAGAATGAGAAGATACCTTGAATGCCAGAGATAGCACCTCCAATGATATCCCTTCAATTAGAGACCTCTTAAAAGTTACAAAAGGAAAACCAAGAGGCACCTTCTTGGGAACAGGAGGGGATGGAAAAAAGTTAATATTAAAGGAAATTAATGGGAGGGGAACAGGAAGGGTGGGGAGGGGAACAGAGAGAGAATCTGAATGAATGAATGAATGAATGAATGAATGAATGAATACTTTTCCCTTTTATATGTTAATGTTTTCAAAATAATCTGGTCTTGGGCCTACTTTACCTGGTTTGTGCTAAGTATATAATGGGTTCCTAGCTTTTCTTGGAGAGGAGCTGGTGAAGGAAGTGGGACCAGGGTCAAGATGCTAGTGGGCTCTCTGTGTGTGTGTGTGTGTGTGTGTGTCTTGGTGAGGTAACAGATGAGTGCCTGTATCTGACTGTGTCGTTTTGAATATGGATGTGTTTTTGAAGGGGTGTCTAGCTCTGCAGGCACGTGGGGAACTGTGAATGACATCTGTGGCTGCACATCTGTTGTCTTTGTGTGAGGTTGTATCACGTGTGTGTGAGCATTTGGGTCTGTGTATAAGTGAAGCTGGGTTTGTGTGAGTTTGTGTGTGCAAACTGGTAAATGTATCAACATCTCTATGAGAGTTATTGTGAGAGAGAGAGAGAGAGAGAGAGAGAGAGAGAGAGAGAGAGAGTGAGTTGGGGGAGTTTTGCTTGTCACAATCGGTGGTCTTTTGTCACTTCCCATGGAAATTTCCCTTGAGTTCCACTTGGCCGCAAGGGATTGCAAAGTTCTCCACCAGTGATTTCCTTCCCACATCAGAATCCAGCTTCCAAACCAGAGTGGAGTGGCAGCCACTTCTTCCCCGAGCTGGGCCCACCCTATGTTAATTATTTTCAGTGCACATCGAACCTGCTTCACTCAGGGCCGCCCCAGGAGAGATAAATAAAATAAGGTCCAGTCATGGAATATTACCCCCTACTGGCACCCAGCCTGCAGTATTTATGGTTCTTCGGCTTCCATTTGAGCTGCCTCAGAGACAGACGTGAGGTTTCCTCTTCTAGTCATTTCCTCCTTCTCCCCCCAGACAGCCCTCAACCTTGCCTGGCCTTCCTCAGAAACACTTTCCAGGGGAGCTTGAATTGACCAGCTGACTCTCCTGGCTCCTGCCTTGGGGATGGGGAGTCTGGCCTCTGTGGGCCGGGGCTGGGGGGGTTTACAGAGGGCCTCCTGGCCACCCAGGTGAGGGTGGAGGGGTGGGGGACTGTCAGTTACTTCATTCTCAGGCACATGTTCTTTCCAGATGCTTGTGTAGGGACAATGTGACTCAGTATTTAGGGCCTCTGCCTGAGGGCTCTCATGATGGTGATCTCTTAAAAGTAGTGGTGTGGGAGGCAGGACCAAAGACCTCATTATCTTCATCTAGTAAATGGGCATAGGAAGTCTTTCATAGTCCTTCTCTTGGAGTTATTAGGAGGCAGGAATGAACTAATATAAATATCTTTTGAAGCATAAGGTTAGTATTAGTATTGTATTAGTATTAATTTGAAACTGTGTTAACTGTCCTGAGGGTAGGGGAGGTCAACCAACTCAATAATTCAGAAGTGATAGGATTACTTTTAAAGTGAAGGGACTTTAGATATAATGAGGAAACTGTGGATGAGTATAGTTAAATGACTTGCCTAAGGTCAGACAGGTAATAAGCATCAGATGTGGGGTATCCTTTCAACTCTGCAGACTTAGGATTCAGTGAGATTTGCTTATACAGTCTGAGATGGGTCTCTGATCCTCTCTTTAAGAAGGTGCATCAAATGCTTTGAAAAACTTAATTGTTGGGGGTGGCTAGGTGGCACAGTGGATAAAGCACCGGCCCTGGAGTCAGGAGTACCTGGGTTCAAATCCAGTCTCAGACACTTAATAATTACCTAGCTGTGTGGCCTTGGGCAAGCCACTTAACTCCATTAGTCTTGCAAAAACCTCAAAATAACCCACTTAATTATTTTTCACCCTTTCCACCTAACCCCCCCCCCTTTTAAAGCACTAGGGATTGTTTCAAGAGATTAATAATACATACTTTTATAACTTAAAGTTCAAAAAATGGCATCCTTTATGACTTAGATTATGGAGCAAGACCATTCGGGATATTATGGGAAGGAGGTGAGACTCTAAAATCAAGTTAGACCTGAGTTTAAAGTCTACCTCTAACTATAGGAAGTGGCTAACTCCCATTATCTCTCTGAATCTCAGTTTTTATTGTTCAGGCATTTTTCAGTTGTGTCTTACTCTTCCTGACCCCATTTAGGTGTTTCTTGGTAAAGATACTAGAATGGTTTACCATTTCTTTTTCCAGCTAATTTACATATGAGGAAACTGAGACAGACAGTTAAATGACTTTCCCCATGGTCACACAACTAGTAAGTGTTTGACCAGATTTGAACTCAGGAAGATGAGTATTCCTGACTCCAGCCCCAGCCCTTTTTTACTGTGCTCATTTATAAATTAAGAAAAATCTTGCATCTCTCACTTGCATAATAAGTGTATATATATATATATATATATATATATATATATATATATATATATATATGTATGTGTGTGTGTGTGTGTGTTTTATTTAACATACAATAAATAAATAAAACCTATACATATAAGTTTTATTTAAGTGACTTTTCCAGTGTTACAAGAGTAACAGATTTGGGAATTAGGACTTGAACCCTGGTTTTCTGATTCTGACACCAGAGTCCTCTCTGCTGCCTTAACATCCATTTATATGATGAATGTTTATGACCCCATTATAAAAATGAAGATCCAGAGAGGGACATTTACCACTCAAAATCATGAAGGAGAATCAAGTTGGAGAATAGTCATTTGACTCTCGTGTTCTTCAAGTGGAAAAAAAAAAACTGTCGTGTTGGCCTGTGGGGCATGGTGGGATTTTTGATATTTAATCTGATTTTTTGTTGTTGTTGTTGTTGCACAGAGCCTGAAAGAGTGTTGGGCTTGGAGACAAGAAAATCTGAGTTCAAATCCCTAGTTTACTATTTAATACTTTATGTCCTTGGGCAAGCCCCTAACCCCTCCCCATGCTTTATTTGTAAAATATAAAATGTAAAATTTGTTTTCTTATTTGTGAAATGAGGTGTATAGACAAGATGGCCTTTGGGTTCTCTTCTCACTCTTGTGAGTGAGACCTATGATTCTGAGATTTCTTGATTCATTGATAGATGAATGTCTGTCTAGCAAAGGCTTCATTATTCAACAGTTTAACTACCTCTATAATAATAATGAGTTCTAGCCCTAATTCTATGATTTGTTGTTTAGACGTGTTATTCATTGAGTGGAATTCCTTTTGGTATGGGTTGGAATAGATATCTACTGAAGTCTCTGTTTAGGTCTCAAACTCAGTGATCCTTGCAACTGTCTTAGGAAGTAGACTCTTGGTATTAATATAGCCCCATTTTACGGAAAAGGGAGATGAGAACTCAAGTGACTCATCTATAATCACCCCAAACTGAGGTTGGATTTGAACTCAGATCTTCTTTTCCTTTGTACTATCCAACCCACCACTCTGCCTCTTAGACACTTAAAAAAATAAAAACCATTAGAATTATAAACAGGGAAACTTGTAGTTTCTAGTTTTAACACATTTTGTTTGTACATACTTGCCAATTGTATTCCTTATTGGGAGGGTGTGATTCTGGAGAAGAGAATTTATATCCTCAGTTCTGGTAGCACCCAAGCCCTCCTGCTTTTTCAGAAAACTGAATGTAGCAGTTGCAACAGGACATCCCTTCTGAAAATGTCTGAAGACCCATATACTCCAATGTCTACTTCATCATCATTTTTCACATCATCTCCTTGCACATACATTTCTGATTTCTGGGAAGGAAAAATAAAGGAACAGATCTTTCCTCTGTGCTATGTGATAATTGTAAAGCAGGTTGTTATCATTGTAACCTAAATTTAAACACATAGGAAGACAGGCAACTTCTCCTGGAAAACCATGTATGAACTGACTATTCCAGTTTGGAAAAGTTTGCTATGAATTGACTCTTGAAAATTGCAGTAAGAGGATCTTTGCTGCATATTGGGTGGTTTTTTTTTTTTATTGCTATCCTTTATCCCTATAAGTAGTCCAACTCTGGTCACATAAATGTGTTCTTCATATCTATCTAGGGTAAATTGAGGCCTGGAAATGAAGAGGACATTTGATTCTTTGCCAGATTCCCTGTTGTCATTCCAGAAAACATTCACATTACACTTAAGGATCCAACTTGCCCACCAATCCCCACTTTCCAGTTTGGATAAGTGGTTTCTGTTGCTTCTTCTCATCATCTTTCACTTTCTGTGGCAATGTCTCGGTGAGATGAAGTGACATAGGACAGACATGAAAAGCATTGCTATTATCTTAGCTTTGCCATTGTTCTTTGGGCCACAGTGGAAAGGAGTTTTACCTTTGTCTTTGGACAGAAATTCTTTACCTCTTTTCTGGAATAGACCCTTTTGGCAGTCTGGTAAGATAAAAATTTTCCATTTTGTTTTAGAGAGAGGAAAGGTAGCCAAACCATTATTCTGGTTTCTCTGCAAGTGGTCCATCTTCCCTAGGTGGTTGTCTGTTTCTCTGGTGCATCTCCCAGCATGGGCTTGTCTTAATGCAGTGATGCTTGTCACTGTAGACCCTCTGGGCCACTCTTCAGGTTCTCAAAATAGGAACTTATTTGGGGCTCTAAAGTTATATTAACCAGTTCAGGTGAGGAGTAGGTTCCCCTAAAGACACCAGACTCATTAGAATCTGGTGAGTCTTTCTAAACATCTGTCAGAGCTAGATAACAGAAATCTAGAAGACAGGGAAAGGAGATGAGATATGTCTGGCATTTGAGAATTGTTAGACATTAATTTTGCATTTCTTTTGGGGGTATGACTGCACTCTAATTTCTCTTTCTCTCGTTTTTAAACAGAAAAAGACATATCAGTGCATCAAGTGCCAGATGACCTTTGAAAATGAAAGAGAAATTCAAATCCACGTCGCCAACCATATGATTGGTAAGAACATGCTATAACCTACTTCTTTGGCTCCTGCTTCCCTGGTACCTAAACCATTCTAGGGTCTTCCAAAGGCGTCATTGTTGCGTTTCTATCTTATGGTGGAGAAATGAGGAAAGGGGGAGGGGAAGTGTCCATGTTGGGACTCTCTCTCCTTCTGTCAGAGCCGTCTCATGCCACTAATGTGACAATCCAACTTTTGACAATATCTTCCATTTCCTAGCAGAAATTTCCCTCTCTCCCTATAAAAAGTACTTTCCAGTTGTCAACCACTTAGGGGCAATTACGCTCCAATTTTGTATGTCATGACATTGAATAGATTTAACTGTTCACATTTCCCAGCTAAACGTGGCGAATTCCTCAGACACATTGTCAAAACAGAATGCTTACGAAGTTATTTCAGTACTTTCTCTTTTCAAACGGTCCTGGACTTTTGAAAGTTCGGCTTTCCTAGATGGGGAGCTTTTAAAGAGAAAGTCCTCACGGCTTCCCAGCTCAGCACGAGGGTAACAAGCTCAGTAATAAAGTGTTATTGTAGTCGAAAAGGTTGTATCTACGCCGCAGCCACAGAGATGCCTTTCTGACCAGTGCAAAAGAAGCATTTTTTCCTATCGGCACAGAAGTTATAAATGTACGAGATGACCCAGGAGGTCCATTTATTTGGATGAGCTTTCCACAAAGGGAGCACCTTGATAACCCAGCATTCTGGGTCTAGGGAGGCTGCAGAGTCTTCAAGGCTCAGACCAACCTTCCTGCTCCCCAGCCTATTACCTGGCTAGTCTTTTTTCACCCATAAAATAGAACAAGTCTTGGGAAATTGCTGGGCTGCCACCCCTGGAGTCTTAGTCTCTGTCTCTGTCTCTCTCTCTCTCTCTCTCTCTCTCCCTCTCCTTGCACAGTTCAACTTCTTATAGTGGGAAAAGGATGTGAATATCTGAGGGTTGTGGGGAATGGAATGAGTGGAGGGGTGGGAGGGGGCAAATCCAGTCAGGGGCAAGACCAGGGAACAAAGCTCATTGCTGCTCATGGAGATTGTGACTTTTTAATCTTTGGGTTTTTTTTTTTCAAGCACCAACTGCATAATGAAAAAGAATATATATACTGTCAGTCACCAGACTGCTCAGAGGGCTTTTAAGGGAGTGTCAAGGAGGTGAAGATGAAGATATCTAAAAATGTTTGCTTTTGTAGCAGGTGTTAATGTAATCTCTTGTTTGTAAGCATGAAGGGTGAGAGCCTTGCTAATTGGACCATGGTGATTTCAAAGTTTTTTTTTCATTCTTCTCCTCCTCCCTCTCTTTTGTTATTGAACCTGAAAGAGTTGAGGCTCCTTGGGCAAAGGGAGGAATATTTCCTTTTAACTTGAGCTGTGGGAAAAGAAGGGATTGGGACACAATAAAAGGAAAAATGCAGTTTCCAAACACAATCTGGATCTTAGATGAAATTCCTCTTGCCTTGAATCCTCAGCAATCTGAAGTCACTTGTTTTTTGGGCTTCCTGTACTATTCATGGGTGTGATGGGGAAGAAGTTGTTTCCTTCTACACCATCCATTGGGAGGTATGTTGCTTTGGGGTAGGGGAAAAGTGTTCAATAGGTGGACTTGTGGAGGCACACACAGACCCTAGAATGTTAGAACTTATAGAGGACCTCTGAGACAACTGGAAATTTATGGGAAAATAAGCAACAGTCTGACCCAAGTGACTGCTTCCTCCTCAGATTTCTCCTATCACTTTTCCTGAACATCTCTTCTTTTGCCTCTGGTCATATCTCATTTTGTGGCCTAGGACATAGGGCTTTACCTGTAAATGCTTGTAAATAATTGGTTGAACTGAATGGAGGTGAACTGCCCAAGGTCACATATCTGATTTAGGACAGAGCTTGGGAGAATCTTTATTCCTTTTTCTCTGTAGTATCTTTTTTAGCCAGTTGCCTTAGCCCTGCTGTATAGGATCATTAGATTTTCAAACTGGAAGGGATATACAGTTCAACCCTTCTCCATTTGCAGGTGAGAAAATTGAGACATAGGGAGATAAAGAGAATTGTAATTTTTTTGTATGAGATGGTCCAGACCCATGGTAGGGAGGAGGATAGGTGGCTAGGCAGAATGCTCCATTGTTACTCTGGTTGTATGAATGCTCCTAGGATATAATGGAACATTTGGCAAGACTTGGACAAGGGTGCACAGATTAGGAAGGCATAAATGAGTAGTGATTTGCATCTTGAGAAGAAACTCCCACATCAATTTACATATATAACATGCTTAAATGTGTATATGCTGTTTCTTCAATTGAATGCAAGCTCACTGGAGGCAGGAACTTGGATTTTTTTTCTTTGTTCAATATATGGTCCATAGAACTAGCTTTATAAATGCTTATTGTCTGATTGCATTTTAGACATTTGGTGGTGCAATAGTTAGCTCTCTAGAACTGGAGTCTGGAGTATCTAGGTTCAAATCCCATCTCAGACTCTTAACAGTTCTGTGACCTTCAGCAAGTCATTTAACCTCTTTCTGCTTGGTTTCCTCATTTATAAAATGCAGATAATAATAATAGCTGCTTCTTAGGGTTGTGAGAGGATAAAATGAAATAATATTTGTAAAGCACTTTGCAAACCTTTAAGTGCTATGTAAATTGTAGTGATGACGAAGTCAGTGGCAATGACAAGGGAAGTGACAAAGCTGTCATTCAAACCCAGATCCTTTGATTCTAAATTCTTTTTCTCATTGCACCTTTGCAATGGTTCTGTTCTCAGATAATTTTAGGGGAATTGCGTGTGTGTGTGTGTGTGTGTGTGTGTGTGTGTGTGTGTTTGTGTACAGTGTTTAGTAAATATATTTGAAAAGGCAATGTGCAAAGTGCTGGAGTTCAAATAGAAAAACAAGGCTGCCCATGCTGTCTAGGAGCTCACCTTCTAATGGGAGAGACGATACATAATAGAATGTTTCACTTACAAATTAGAAGACAAGCATCCCAGTCCTTAGGGTACAGCAGCAAAGCAGATATTACTACCTTTTTTAAAAATATCATTTCAAATAATAAAATATTACTTTTGGGGGTTAGGCTAGTTGACAGTGTCAAAGACTTTGGTGGCAAGACTTTTCTCTTCTGTCTCTTTGTTAACTGTGGCAATAGCCCCTGTAGGAGGCTGTTTTTCTACTGGGCTTGCTTAGAAAGATGACAACTGAGACTTTGGGGCTGCAAACACTTCTCAAGACTCTTAGGTCCTGAGTAACCAAGTTGCTGTTGGTAGTTTAATTTGCTTCTGTAGTGAATAGAGTATTATATTTGATGCTTGGAAAACTTGAATTCAAATTCTGCCTCAGATCCTTACCATGCATATGACCTGTGCCAAGTCATTTAACTTCTCCTGGGTTCAGTTTCCTCATATGTGAGATGGAGATTAGTAATAATAATAATAATAATAATAATAATAATAATAATAATAATAACCCCTACTTGTATTCCCAGGGTTTTTTATGATGATCAAGTGAAAAAATATATGTGAAGTTTTTTGCAAATCTTAAAGTGCCATATAAATGTTATTATTTTTTTTTGTTGCTGTTACTTTTATTGTCTTAGTGAAGAGTAAGAAACACTTCATTGTTGTTCTAGAATGACTCTACCTAAGTCTGGGATGCAGAAAGCAAGGAAACAGGTAGAGATGTTAGTCAGGACCCCAGGGTTCTAGGAAGATTGTGTAGCTTGAGACCTCTAGGGTGGCAGGTAGTAGAGAGGTGGACTTATGTCAGGGTGGATTTTGGGATCCCTGGCCTTGTCAGTCTTGACAACATTAGTGGGTAGTGCACATGAGACTTCCTAATTTGTGATTCCACCCTTCCCTACGAGAGCCTTCCTCTACCCCATTACCTAGTACCATGACCCAAACCATAAAAAGAAATTTATTGAGTGAAAAACCAGTCAGCTCCTATCTCTTTAGTGCTTTGAGGTTTACAAAGAACCTTCTTCTTGAGCCTGTGAAGTAGGCCATGCATGTATGTTGACATCATTATCCCCATTTTCCAGATGAAGGATACAGAGATGCAAACAACATGGCCCCTGTCCCCATGAAATGTGTAGGCTGGTTGGAAAAGATTCATGTGCATAAATAATTACAATTCAGAGCAGCATGCGACAAGTGCCCAAGGAGCAGTACAGATAATTGGTAGTATAGCAGTTCAGAGAAGAAGATTCTTGTGAACTGTAGTCTTCTCTGAAAGCTTCATGGAGGAATGAGTTTGAATTTTACCCTCGATGGATGGTTAAGTTTTGATTGAGTGGGTGGAAGAGAGAGGGAGGATGTTCCCAGAGAGGGGAATGGCATGAACAGAGTAGGTAGGAATGAAGATGGTGAGTTCAGAGACTGGCAGGGGCTAAGGGTTGGGAGAGAGGAATTGTAGGAGATAAGGCTGGAAAGCGAGGTTGGAATCAGATGTTGGAGGACCTTGAATATCAATCTGACTAGTTTATATTTTATTTGCCAGACAATAGTGCACTTTTGAAAGATTTTAGTAGGAGATGACATTCTTAGAACTCTACAGGGGGAGAATAGCAACTAGCCATATTTCAATAGAAAACGTACTAGACTTTGGATAGTTGGGTTCAGATCCTAACTTTCTCACTTCACTTGCTGTGCTGATTTTGAGTAAGTTGTTTTTACCATTCTGACTCTCATATTTTCATCAAAAGCTATCTTCCTTACAAGCTTCTTGTGTGGAAAGCATGCCATAATTATTAAGGTTCTATAGAAATGTGAGTTCTTAATTACCTGGTGTCTTGCTCATCCTTGCTTAATAAATGTTTGTTAAAATTACCCTACTAGATACTTGCTGGGTAGGGACCAGAGTTAATAAAACCAGTTAGGAGGCTCTTGTCCAGATGTGAGATGATAAAGGCCTGAACTGATATGGTTTAGGCTGACTGGAAAGGAGGGAAAGTACTTGGGAGACATTGAAGAGGAACTGAGAGAACGTAGTGTTTGGTTCAGTATGGAATATCGCTCAGGCCCAATCTGCTATCATTGTTGGTTGGAGGTGGTGGTACAGATGAAGAGAACGGATGGACTAAAGGACGAGGTGAAGCCTAGGGAAGAGATTCTTGGGAGGGATCTCTGGACATCCAGGGCTAGGTAATGGTTCCCACCTCTTTTCTCCTCCCTTCAAGGCTGTGGATTCCCCATGGACCAGTTCCCCCATATAAATGGCGGGCCAAGTCTCTTCTCCCCAGCTGCATTCCCAGAACTATTCTCCACCTCCAAGGTTGGGAAGGCCAGCCTCAAACTCACTGGGATAAAACTTCCTCAGTATAAGCCAGGGGACTTAGGAGAGTGGCTCCCATGAGCTGTTCACAAGAGCCTGCGTGGCCATGGTCTGGCCCTTGGCAGGCTCTACGCAAACACAGGGGCACTTAGGGTCTACAGCCATCTTCCCTTGAGGATCCAGGCTGCTAGATAATTCCCCCAGGAGAAGCATAAATGTTTCATTTTTATATCAGGGCCTCTGCATGGGTTTGCAGCCTCTGAGACCCCACGAGTTATGATGACTCAGGGACATGTCTCCTTGGAAACATTTTTCCCCTCCCTTTCCCAGTCTTCCCTGCTGTTGCTTGGGGGGTGGGGGGGTGGGGAGGGTTGGTGGGAGTGATTTGGAGCTGATAGAAAGGGAAGGGTCTTTTGAAACCTTTTCAGCAGCTGGGGTCGCCTTTGAAATATTTCCCTCTGCAAAGAATGGGGCTCTCCCCTTTCTCAGCCTCCCCCTACCCTTTGAAATGTTTTTTTAGACTGGGGGGAAGCCCAGGCCCCTCCCCACCAACAGGCATATCAAAAACTTGGAGCAGTTCGGCTGTCTCTGTTCTGCCTGCCCCCCTGTGGGGATGCCCTGGCTCTGGCGAAGGCCTCCCCCTTCTCTACCTCCCACTGCCTCTGATGTGCAGGCTCCATCATATGCCTAAAAGGATGGGCCCCCCACTCCGAAAATGGCTCCACAGGAGACGAGCCAGCCCGGTTAGCTGCTGAGAGCCACACAAAGCTCTCACTGTGCCCCTGGACGCCTGGCGGTCTGAGAGAAGCCTAGGTCTGGCCAGGAGATGGCTGCCCTCCCCAATCTCTGCAGGCTTTCTTGGAACATTGTTGTTGCATGTGCATCTCCCTTTCCCTCTGCCCTCCTCCCCTGACTCAGAGCCTGCAGAACGATGGGGTGACCACTGGTTTCTGATCACAGATGAACATGTGTGTCTAAGAGCATTTGTGTCCAAGAAATGCAATAACCCATTGTTAGAAGCCCGGTCACAAGACCTGGAATGGATGGGACTTAAAAAACCGGAATCTTGGATAGATTGTGGTGGGGGTGGTAGAGTGAAGTCGGGCTATGTGGGGCTATGAAGAGGGTCCATCCCAGATTGGTTCTTGGAGTTTTCTCCTAGGTGTCTGTTGGGAAGGGCTGGGGTCTGTTCAGTGGCCTGAGAACTTGTCCTTGAAATAACTAAGCTCACAGTGACCTTGGGTTCAGACCTCTTGGGGGTGAATCAGCCTTCTAGATCCTTCTCTTGGAAGGGATGGGGCTAGAATTTTAGCTGTGGAGGCTTCACAGTCCCCTAGGGGAAGTGGAGAGGGAGGGGCTTGGGTTGGGAAAGTCCTTGGGGAACTTTGTCAGGGACTTTGCCCCTGAAGTCCTTGGAAAGAGATTCTGGGAATATCTGGCTGATGGCCAGAGGCAGTGGAGAGCCAGGAGTGTCCCAGTGGGATATTAGTCATTCAAAAAAAGTTATTTTCTCCATCTTATTGGCTATTTCTTTCCACCTCTCTTTGCTCAGTTTCTTGATGGGGACTGAAACTTGAAATCAGGGACAATGGAGACAATGAGAGAGAGGTAGTTGAGTGTACTTTTTTTATATTTTTGGTGGAGGGAGGCAATTGGGGTTAAGTGACTTGCTCAGGGTCACATTGCTAATTAGTGTCTGAGGCAGGATTTGAACTGAGGACCTCCTGTTTCAGGGCTGGGGCTCTATATACTGTGCCACCTAACTGCCCCAAGTCAAAGGGTCGTTTGAACAATTTATGGAAGGCAAATGGGAGTATTATTCTCTTTCCCTTCTACCCCTTGACTCCATAGTCATCTTCTCATGTGTCCTGTTTCTCTTCTTGGCTACCCATGGGGCAAAATGGTCTCTTCCTTGTTCTTTCTTGGCCTTGGTAGGCGTGTGTGTGTGTGTGTGTGTGTGCTATCTGTGTCACAGCTGGACCTACACTACCAAACTCTGTGTGAGGGAGAAGGGAGGGAGAGAATTCTAATGCTTTCCAACTGTTCCAAGGAGCACTTCCCAGGAGATTTTTGCAGCAAGCTTTGCAGATCTGGGAGCAATCCTCCCCACCATTGCCTCATCTCAACCCCAAGTTTAGGGTTAGACTGAAGGCAACTTGGAGGGGCCTGATCTTTGGTCAGATTTACAAGTTTAGATCATGAACTAAGGTCCAGCCCCAATGCACCCACAACAAGGGTGTGTGTGTGTGTGTGTGTGTGTGTGTGTGTGTGTGTGTGTGTGTGTGTGTGTGAGAGAGAGAGAGAGAGAGAGAGAGAGAGACCGACCAGAGGTAGAGGGAGAGAAGGGAAAAGAGAAGGAGGGGGAGAGAGAAACAGCAAGAGCAAGAGATGAAGGGAGAGGAGAGAGATTTTTGTTTACTTTCTTAGGGGAACATCTGTTGCTGAACAATGCAATGTTATGTGCTTTAATGGTGCTTTTGATTCAGGTAACACAAGACACAAAACATCTGTCTAACCTTAATATGTGATAAAAATGTCTCTCTCTTCCCCCCCGGAGATCATGTTTCAAGTCCAGGAACTGTTCTGTCAGAATAACAAGCATATACAGAGGGTCTCTAATCTTGCTCCCTCCCTCCCATACACCCCTACCTCCCAATCCCTCTGCTTAGCCAGCTCAGGAAAATCAGAGCTCAGATGTCTGTTCCTCCCATTGAAAATACAGATGGAAAGCTCTTGGTGAGTGGCCTCAGTTTACCTCTGCTCTCCCAGGATGGTCTTCTTTGAGGAGAGCTAATAATCAAGCAGCTTGATAGCTGGAGAATCCTGAAAGTCCTTGTATTAAAAAAAAAATTTAGGAGGACTCTGATCTTGAAGGACAGAATCAGAACTAATGTGGTTGTGTTTTAAAAATTATGAGGGTGGGATTTTGAAAGGGGGGATTTTCTTTAGCCCTTAAACAGCATTATGGAATGATAGATTTAAAACTGGAAAAACTGGAAAGATCCTTAGAGGGTCCAACTTCTCATTATTTTTAAAAATTGGGAGGCCCAGGAAGGATGTCACCCCATTATGGTCTTTTAGGAAATTAGTGGCAGAGCTGGGAATTGAACTTGGGTTTTGCCTTTTCTCTGTGTCAGTTATATGATGGTACCTGTGGATTTTCCATTTTTGGAAACACATAGGTTGGCTTTTGGGGGAGACGTTGGAATGTTGTTTTTTCTTTATTCTTGCCTCAGTGTAACTAGAGTACAGTGATATGAGTGAATCCTAGGGTGCTGTGTTGGAAAGGGGTCATCTTGTTTAGCCTATTGGCTTCAACAAAGAGAGGAACATGCATGCCTTCAAATCAAATTGAATCAAAGTGCTGGATTACCTATTCCAAAGTATCAGTGGGGGGCGGTGAAACCCTGTCCTCAATTTCTAAGATTTTTTTATCCAGGTCCTAGGTAGGGTGTGTGTGTTTGTGTGTGTGTGTGTGTGTGTGTGTGTGTGTGTGTGTGTGTGTTCACTCCAGCATACAAACACTCACAATTAGGTGTGTGTTTTATGATTTGTCTATTCTGTGTCATAATTGGCCACAAACTTCCAGAGTACTTACATGAACTTGCAAAAAACGGTTCCATTTTTTTTTTTAGGTTTTTGCAAGGCAAACAGGGTTAAGTGGCTTGCCCAAGGCCACACAGCTAGGTAATTATTAAGTGTCTGAGACTGGATTTGAACCCAGGTACTCCTGACTCCAAGGCCAGTGCTTTATCTACTATGCCACCTAGCCGCCCCCCATTTTTTAAAAAAATCTCTTCTGTCACTTTACAAACTTTTCATCTCTTGTAGTGTGTGTGTGTGTGTGTGTGTGTGTGTGTGTGTGTGTGTGTGTGTGTGTTCACTCGAGCATACAAACACTCACGATTAGGTGTATGTGTGTTTGTGTTTTATGATTTGTCTATTCTATGTTACAATTGAACACAAACTTCCAAAGTACTTATATGAACTATTGCAAAAATGGTTCCATTTTTTTAAAAAATCTCTTCCATCATTTTATAAACTTTTCATCTCTTGGCTGGCATAGTGTGTGTGTGTGTGTGTGTGGTGTGTATGTCCAGTCTGTCCAGTGCATGTCTGTAGTCTCTTGTGAACAGACGTGAAGTAACAGTACCTAGGTGAGGGAGGCCCAGGAGCAACACCAACCAGTCTTGGGCTTAGACATTCAGTTATTTGTTTAGTCACTATCATATCTGTTTACTGGGTCCTTCCTTCAAAGCTCAGCTCCAGTTCTCACCTTTTGCCTGAAGCCCTTCCTCATTCCCTTTAGTTATTAATACTCTTAACCTTCTTCAAATTTCAATGTTTATTTAAATTGTCTAAGGACAGTTTTGGTTTGGTATTTGTATCCTGTCTTACAGATAGTGAAAACCCAATTTATGCTTGTTGAATTTAGTGACTTTAACGTTCATTGGATATAAGGCACTTTACCCGTTGCTGAGGGTAGGCTGTAAGAGCCCAGTCATCATGGGAAGCTACTGGATGGCAGGACACAGAGACAAAAAGGTAAATGCCAACCTAAGATGGTTAGGAGTCAGAGTGGTCAGTAATAGTAATACTACATGTTTGCAAAAATTAGTCATGTCCCATTCAGAACTTCTAGTCCTTCATGTCTGCTAAATGCTTTTCATTATCATTCTTTAAAGATTGTGACTTGGTGACTGCATTGATTAGAATTATGCAACATTTTTCCTTTGATCTTAAAATTGCTCTGAGAGGTAGGTGCTACTGTTATGACCATTCGACAGATGAGGGAATTGAGGCCCACAGAGGTGGTCACCTGCTTAGAGTCATTCTACTGGTAAATGTCAAGTGACAGTCATTTTTTTTTTAAAGTTTAAGTTTTACAAAAAAGGTTTTAAAACTTAAAATTTTTTAATGATATTTAGCAAACATGCACATTTCAGGTTACAAAAGAACTAAAAAGAACCTTGTAGATTCTCAGTCACTTCATATTTATTAAGTACCTACTATGCATTAGTTGAACCAAGAACCTCTGAAATAGTTTTTGTCTTTTAAAAATTTATTTTTATATCTGTATATTTGCACATCGATAAAACTTATAAAGAAGACACAGAAAAGCATATATCAAACTTAACATGATAGTAGTAAAATTGCTATTTTTGTCTCCTGAAATTTTTTCATATCCATATTTTAAAAATTCTTTTCTTCAGATTTTTATCAGCTCCCACTAACTGAACCTCTCCTCTCCCTTCTCTCCCCCCCTTTCCCTAGTATAGTAAGGGAAAATAAATCAACACACTCATCATATTTAAACGCATATGTCTCATTCTGAACATCTAGTCCTTTATGTCTGCTAATGCTTTATTATTAGTCTTTGAAGATCATGATTGGTGACTGCATGGATTAGAATTATGCGATTTTTAGAATTATGCAATTTTTGAGTAGTTTTCCTTCATTATTATTGTAGTCATTATGTATGTTTCCTGTTTCTGTTCATTTTCCTGTGTATTAATTCATTCAAATCTACCTGTATTTTTGGAATTATTTCTTATAGTACAAAGATCCCATTATATTCACGTACCATCATGCCATAATTGTTCATCCATTCCTCAAAGCAAATAATACTGCTATAAATATTTTTATACATAGGAGTCCTTTCCCTCTCTGACTTTTGACCCCTTTGAGGGGGAGGATATTTGGTTGTTATTAATATTGAGTATGTATAGTTTGGTGTCAATGGGTAGATATAATTTGGTGACTTGTTTTCAAAAATGACTAGTCCAATGGTGCAGACTGTAACTTTTGAACCTAGGTCTTCTTGATGGCAAATTCAGTACTCCTCCCACTATTTCCACAGCAGCTCTCATTATATATGCATTATAGGATGTCAGAAGGGGGAGGCAACAGTGTCAGCCTGGTAAGCTGAGTCCTATATGAAGAAGTTGGAGGCTGAATTTTTATTTTTTTATTTTTAAAGGTACTTCAATTATGATAAAGACTGGTTATTCAGATCCCAAGGGAGCCTCAGATAATAGGGGAGAGAAAGGACAGAGTGAAGGATTTTTCCTGGTTTGGCTTAAATTCTTTTTTTGTCCTTTTTGTTTCTATGTCACCAAAAGTTCCCAATAAATCCTTTCTCCCCTGTCCTGGAGAACAAAAACAAAAGAAAGCAAAACAGTTCATTAAGATCGTGGTATATGGGACAGCAAGGTGGCTACCAGTACTGAAGTCAGGAGGACCTGAGTTCAAATGCAGCCTCAGACACGTAATAATTGCTTAGCTGTGTGACCTTGGGCAAGTCACTTAACCCAATTACCTTAAATAAATAAAATTTTATAAAAAGACCACTAGTTCTAGAGTTAGAGATTGTTGTGTGTGTGGTGGTTGTGGGGGGGTGGGGGAGACAACCTGAACACGACTTCCACAGAGAAGTAAATTCCTAAACAAAATTAATTCCAAACATCTTTGGGGGTTAGGACATTAGCTACTTGGAACATCAAGGGGATATTTGTAGGAGGTAGTATTTGACTCAAGTCTTAGGAACCTAGGGATTCTATGACAAGAAGGTGACAAGGTAATGCACAGGTAATGACAGATAGACCCATAAGCCCTTGGATTCTGGAACAAGATCTCTAGTTTTGTTAGAAACAGCCTATAAATATTTAGCACAAGTAGAAATCCAGGAGATGTTGGAGCTCATTTTGCAGAGGCACCAAGGTACCTATGTGCCTCCTGCCTTGGACCTCTATCCCATTCTTTGGTATCTTTTGTACATAAGTCTTTATTAAAGCACTTTAATTACCTCCTCTGCCATTCAGCTACAATCGGATATAATGTCATGGGATTGTAATATCATCACTTGAGAGGTGGGAGAAACCTTAGAGGCCATATACTCCAACCTTTATATTTTATTGATGAGGAAACAGATTCAAAAAGGTTTTGAACCCAGATCTTTTGCCTCCAAAGTCAGTACTCTTTCTAATTTGCTTTGTGACTTCACATTCTGTTGAAACAGTATAGGAATGGCCTTTGCCATTCATACCACGATTTCTCTTTTCTATGCCTCAGTTTTCTCATGTATGAAATAAAGTCAGTAGGCTTATTGATTTTAATGCTGTAGAGTTGGAAGGGGCTTTTAGATCATGTAACATTTTACAGATGAAGAAACTGGGGCCGAGAAAAGGTCTATGCTTAGCCTAAGGACACATAGAAAGTGGTATGAAAGCCACAATTTCAGCTTGCATCTTGTGTTTCTAATGCTTTCCCTACCATGTCTTGCTGCCTGACATGGATAGAGCCTTATGCTAAGAATAAGGGGAACTGGGTTTTGTCACTTAATAAGCATTATTTCTTCTTAGCCTTGGTCTTCTCATCTGTAAAATGAAAGCATCAGAATAAAAAATTTTTAAGTCTCTCTTCAACCTCTAATAATCATGTTCACGTCCCTTTTCTCATATCCTCACAATGCTTTTCAACAGTGATCCTTAACCAATAATTGAGGTCTGCAATCAAGATCTTGCAAAACTCTTTAGAGATTCCCTTGTCTTTTTGAGTTTAAGTTCCTTGAAGATAGGGACAACCTTTTGCCTCTTTTTTTCTTATTCATTTATCTATCTTTTAATTTATTCTTTTTATTATTCTGCAAATTCTCCCTCCCTCCACCCTCTTCTCTATTCATTGAGATATTAGAAATATCATACCCATTAAAGTCATGCAATGCATATTTTCACATAAATCATATTTCAGGGATAAAAATAAGCAAGAAAAATAAAAGTGGGAAAAGAACACCTTTCAAACTGCATTTGAATTCCTTACTTTTCACTTTAAGTCTTTTGGAATTATTGTGGATCTCTGCATTAATCAGAGATTTTTTTTTTGCCTTTTTTTGGATATCCCAAAATTTAGAACAATGTTTGACACATAGTAGGCACTTGATAAATGTTTATGAATTGACATATAATAGGCACTTTGTAAATGTTTATCTATTGATATATACTTGTACTTGGCCCTCATCATTTCCTGACATAGATTATTCCATAGCCTCTTGTTTAATTGATCTACCTACTTTTAGTTTGTTCTTTCTCCAGTCTGTCATTCTCCCTTCCACATTATGGGGGTTAGGCAGTGGTGTCCCTGCAATCTGGAAAATTCACATAAGTTTTTGACCCACTTTGTACTTTAGAAGAAGTCTGATTGTCTTATGGTAGTGAAAGATAAAATATGTTGATATTATATAAAACTATGCATATATTTTATACATTTCTGCATTTTAAACTTTTTTCTGTGTCATTTACTGTTCTTTATGTGTCGTCTACAGCTTCCACAAAAATTCCCATTTGACCCACAATAGAGAAAGCCGCAATGCTGAAGGGATGACTATATTCTCACATTGATACCAAAATAATCTTCCCCCAAATTAGGAAAATTAAAGGCAAGGAATCTAGTTGGCATGGTGGATAAGAGTCTGGGCTTGTACTTCAGGAGACCTGAGTTCAGATCTAGTCTTATTGACTGTGACTGCAGCTTGCCTGTTTCCTCAACTGTAAAATGGGGGTAATAACAGCACCAGCCTTGCAGCAGTACTGTTTGTACATATTTCAAATGCTTGTTCCCCTCCCTTTCTCTTCCTAAAGCACAGGTCTCATCACATCACTCTCTTGTTCTGGTTTTCCCTCTCTTATTTCCTCTCTTCTTCTGTAATACCTTTCCTCTTCACCTCACCTCACCTTTCAAGACTCACTTAGGTTCTGCCCCCAATTTAAAGCCTTTCTTGATTCAGCAGGGTGGGGTTGTTAGTGCTGTTTCTCTTCTCAAACTATTTACATCTCACCCTGTGACCTCAGCCTAGGCAGTGTTTTATGTGCTTGCTTCTAAAAGTTGCTGCATTCCCTTAGGGGAGAAGAGGGGAGCCAGCTGGGGTGTTCATGGTGTTCACACCTGAAGTAGGTGCCACTGATGTTCCCTCCAGGTCTTAGACCCCAAGGAGCCATTGAGCCATATGGTACAGGAAGAAATTCAAGGTACATCAGTTGCCCCTAGTCATGATTTTATATAACATAGGAACCTGGAGAGAGGATGAAGGTAGCACCCTAATGGGTGGTGTTTTTTAGGGACTTAGATCCTGCTTTAGTTCTAAATTAGATGATAGAATCCTATAGCTTTACTGATTGTCCCCTTACCCTAAGGTCTCTGGGGTGATGTGAAGCCCAAGTAAGCCCTGAAGATGGCTCTTCTGACCTGAAGCTGTCCTCTCTCCTGTGGGGGGCTGCTGTTGTTATCAGTCTGAGTGCTGCCTTCTGGGAAACTGGGCAGCCCCTAGAGTTGTGTTTACCTATGCATTTTGTATCCTTGATCAGTGTCTACAGGTATTCTTGCTATTGTCATTTAATGAAAGGTGATGTGGGTTTTGGATGTATAGGTTTGGTCATCTGTCTCACTGACTAAATCTCACCAAATCTCACTCTGTACTTTTCATAGAACACCAATCCTCCTCTCCATTTAGTGATCTTCATGGCCAGAATTTTCTTTGCCATCTTTCTTTTCTTTTATTTTCTGTTGCTTTCTTTCTTTTCGTTTTCCCTTTTCTTTTTCTAAACTGGGGCAATGGGACTAAGTGACTTGCCCAAGTTCACACAACTAGTAAATACTAAGTGAGGTTAGATTTGAACTCGGCATCTCCTGATTCCAGGGCCAGTACACTATTCTGTCACCTAGCTGCCCCTCTGCTTCGAGGAGGGAAAGGTGGGGGGGGAGGAATTTCTTTCCTTTCTCATTTAGAAAGTTTGGAACTAGGCTTGGAACCTGGAATTACCTGAGTCCAAATCCTGCCTCCGATACTTTTTTCTAGCTTTGTGACCCTGAATGAGTGACTTAAAATCTTACAGTCCCAGTTTCCTTATTTGTTAGTTGGAAAATATTAGCACGTAACCCAGAGATTTATTGTGATGATCAAATGAGAATAATTCATGTGAATCCCTTTGCATATAAAGTGTTTTATAAAATGCTGTTATTATGAAGCTACCACTTCACCCCCTTTTTATACCTTATATCCCAGTTAGCCTCCTGTCCCGACAGACCTTCTCTCTCTCTCTCTCTCTCTCTCTCTCTCTCTCTCTCTCTCTCTCTCTCAGTCTGGGGTCGCTCTTGATTCTTCCTGCACATTTTTTTAAATGGACCTGAGCTAATGACTGTGGTGAGCCACCGATCTCATGCTCACGGCAGTCAGACCAATATTGGAAAGGAGAAACATTTCTGCGTTGTTAAAGCAAATGAAAATGTGACAGATTGTTTTTGAAACATCAAATGCAAATTGTCAACATGAACATATTTCTGGACTTAACAGTTGAATGTGTGAATTAATTATGGACCCATTAAGAAGCTGAAATATATTTACTTTTCAATGACTAAAAAAAATAAATAAATAAAACAAACCAATAACAACAAACCCAACCCAACCCTCCACCACCCAGCCCTTTCACTTTTGAAAACATATTTTCCAGAGTTGTTCTTTTAATGCCTGATGGAAACATTGGCACTTTACACTCATGTAGTACTTGGGTTTCTGCCTTTTTTTGCTTTGTCATTATAATTATTTGTGGTTTTCCTTTGGTTTGATAACTCTTCCCCAAATAATTCATCTTGAATGTTGAAAGTGACCTCTTGGAGCAGGTAGGTGGCAAAGTGGATAGAACACTGTTCCTGGAGTCAGGAGGATCTGAGTTCAAATGTGGCCTCAGATACATTACAATTATCTAGATGTATGACCTTGGGCAAGTCATTGAACCCCATTTCTTGCAAAAAAAAAGCAAAAACAAAAATAAAAACAAAAAAAGAAAATTGACCTCTCATGATGATAAAGCTAAACTTTCAAAAGCCAGGTCCCTGCCCTCATGACCATTACTTGAATTCCTAAAAGTACTGAATTTTTCTCCATAGGTTTTGCTTATTTTCCCAAATTTTCCAAAATGCTATCACTTTCAGTTTTCTCTTCCAGTCCTACCTTTATCCCCTAGACTGTAAGGAGGATTGTGAGTCTCCTAGGTCCATGTGTGACATCCATATTCCCCCCAAATTTCCTTGAGTGAGCTTTTCATGAAGTCATTTTACAAGTCATTTTTTACTTTTTGGAAAATATTTTCAACTCCTGTCCTATCTTAGTGTTTGAACTCCCTCCCCATGCCCCGTCATATTTCCAATAGAGTTTCATCAGAATAGGAAACTTTTTCAAAATTTTAGCTGTGTTTATATTTAATCTTTTTTTTCACCCCTAAAATTCATCTTTTTGACTTTATTTCCTTTTGGCAGTCTTGTCATTTTACAAAAGTTGGCAGCATTGTTTTGCTGTGGGTTGGCAGACGTGGTGTATTTTTTATAGAATACTTGATGGTGTCCTTAGAGCCTTGGGAACCCCTATCTTTGGAATGCCCAAGTTTTTCCCTATTCTGCACCCCAGTGACTTGGCATCCTGTGGTAATGATCATCAACATTTCCCTGTTGGTCATACATTCAGATGTGCCTATCTGCCTCCTTGACTAGCTTTGTCCTTCCTGTCTGCCTTCTTCGAACTCCACGATCATGCTTTTCTATTTTGCAGCTTTTATTCTCAATCTTTCTCTTCCTTCATTTTCCCTTCTTTTGTGACTTTCATTTATGACTTCCTCCCTCCTTTCTTTCCTCTCTCCTTTTCTTTTTCCTTCCCTTTCTTCCTTCTTCTTTACCTCTTTCCCTTTAATATTCATCCAAGATTGGAATATCTACAATGTACAAGGTACTTATAACCCAGCCCAGTTTCTTTTAGTTCAATGTTATTTTATTCAAATCCCCATGCTTTGGATTTCCCTGGCTCTTATCTGTGACTTCAGCAGGACCACATTACAGACTTTTTTTTTTGCATAGTTAACATGTCTCACTAATACATTTTGTTGTTTTTCCAAAAAAGAGTATTTCATCTTGCTTGCATTTCTGAGTTCTGACCAGGAAATACATAGCCTTTCCCATAGGATCCTCATTCATGTTTTTCTTTTGCATTTTTCATTTTGTTTACTACTTTGGATAATAGTTGTTCGGTTTTCTCTGACATTTTTATAGCTGCTATGACAACAACTCTAGTTTGTGGGCTCCATACATAATCGGCTGTGATCACGGCTCTGCTTTACTTGCCTTGTTTTCTAGCGGTTGAGATTCCTTTTAGCCCTCTCGACCCCCTTTTAATAGGCAGTTGTGATGACACCCGGTGAAACATTTTGCTGGTATTTTTCATATTTATTCATTACCAAGCAGAAGTTGATAAAACACCTTTTAGGTAATCCCTTTCGTGTGGTTTTCCCCCCCCTCCAACATGTAATACGTTTTCAAAAGTTTGTCATTAACACATGTCTCAATCAATTCACAGCCTAGTGGCATCTGTTAACCAGTGTGATGAAAAGAGACACTTGTCAGTCAACCCTCTTTCCCTGTTCAATATCAGCTGTGGTTCTAGGGGCACTTGGTGGAGTCCTCACATCAGCGACAGTGCTGGCCTTGAAAATAATTGTACTTTTGGGGGACAGTAATTTATTAATAAGTGAGGAATCTGCCGAGAGGCTCTCACCTCTATCTCACACACTCCCTCTAATGTGGGTGGTTAGATACAAGTTTAATTTAATTTTTTTTAATTCCCTTTTGGGCAACCATTAGGCACTGAGCTTAGAGAGACATCAAATGGGTCTTTTTCCTTAGGGAAATAAGGAATCCCCCAGCAAGGAAACTGAGAGGGCTCCATTGAAGGAGCTCTTAATTTCCCCTTATATCTGTGCCCTATTGTCTTGTGGCAAAGATCACTGTCATCTTTACTTGCATGTCATATGTTCATATTTTCCTTCCTTCCTTCCTTTCTTTCTTGGTTACTGTCCTCCCTCCCTTCCTAGAATTCTTTTTTTTTTTTTTTTTTTTTTGCAAGGGGGTTTAGGGGAGGGATGTTATAAGGGCCTGGATCACTAGTTTTCTCCACTCAGTAACTGAATACATTGGATGTTGCTCATCTCCATTCTTCACCTTGCCCAAGTTTTTTGAAAGGACCTAATGATTTCAAATGTCTACTTTGCAAAATTGTGACATCAGTTTGGACTTTTCTGGACCCTCTGTCTTTTCTCTGGGCCTCTCTGCCAAGGTGACTGATCATGATGTCCTCACTCTGTTGCCTTTCTCCAGGGGTTAGAGGCCTTCTAGTTTAACCTGAATCTCAACCTTCTCTTCTGGGGTGGCTCCTAGTCTTTCTCCCCCTCCTTGGAAGAGTTTCAGGGAAGTATCTTGCTGAGGATGAGGGGGCCCCAGGCACTGGAAAGATAATGGGAAGGCTTCCTCTCAGTGGTGCTAGTAGAACTGCTGACAACTCCTTCCTTGTTAACCTTTGGGGTTTGAGTCGACTTCTCACGAAATAGAAACTCTTTGTAGGTCATTTTGTCAGTAATTTTGGCCACCATGGGGCCATCCAGGGAATGAGGCTTGGTTCCCACTTGTCTATGCTGTTTAGTTTAGAGAATTTTACTTAGTCTTCCCCCAGGAGAAAAGTTAACCCCTACTGGAATCTGGTTCTGTCTGACCTGGTTTTGAATTGGAAGTAGCTATTCCTTCATGACTTCTCCTATTCTTATTAGAAATTCATGTCTGGAAAGAAGGAATTTGTTCAGGAAACCCCTGCAGTTTGGACCTGCTTTGGGGCCCTTCTGTTTTCCTCACTTGGTTCTTGCCCAGTGCTTTGCTTCTGTTTGGGGTTTGGGTAAGAGACATCATACAATCCCTCTAAAAGCCCTTTTGAACTTTCCTTCTGTCTTTCCTATTCAAGGAGTCACAATTTCTGTCCTCTTTTGCCTTTGTATTGTTGGAGCTCATCCTCTTTTTCTCAGGACCTACATTCTTATATTCCTCCTATATTTACAGGACTGGCATATTTTCCTACTGAGCATCCATCCCTGTTTATTAAATCTACCACTGAATTTTTCCTGCTTTACTATCTTTGGGGGGGAGGACTCAGAAACTTTAAATCTTATGCTACAGGAGCCATCCTTGAATTTTGTTTTGGTCATTCAGGGAAGCAGCAGGATGTCTATGAATGTGTTGACACAAACTGGCCTGGGGTGTTCTTTACCTCCACTGCCTTTATCCTTTCCCCATGAAGTGCCTGCCTTGGTAACCACCAGGAAGCCTCTTGATTTCATTCAGGAAGCATTCATCCACCTTTTTTTGGGCCTAGCTCAGTGCTTGGTGCTGATACAGAATAATAATATGGCTAGGCTCCTTACTTAGGAACTAATAATCTACCTAAGGGGAAAAGACACATACAAAAAATCTTGTGTAGTAACATTATGTCCTAGGTCAGGAGCATAATTATTATGATTATTGGGCCAGATGGGGTCAAGTGCAATGTGGGAAGGAATAGTTTGAGAATACTTTACCCATCTTTTTTTAGGATTATTTTGCCTTACTCCCTTCACACATTCTATATCCCAATAAAACTATTTGATTTATTTCTTCCTGTACTTGGCTATCCATTTTCCCACCTTTGTGCCTTTGAATAGATGGACCCTCTTGCTTGGAAGGCCCTCCTCACTTCCATTTCTTGGAATCTCTTGCTTCCTTCAAGGCATATCTCATCTCCTAAATAAGAGTTTTCCTAGTTTACATTGTCCCTGAGTGAAAGAAAACAAATCACCTCCTACTGCTACTTTAAAGTTTTGGTTCCCTATAGCATTGGGAGATTCAATGATTCATACAGAGTTCCAGAAATACTGTGTTTCAGAGCAAGGGCTCGAACCCAGGTCTTCCTACTCTAACCACTAACCCAAGCCATCTTGAGCTACATATATATTATGTAAATATTTCCTCAGTAAATCATTTGTATTTACTTACCTGAATACATATTCTTTCCTCAAAATAGAATGTAAGCTACTTGAGGGCAGGGTCTGGTTTACTTTTTGGTCTTTGTATCTCTATCATCAAACACACATATACACATACACATAGAGTAGTTGTTTATTTCTTGTGAATGAGTGAATGAACTCTTTGGACTTTAATGTTACCTTCCCTTCTCATTGACAATATGAAAAGGATTTGAGCTTATAGATTCTTAGAAACGATGTACTACAGCCTTCCACCTAATATAGTAATCCATCTGCTTTATAGCATCTGTGACAGCTTCAGCCCCAGCCTGAATGTTGCTGGTGAAGGGGATCTCACTACTTTTTAAAACAGCCTTTTCCAATATTAGATAGCTGTCATTGTCCACAGGTGCTTCTTCATTTTTAGCTTGAACCACGTTATTTGTTACTTTCACCCATTAGCCTTCATTCTGCCCCACCTGGAGCCTGTATCCTTTCCACATGATACTTAAGGTCAGGGATTTCTTCCACCTTAAGTCTACATCCTCCTACATAAGCATCCCCACTTTCTTGAGCCAATCCTTCTAAGGCTGAGAATCTACTCTTTCGCCATTCTGGTCATCCTTGTCTAGACACCATGCCATATTGTCTGGATTACTTCCTGCTTCCTATATATGGCGTTCCATCTCCTGCCTTTTAAAAATGATCCCTTATGCTTAAAAGATCCTCACGTCTACCTCTTGGAATCTCCTTTCTTCAGGGTTTTCTTGTGTGTCACCTCCTAAGCAAGGCCTTTCCTGATTTACATTTTTTTTTTAAACTGGACTTGTGGTTTCATTAGGATGGGGAGGTCCCCAGGAGAAATAGTCCTAGAACTGAAAATGATATTATTCTGACTTACTCTTTTTTGTGAGCCCAGTTTTGAATACAAGGAATGAAGGGAGAGAACAAAAACCAAGTGATTGCAGTCTTTCAGAAAATGAGGTTAGGGAAATGGGGATGCTGATGGATTAGAAGAGGGGGGCCTCATATCCCACCCAGAAAAGGACGAGAAGTTGAGGCTTTCAATGAAATTTAAGACCATCTCTCTAATAATGACACTTAATGGCCAATTTAATCCTTGCTTAGCACACCGAGCAGCAGGAGCTAATGAATACTACCTGCCTAATTTTCTCTGACTCGCTTCTATCACTCAACCCATTGGCTATTCTGGAAGGCAGGGAAAGTGCTGCTATATCCATTTTTACCAGAGTCCCTTTGTGAGTGAAGTTCTTGGCTGGTATCCAGTAAGTGTAAGAGAAGCAAAGGGTTTCCTGATGACTTAAAGCCAAATCAGATGGGGGGGTGTGTATGTGAAGATTCCGTCATTCCCAGCCACATCCTAGGACTCTGGATATTTTTGTTATTAATGCCTCACATTTCTGTAGTACCTTTCTCCTGGGCATTTGTCTTTTGACCAACAAGGGGATCTCAAACTGGAATTTTGTCTCCATTCCAGTTACCAGCTTTGGGATATGTGCAGTTTTCCCAATCCCTTCTCTTTGTATACTTATGGCCTTTTCCCCTCCCCAACTCTGTTCCTTTCTTTTCTTCATAAACATCATATCTCAAAAACTCACTAATGATTAGTCTACCCAGGAAGCTCCTTGTGCAGTATTAACAGGGAATTATTGAAATGAAGTTTGGATTCATGCCGGGGTGAGGCTGGAGCTGGCCCTTCAAAGTGATGATGATTTATTTAGGCAATGTGGTAGTCATTAGTATCTGTAGTGTCAGGGCCCGGAGCACTCAGAATTCTTAGTCTGTGGCTTAGGGACCCTTCAGGGCCATTATGGGCTAATGGTTCAGTGTGGGCGCTGGGCGGCTGCCGTCAATCTCACTGATGGCGGGTCATAAAAGAATGCATGTTCCCCTTCTTGGCTTTCCCAAATGGAGGAGGCCTCTCTAGCCAGGAATCCCCCAGGCAAAGCTCTTAAAGTCTCTGCTGTACCATAGAGCAGGACTGGATTGTCATCTCTACTTTGAGCAACCACTTGGTGGGGAGATAAGGGACCGTGGGATTTTTCCAGGCCTCTGGCCTGCAACTTGGTTTTCAGAAACACAAACACTCAATTCTGACTAGGATTTTGCTGGACCTTCTCTCTTTCCCCCCTAATCCCCATCTCAAAATTTGGACAGCTCTGAGTCAAACCACAAACTTTTTGCTTTTCTGGTATGTTATAATTAAAGAGGGAAATGCTCCCCCAATTCTTAAAAATCTTGGGAAGAGTAGGATGGTGAGTAGAATAAGAATATCTGAACAGAAGGGATTACAGTTACAACAGCAAAAAATCTTTGGGAATGGTAGCCCAAATCCAGGCATGAGAACAAGGAGAAGTTTTGCCATATGCGTCCTGTACATTGTAAGGAGAAGAAGTTATAGGCTTTGCCATCAATAATACCATCTACCTACCAAAACCAGTTTTTATTTATAAAGATTTTTTTCTCTTAATCATGAATTCTCAATATTTCTGATTATCAACATGCTCATTTGGCCTAGTTCAAGTTACTAGATGTTCTTGGAAGTAAAGGTATTGCCTTTCTTTTAGAAAGAGTTTATAGCTAAGAATTTTTTCTGAGTTTTCCTAATAAATTCAAATTGGCCCAACAGCTCTAAATGTAAGGAATGGAGATTAGTCTATGAGGAATGAGCCAGATAGGATATTCATTCTCAGGGGACAGACCAGAGCAGTGTGAGGAACATTGACTCTCTCGCCCATCCTGATGACATTTCATGGCCTTTTAGTAAGGATGAATTCAGCTTATTTTCTCTGGAAAGAAAACTCATGCCCACTGTGATAGGGTGCAATCTAAGACCTCACTGCAGTTTGAGAGACATAATGGTGATCTTATTGGAAAAGCACTGGATTTGAACTTTGGTTTTCCTAATTATGACCGTTGGGGAAACTCATGTCACCTCTCAGGTTTCTCTTCAGTCGAATGTATAGTTTGGATTAGGTCAGGGTTTCTTAACCTTTTGTGTCTTGGATCCCTTTTGGCAATGTAATGAAATCCTTTTTTCTCCCCAAAGTTATTATTTTTTATTCATACAATAAAACACACAAGATTAAAAAGGATTTCAGTCATATTGAAACAATTACATTTTTAAAAAAGTTAACGTCCTCCAAATTAAGAAGCTCTGGTCTAGAGGATCTCTTCTGTTTCTAAATATTGGGTCTCTGATTCTGGGAAGGTTTGGTTGGGAATGAATTCAGGTCAGGGTCTAACTAGTGAAGGTAGATGAGATGCTATAGTAGTCATAATCATTCTCTCTCTCTCTCTCTCTCTCTCTCTCTCTCTCTCTCTCTCTCTCTCTCTCAAGACAATATGCTATAATGACAAGAGCCCTAAATCTGAAGTTTATTATTTGAGCCTATTTCCAGGTTGTATGACTTTGGGTAACTCATCTCACTTCTGAGGTTCTTTCTTTCCCTTCTAGCATTATCCTGAGGACCAGATGAAATGGGATAAATTATTATTGTTGCTCTTGTTATTTTTATTTGTTATTATTATTATAATAATAACCTTCCTCTTAAAGAAGGGGATGAATTATAGTTTTTACTATTGGAGTTCCTTTCTGTTAAAATCCTCACTCTATTATAATAGTTTTGTAGTTTTATCTTTCTTTTATTATTAGTGATTTTATTCTACAGATCTCAGATATGAAACATATTATGTATGATCTCATTCATTTCTATTTTTTTAAAATTTTTTTTTTTAGGATTTTTCAAGGCAATGGGGTTAAGTGGCTTGCCCAAGGCCACACAGCTAGGTAATTATTAAGTGTCTGAGGCTGGATTTGAACTCAGGTACTCCTGACTTCAGGGCCAGTGCTCTATTCACTATGCCACCTAGCCACTCTGATCTCATCCTTTTCTAAAGAGATAGAATTTCATAATTGTCCAACAAATCTTTCAAAGTTTTTAATTTGTACATCTGATTTGTGCTAGGTAGTAGTGGTACATGCCTACATAAGAGAGTATCCCTGCTCTCAGGGACTTTCCAGTCCAGTTGGAAAAGGTAAGACATAAACATATTACAAATTAAGTTATAAAAGAAAGTGTTCAAAAAGAGGAAAAATCTCTCCATCCCAACCCTCCCTCCATTTACCCTCTGGAGGGTTCTGCTCAGTTCCAGGTGCCATGTTTTAGAGAGGATCATGCTTAGACGTGGAGAAGGAGGGAGTCCTCCCAGAGGTCTTTTAGTTCTACCTGTCTCCCCTCCCCCTGCCTCTAGTCTTTTTTTTTTTTTTAAGGTTTTTGAAAGGCAAATAGAGTTAAGTGGCTTGCCCAAGGCCACACAGCTAGGTAATTATTAAGTGGCTGAGGCCATTTGAACCCAGGTGCTGCTGATTTGAGGGCCTATGCTCTATCCACTGCGAAACCTGGCCACCTTCCCCTGTCTCTAGTTTGACAGATGAAGGACATCACAAATTATAGTGCATTGAAAAGAGAGGGTCACTGGGATGGTGCAAGGATTATAGACCTTAATTAGAGGAAATTTAGGGGAAGGCATAGGATGGGGTCTTAAAATTTAGGGCTAGAAGGGACCTTGGAGACCATCAAGTTTGCCTTCATCATTTTACAGATAATGAAACAGGCATAGAAAAGTTAAATGACTTGTCCAGGTTCATATAATCATATGCTTTATAAGGATCTGAGTTGAGATTTGAACCTAGGTCTTCTTGATTTTAAAAGGGCTATAAATTATAGAGAGCTGATTCCTGAGTAGTTATACACTTAGAGTGTCATATTTTTGGAAGAGAAATATATCAGGTTTTTGTGAGTATACACTAGCAATGTTCCTTGAATCTATGAAAGCAACATGGGGACCTTCCTATATGAAAAGGCCCTCCACTATGCAGATTATAATTAAGTCTGTAACTTAGTAGGAAGGTCCTAGGAAGTTGACTGGGGACTCAGAAATTAGGAGACTTGCCTTGAGTCACATACTTAGTATCAGAGGGCAGACCTGAATCCAGACCATAATGATTCTCAATCCTACACTATCTACTAAACCTCAACTATCCTTGGGCAGATTTGGAGGGGGTGGGATGGACTGACTTTGAGATTTTTTAAAAAAATAATTTGATAATTATTCAATATAGCTAGTTTCCTTGGTATTTTCTTTCATACATTTAAAAACATTTTCAGAGCAGGACTTCACCAGATTACCAAAGTTTGGGATTCATGACATAAAATATTGTAGTGAAAAATTTCACTGTGAAAGGTGGATTTTATTTTGCATTTCTTTTCATTCAAATAAAGTATTTCATTTATTTTTGATACCATTATACCCTCTGTCTCACTACCTTTCCAGTCATTCTCTTACTACTTGCACAGTTATGAGTCACATTTAGTTTTTGAATGAATCAACTTAGGAAGCAGAAAATTTGGCCTATATTTGTACCAATAGGGTACTTGCAGTCTAACAGGGGCACCCTGTTAACACAGGATGAATGTGGTAATGGTGTGGATGTTGCAGAATAAAAACATTGAATGAGTAGACAAGACCACATTCAGACTGCATATAGCTTAAAACAGGTACATTTGTTGACTGGTTCCTGAGGAACAGGAGGCTCTACTCTGGGGAAGCTCTCTTGGTGAGGCCTAGTTACATTTTAGATGTTCAGAAATAGTTGGTGGATTTAAGATGCTGATTTGGAGCGTCTTCTCCATCTCACCAGAGATTATGTCTTCTGCAGCTGTCTGCACTGGTGATAGTCAGACATACTCTTTCTCTGTGAGGAGGCAGATGCTTTGTCATGCCTTCCTTTGGAAGCCCCACATCACAGACCCAACCCTGCTAGATGGTACCCCACAGCATAGTACAGGGGCCGAGTTGTAACATTCTAGGCATTGCTGATGGTTTAGACACTTCAATACCTCGTCCATACTGTGTTGCCAATCCCCTTCTCACGGCTCACTCCACTACTGACCTGCCAGCACCCAAGTGTTTCCTTCCTGTGCTAATGAAGTGAAAGCAACTCGGGTTCTTTTGCAGGCATTGGGAGATAAAAGCCAGGACTATGGGGATTGCAAAGAGGGAGCCAAATTATATTTATAATATTAAAGTGAGTACGTTTGTGGTTTGCCATTCTCCTGGGTTTTTCCTAAGTAGAAAAACACGAATTAGCATTTTCCATTTCCATATATTGACTAGAAAAATAGCCTGCTCTCAATTAAGACCTATAGCTTTTGGGATGTATGCAACAATTTTATAAAATATTTACAGCGAGATTTGCATTTTACATGGTATTACAGTTTTTCTTGTGTTTAGGAGGAAGGGTTCAGCCCTGATGGAGGAAATACATTTTCTGGATCAGGAGGGAAAAGAAATCTGCCATGTGACTTTCCTTCTTACATTTCAGACTGAAACTATCCAGGGCTGATCTTGTCTCCAGTAATTACCCAAGGCTGATCTGCCTACCCACTATTTGTTAGACCATCTTTTAAAGATCATGCTCCTTCAACAAATCTATTACTTTCCCTTTAAAACTTGCAGGGAAAGGAACTGTTTGCAGCTTTGTGCTAGACAGATAAGTAGAACATTTTTCCAAATGTAAATGCATGCCGTAAAGAACATAGCTATTTCCTGGATAATTTGCAGTTGTATATTTTATGTTAATTTCACCGAAAATATTGCACCCCTGCCAGGTTTAGTAGCAGCTCACTGTGATATGAATAATTTCTAGTGAATCATTTTTTTTCTTCATTTAAGATTTGGCACCTTTTTAAGATTTTAATAATAGCAACAAGGAGGAAGATTTAGAACAAGTGAAACATTAGTGCCAACGAAATTCACGTCGAGCTCTAATGTAAAATAGCTAGAATAATTACATGGAAAACAGTTTCCACAGATGTTTTTCCTTGTAATGTAATAACTATTTACCAAACTGTTTATTTTTGGCCCTTGGTTTGCAATAAAATATTTATACATGCTCTGCTGTAATAAAAAAATATTGACAAAATACTATAGAGGTTTTAAAAAGACAATTGATGTTTTCTCTTTCCAGGAAGTGAGCGTTAAAGAAGTTTGGTGTCATTTTGGTATGCATTTTAGTGTTTGCAAAGTCACTCTTGTTTCAGAACTTCCCCTGGCCCTCTTGCTACAGAACTGTTTTCTAGGTAAATTCAGCTTTTTGCAACCTATTGTTTGTTGGCTAAGGAACCTGATGCTTCCTTCTAACCAGACTCATTCCTAATGCTGCCTCTGAATGGAGTGTTCAGTAGAAAAATTACTTTTCCCATACCCTCAGACAGCATTGATCTAAATAGACTTGTTCCTCAAAAGATCCTGATTGTGCATCTGAATCTCTTTTAACCCAAATACATATTTGATTGAAAGTAGAAGCTATAGGGGCTTCTCCTTTGTCATGTTTTGGTACCATGGTTTCTGTAAAGATTTGATTTCTGTTCCCAATTGAGGTTTCTTCTTTTAACAGGTGTGTTGCTATTCTGTTTGACAGAAACAGGAATTGCATCCCATCACCACATATCTTCTTTACTGACTGCACATGTGAGCCTTGTCTGACACTATTTGGTGTATGGGCAACTCTAACTGAGCTTTGACAGGGACACGGTCTTTGCAACAATAGCTGGCACATGTGCATATATGTATTCACATCATCAATATTTGCATATTTAAAGATCTGTTGATATCTACATATAGATAACATAGATCTCTATACAAATATAATCATATCAGACATATATCATAGAACTTGCTATTAAAAATATAGAGATCTAGATATATATCTATATAGATGTTAATATGGGCAGATCTCCCTCTATAGCTATAGAGATCCTTATATCTATATCTACATAGATAGGTAGATATACAAGGATTTCTTAGATTTGCTCAGCACCTAATACACTAGATATTATGTGGCACTCATTCAACCCTGTGAGGTAGGGACTGTTGTCCCGATTTTTCCTATGAGAAGGCTGAGCCTTAGAGAGGTTAGGTGAGTTTTCTAGAGTTATGTGGGTTAGTAAGTGTTAGAAGTAACTCTTGAACCCCAGACTCATATGGTTAGTGTTAAGAGGTAAATCTTGAACCCTCCTGTGCTTTCCCCCATGTTATGATGCCTTTCTTGGTAGAAGATGCAGGACTAAAGGAATGGATAGTATGACAGCTTAGACACTCTTAAAGACAAGATCTCTTTCTTCCTCTAATATTTTCATGAGAAGTTGCAACTTATGGGCTTCTTTTTGTTTTCATTATGTGTCTTATCTAGAGCCAGAAACTCGTCATGAGGGACCATCCTTTTCTCAGTAAGGCTATTTAAGATGGAGAGTTGCATCCTGCTTCCCGCCCCCCCCCCCAAAAAAAACCTCATCAAATAAATTTTGAACACCTGAATAAATCTAAGGAATATTCCTAATAGTCATAACAACAACGATACAATGATAATAATGATAATGATGATGATGATAGTCCTAATGGCCCCAGCACAATCACATTTGTCACAGTGTTCTTACAGTCAGAGCTTGACTCCCAGGCTCTCCACTCACATGCAGATATCTATACTAAGTGTGTATATGAGGGATTACCCTCCTCTCTGGCAGGGACAGTGGCTCCCAAGAACAGTTTCTTCTTTGAGATCAAGAAGCATTTCGGATACTGACGTAAATGAAGGGATTGTGCCTTTTTTCAGATTCCACCAAACTCATGGAAGAAGTAGAGGGAGAAAGAATTGGAGGGGGGTGGGAGAAGCCCAGAATTTTAAAAACAAAGAATAAAAAATTGAAGCAGATTTCTAAATGACTGATGCCATTGGCCATTTTTGGTCCTGGCGAGAGTGGGGAAGCTTAGTAAGGTGAAGAAAGCACTGGCCCTCGAATCAGAGGGCATGGTTTCAAATCTTCTCTGTTAACCAAATGTGTAATCTTGGGAGAAATCACTAAACCTCCTTGGGTCTTCTTTCCTCATCTGTTAAAAAAAAAAAGTTGACTCAGATCCTTTCCAGTTGTATTTCTTGTCCTGTTCCTTCTCCTCCCCAAACTATCCTCCTGCCAACAAAGGACTGTGTCAGTGTCTATGAGACCCAAGAATTGAGAGACATAAATCAGCAAATGGTCTTTTTTTCAAGTCTGCTTTATGCTTCTTAGTGATTATGTTTTCAAGTTCTGTCCTCCAGGGCCAAGCTATTGTCAGTAAATATAGGATGCACTTTTCCTACTGATCATCCATCCCAGAATTTCGTGAGGTCTCTGGTGGGAGCTCTAGAGAAGGTTCAGTTCCTGGTCTGAGCTGTATAATGAACTCTTTGTAACCGGCAGCAAGATTTCTCAAAGATTGTCTGTCCATTCCCATTTACCAGGAGCAAATTCTTGTGCACAGTATCCTATATATAGTGGGCATAAATAATAATTACCCTATAGCAAATAGATAATATGTACTTGTGGGTTTTAATTGTGGGGGAAAAAAGAGGAGCTGAGCCATATCTCCTGAATCTTGTTCTACATTTCCTGCATGGGAAGGCTGCTGGTGAGAGTGGTGCAGAAATTCTGGAGAGAGACCCATAGACAAACCTCAGCTGTAGTATCTTACTTCAACAAATACCTATTGTTTTCTTTTTCTTTCTTTTTCTCTCTGTCATGAAAAGGAGAAGTTTTAGTTTGATGACCCCCCCCCCCCCCCCCCCCCCCCCCCCCCCGTCACCTTTTCATAGGTGTTTACCAACACATTGTGTCCTATCAACAAGTGTGAGTGATATTATTAATAAAAGCAATAATTACCTACCAACCAAATAGGGTTGCCTTAATAAACTCTGAGCCCTTTAGGCTAGATCAGAGAAGACCCTGTAGAAGACTCTGGCCTCCCATTTTCTCAGAGAACTGCACCTATAGGACTGATGATATGTTCATGTATTGTTACTTGCTGGATTGAGGGTTGTCTGGTTAGTTTTATTTATTTTTTTTTTAAATAATTGGAATACTTTCACATTCAGGTGACCTGGTTCTTTAAAAATTACCTGCCTGCTGGAGTTTTCATACCCAGGTGGTTTTGATTGGTTGGGGCTGGGTGGTGGTCCAGATTGGTGGATGGGGAACGAGGTCCCAAGGAGGTTCACACGTTGCTGGAACCCAGGCAGTGCCCAAGTTCTGCCGTTTGCAAAGGTTGGCATCCCTTCAGTTTGCCATTGCAGCAGCTGGACTTCATTAAGCCCGGGTGTTAATTACTGGGAGGCCGCTGGTTCTGTGTACAGGCAGGAACACTGGGGGTAACTTGCAAAGCAGGGTCACCTTGAGATGGAAGCTTTCAGGGAAAGCACAATCCATACAGGAGGACCAGAAGGCAGAGCCAGGTCCAGCAGCCACCCTTTGGCTGACCTCACATTGAAGCAAATTGCAATATAGGTACAATAGGGAAGCTTGATCACACTGGCATCACATGATAATAGTCATAATTGTTGACATTTAGGTAATATTTTAAGAATTGCAGTACTCCTTATGTATAGATGATCTTATTTGGAGACCATGTAGGATAATACAAAAGCATCTGGCTTCACTGGGGTGATTTGGGAGGGCCACTTTGGCGCTCTGCATTAAAAGAGAATGCCCACAGGTAACTCTTTTATTTAGGGTAGCCACGCAGATATAGGGAGATGACTGAGTCCTAAAAATAGGGCCTCAGGTGTAGCTGGGACTGAAGAGGGAGAAAGGAGAGAGGCTGCTGAGGGGGTGTGTGTGGCAGCATTGCCCATCATTCCCGGCAAGGTGATCTCCCCACCATAGGTGCCAGGTGCACTTTGGCTCTGGCCAGGTAAGCAAAGAACCCCAGGAACGGTAGGATAGATTGGAGGAGAATTAGGTTATTGCATTTCCTCCTTAATTCTTCATCAGGACTGGTGCCTGTATCTGCTACAGAAAAATCAATGTGCTCTGACTCTATAATTTCCCAGGTTGCCTTACTCAGAGCATATTGTGCCGTGAGAGGTGACATATCCGGTCATGGCTGCCTGGACCATTTTTTTTTTAAATCCCCTTCCTCCTCCTTTCCCTTTTCTACCCACCCCAACCCAGCCCATTCTACTTCCCAGTGCAAGGATTCATTGGAATTTCACAACCTTTGCATGCTTTTGTGAAAACACTCATTTGTGTTTGCGCCAACCCGCTAATGGCGGAAGCCGAGGTTTGAGAATCCCACCTACATTCGTTGCTCGTTATGGCATGGAATGTGCCGTTAATAATGCATCTGTGAAACTCAGCTGTGAGGGAGCCAAGTAATTATCCCACCGTAGCGTTTCTCTGCTTCAGTGTCATCACAACTGGGGCTTCATTAAAAGTCCTAACAGTAGAGATGTTGTGTGGTGCAGCCTGTATATATATTTTTTCATTTAAATTATCAGCACTGCCATGGCTCAGAGGTAATTTGACTTTTTGAAACCGCTGAGCCCCTGTGAATTTCCTTCCCCTTCTCCCTCTCGCTGCTATACCAGCTGATCAGCCCCAAAAGAACAAAAGGTTTATCTGAAGCTATGAAGCATATATTCACCAGCTTCTGGCGTCTAGATAAAAAAAAAAAAATCAAAGTACTCCATTGAACATGTTAATACTGAGCAAAATGCACACAGCCAGACACTAAACCTTTACAGGGATTTAGGTATATTTGAAAAGTGATACTCTGATCAGGTCTCGAGTTAGTTTTCTTAGCATAGAGTAAAGCAAAAAGGTAAAAAAAAAGAATAATCATAAACTAATATTTAATAAAGAAGTGTAAAGCTATGTAACAGCTTCTACCTTTTCTCCCTCACCCCCACCCCCTTTTGTTTTATTTCTTTGTCTGCTTCCAATCAGATGGGATGTCACAAAGACAGGGTAATGGTGCATAATTAGGTATTTTCCTCCCTTTAATATAGGACTTTACCAGCACATGTGAGCTGCTAAAAATAAGAAATCTTGAGTGGAATAGCAGTTCCAGAGAATAAAGGCCAGGATGGTGTTCAGCACAGATGCTGGAAAGTTGGAGCACCTTTGCTAGTGTTTAGGTATATGCCCTGGAACTACCATAATTCTGTTGTCACCTCAGTTTCTACCAGGAGAGGGCCTTGTTGGTTGTTCTGGGGTCATCCTCAATCTTCTGCACTAGCTTAGAGCTTAGAGTTTAGGATATACAGGCTGTATGCAGCCCAAACTAGATTATAATATAATTGGAAAATATTTAAGAAAATTAATAAAAATACAGTACAATTCATACAGCATTGAATTTTAAAACTAAATGTATCTGGACCTCAAAGGGATGCTTATGTACAGATTAGTGACCCCTGTTTCTATTGAGGTTGATACCACTAAAGAAGGGTTTGATATTGGTCCAGTAGGAACCATAAGATATTTGAAGTTGTTTGCAGAACTTGACATGCTATGGAATGTCAGCTATTTATTATTGTGATCATCATATTGCCACTCTAAGTATCTTTGTCTTGAAGATCCCTCCCAGGGAAAATCTATATTATCCTGAAGGCCACTTTTTCTTCCATTGCTTTTGCTTTCAACTTAGATCCCCTACCTTACTCTTGGATTATCTGTCAGGTCTCTTCACCAGCTAGAAGGCCAAGGGAAATATCTCCCCAGTGTTCAAAGTCCCAATGTTGATCTATGAGTTCAGTCACTTAATCACAAAAATTTTTATTGAACCCTTAAGTGACAGTGTCTAGAGTTAGGTAGAATCTTCAATGATCATCATTTAAAGACAGACTGAAACCCATGGGAAATCCCTGGCCCAGGGTCACACACACTGGGTACTTGAATATCAGCCTTATTCTGAATTCTGAAGCAATATTGTGAACTTATGGGAAAGTGAGTCATACTTAGGCTTGAGTGGAATCAAGAAGGAGAAGAGGTTGTGTCCCTGCTTTTTTAAAGAGTCTACAGCTGAAATGGAGAGAGAAGGCTAATGTAGATAAAACAATAGAGTTCATGGTGGTGAGTTACTGAATCCTCCCTTGGAGGAAGATGGTGATACTTGAATTGAGATCTGTAGTGGCTAAGGACACTTCATGGAGATGGTTGTGTGAGTTAAAGGGAGAAGAAAGGAAAACTCATTTTGGATGAGAAGAATTTGAGCAAAGAAACAGGGAACCAAAGAAGCATAGTTGTGTTTGCAGGGCAGTGAGGTCAGCTTTCTGATTCCAACATTTCAGTAAATTCATTGAAAGGAGAAAAAATAATAAATACCTACTGTGAACAGAATATTGTTAAATACTGGGGAAAATATTGAATTTTGATTAAAGAGAGCCCTTAATTTAATAACAACAATAATGATAATAGTATTGATAAGCATCCCAAAAATTCTTTTTGTGAGCCTAGAAAAGGATCGAAGTATTTTTTATTCATTTACAATGTTCATTTTTATCCATGTGTGCAGTAGTCTGTAGTTTACCAAACATAAAAAGAATCATAGCAAGAGATTGACTGCCTGTCTCACTGTTTTAACTGAACTCCAGTTCAATAATAATAATAATAATAATAATTATTATTATTATTTATAAAGCTCTTAAGAATTGCTAGATAGAAACATCAGTGATTCTGAGGTTAAAGACCTGGATTCCAATCCCACCTTTGCTGCTTGTTAGCTCTGTGACTTTGAAGAGACATTTAACTATCTGAGCCTCAGTTTCCTCATATGTAAAATAAGGTAGTTGGACTAGATGGGACACTGAGGTCCTTTGTAATTCTAGAGCTATGATCCAATAATTTATCTCATTTGTTCCTCATGATACCCATGAGGGAAAACCACAGGTATCATTATTAACTAACCACATTTTACAAATCAGTTAGTAAAAGACTCAGACAGTTTAAGGAGCTTGCCCATAGCATACAACTAAGAAATGTTGGAAACAGGCTCTGAACCCAGCCTTTTCTTAATTACAAGCCTAATAACACTTTCCATTACACAGATAACTATATTATATTCTTTTAAGTCATGGGTGTGCTGGAGCCAGTTTCAACTGGGTCATAAAATGCTCGTTAAAATTTCATTGTGAGCATTTCTACCTTGGAAATTGGCAAATGCTGCAAATCAAGGCTTGATTTGTTGTTCTGTTGATGTCTAAAATTTAATATTGATGCAGGTTAAACTTATGAGTATGTCAGACACACTTTTTGGGGGTTGGAAGCCTGGTTGTTAAATGTTTACTAGCACACTTACCCTCACGTTTAAAACAAAAGAGTCAGGTGAGGTCTTTAGAAAAATCATTCATTAGTCATTATGAGACATTCAGAGAATGATTCATAGACATTGCAGACGAAGGTGAAGGAAATGTAGAATTAACATGCTTTTATATTGACCCTCACAACACCCAGTGAATTAGGACTACTGCTATTTTTTAAATTGCTCAGTTGGATTTATCTAGTATGGTAGTATGGGTAGACATGAAAAGGAATCAGGCACTGGAGTGAAATGAATTCATCAATGACACAATAAGAGATACTTCATCAGAACTTCTGATAATAAGATAAATATTGCATTTCACTGCCCCTCAAGTTCCTTGAGGGTAAAGACTGCCATTCAAATTGTCTTTGTGTGCCTTGGACTCATTACATAGTGGAGCCTTAATAAGTGTTTGGATTGGATTGGATTGTTGGAGGAAGGGGGATCTAAGATGTATCTGATGAATTCTGTGCTGTAGTGTGGTTCTATTACTCTTACACTATTCTTCTGGCCAAGATGTTATTCAAAAAATTTGAATCAACATTAGTGATATTAGTCTATAGTATTCTTTCTTTGTTTTATCCTTCCCTGGTTTAGATTGCATTACTTTATTTGTCACATATAAGTAATCTGACAGTCTTTTATTTCTTCTTTTTGGGGAATAAATTGTCTTAATTGAACTTTAATTACTTAATAGGAACTCTAAATCTAAGTTACATCCCTCCTCCCCCTCACCTCTTAGTAGTTTCTTTTCCTGCAGGTCAGATTTCATTATCTGAGATTAGAACTTTTTCAGACCTCTGTGTCCTGTTTGGTAAGTGGTATATTTTATGTTCTTTGAAAGTTCCCCTTCATTTCTTTTAAATTCCTTGTTTTCCTGCTCTATAATTGTAGATAGTTGGTTCTGATTATTATTTAAAAAAATTTTTTTCTGATTATTTAAAAGTTTTTCTTGTAGTTTTGTGTCCCACTTTTGCTACATTTTGGCTGTAATCCTGGCCATGCCAACCTTTTCAGTGGTCTCTAAGATTATCCAAATCTATCTAGTTCTTGTCCCTGACCCTGACCCTTGTGATCTTGCTTTGTTGTTCTGTAACTGTTAGCCTGTCTTTCATGGAATAAGGAACTCTCCATAAAAGGAAAAATTGTATCATTCTATTTTTGCTATTGATAGATTGGCTTGGTTTGGATATGCCAGTTAGGTTTTTCTGAATGAGATTTAGCAATCAACCGTATCCTAATCAAACATTCACTTTGTGCAGAGCCTTTTATTGAGTATTTTAGGGAGTGGGTTCAGATGGCGTGGTCAAAATACTATGGGATGGGGTGGGAAAATAGGCTAAGGCAATAGATAGGATCATAATACAGAAAATCCTATGAAAGAACAGTATCATCATCACAGTTCATATTTGCATCATACTTTGCTATTTGCAAAGTCCTAGAATTTTAATACTATGGAAGAAGTTTAGAGCTCATTTAGCCCAACCAGATCATTGTGTGGATGAGGAAACTGAGACTCAGGGAGAAGATGGGAATTGTCTGAGGTCACAGAGCTTTGGGTTTCTGTAAAATGTCTTTTCCCTTGGGATTAGGTGATATCCCTAGGCATTGCTTAGGGTCTAAGGAATGTTCATGCTGATGCGTCAGATGCCCACATCCTGTGATCTTGTGGCAGCATCACAGGGGACTGGTGGACTTTCCCACTGTCCCTGGTAAGCCTGGACTAGTTTAACTAAAACCCTTTCTGTGCTCTGACTGGGAGGTTGACCTCTTGTAGTTCTCTTCATTTTTTGTTTAAAGTACAGTAACGTTTCCCTGGATATGCTATAATAGTTATGGTCTCTTGAGCTCTGAAATGATTCTGGCTTAAAGGAACATGTATCTGAAACTGGATATTGACCACACACACACACACACACACACACACACACACACACACACACACTCTCACTCTCGTATATCAAAAGAACCTCAACTCTTCCCCCCCTCCCTCCATTTCCTGGAAAGGATATTGTCTTAACTCCCCTCTGATTGCCTGGAGTTGATGGGCTCTGTGTCACATAACACAATTTGGGGAAGATTTTGGCTTCAAGCCTTAAAAAAAAAATCTCCCAGCACTTATTTGGATCAATTATTTATGGCCAGGAGAAGCATTCATTCATGTCAATGTTATACCCCAGCATTAAGTTGTCTCCTTTTCCAGGGCAGCCAGTTTTGTGATTTCACCGAACAGAATGTTTGAGCTCAGCCACACCATTAAAGATTTTGAAGCAGGCAAGAAAGAGAGAGGAAAGGGAAAACAGAATCTTGCGTGTCTCTGCCGTCTGCCCCCTCCCCAAATGCAGCCCACGAATTCACTGCCACGTGAGCCCTGCCTCAGGGGAGCTGGCCAGAAGGTCCCAGGGCTGTCAGCTCCCCTGGTTTGGGGCTGAAAATAGTGAGTGTTTGAATATTGTGCTATGAAGGGAACAGTCCTGCAGTGAAGCAGTTGTGATATTAGAGCAGATCTCCTAAGAGATCCCTTGGCTCCTGTGCACTGATCGGAGTGGCACATTCCCAGACAGCTGGTCGCTCAGCATGGGCTGTGCATGCAGCTCGGAAGCTGGCACGCTGGCGAAGAACAGGTAATGCTCTAATTTCCCTTGTGCAGATGCGGCCAGGAATATCTTAATTTATTGGTGTGCTGGCATGCAAGAGGGAATGCTCGCTGTGCAGTCTTGCATAACTATTAGCAAAAAATAGAGCTGATAGGGGCTTGACTTTTTACTAAAGTGGGTTTGAAATAATCATTGCCTTTTGTTGTGTTTGGTAGGGCTTGAACAATTCTTAATTATTTAATTATAGATATGCAAGTAATACACTGGGAATGGTCTTGCAATTCCGGGGATACTGAGCATATGAAAATGTTTAGTTACAGTAGTAAAAAGGCGGTAATTAAATCGAAGTGTCATTTGTATTGTGCTGTTGCCGCCCCGGCATCGGCACCATATCCAGGAAGAGGCCTGCTCTGCCTCAACTTTTGTAGTTTGTCACCGATTCTGCCTAAACCAAAACCCTCGCTGGGCCAGATCAGCAGCTGCGCACTCTGCAATTACCACTTCTCCCCCCCCGATAGATCAGACCAACCACTCAACAACTTTGGTGACTATTTGCCTGAATTGTGTCTCTGCCTACATGGTATGGTTCCTGTGACAGACACCTTGTAATTATCCCATATAAGCACTCATTGTATTCATATCATTAATTTTGTTTGGGCTATTACATTTGATAGATACATTAAGCATTATATAGTTCTCTTTATACAGGAAATTGAACTGCCTTTGAACAGTCAGCCGGCTAATTGCTAGTAATTTGTGTTGCTAACAAGAGGCAGAATAGGAGCATAACATTAGACTCAACAGTCAGTTAACAAATTTGCCGATTCAGATTTCAAAACATACTCTTTGTGACAAAGTACGGCTGCATCTTGTTCATGAATAGAGTCAGAAAAAAATCCAACTCCTCCCTTCCCCCACAAAGTACTCTCAGAAATAACTGGTTGTTCCCCATCTAAGAGTAAGAGAGGGTGTGTACTGTTTGCCATGTGGGTCAACTGTGTAATTGGGGGAAGAGAGACGGCTGGCTGCATCAGGAGCTATGCCCAGGTTTAGGTTTGGTGGCACTGGTGAGCTTTGCTAAGGTAAGGTGCCTTTTGAGTGATGCTGGGTCGAGTGTTGAAGATGAATTCTGTAGAGGTTTTACAGCCTTGGGAAGGGAAGAAGATTCACAGAGGGCTAGTTTCTGACAATGACCTGATGCTTTTCTTTAGCCAAAAAGAACCAGGAAAGTTCTGCATGTCATTGGAAAGGGAATTTGAAAAGGAAAGGGGAAAAAATGCCATTCTTCCTTGGAGAAACAGCAACACCAATCTATTTATTCATTTAGTAAAACCAGGTTTTTTTCCCCATAGAAAATTGAATATGAAAGGATAATAGTAGTAGAGCAGCTTCCTAGGAATGTCTTTATCTACAAATGCATTGAGTAAGAGGAGAAGGATGAGATGATAATAATAAAATCTCAGATAAACCATCGCCTACAATTGCCCAGACATAATAAAGATTCATACAATTTAAAATTTTTTTAAATAAATGTCACCATATTGAATATTCTTAATTTCCAAACTATGTGAAATGAGGAGCTAGCAAAATACAGAGACTAAGCAATGGGGATCCAAATCATGTGGGAACCTGCATATCCTACCCACCACTGGAACTGTCCTGAAGATGCTTGCAGCAAGCTTATAGAAGATGAGCTTAAATCCCAACGCTTTTATTTAATTATGAAAAGAAGTCCTTTTATCAACCAATGTAGTAGTTCATATAATATTAAGTACAAAAGAATAATATCAGAATAGTGACTTGGCTCTGACCTGTTTCTATGGGAACTCCTTTTAAAGAAAATGAGAAAAGTTAACAACAACAACGATGAATTTTTTTCCCACCGGTACTTGTACTTCATTGGGGCAGAGAAATCCTAGCTAGATATCTGCCTCTACCCAATGCATTTTGACACCTGAAAGGTTGAATAGTTTCCCAGAGACATACATAAATAAGTGGAAATTTGTACTCAGCTCTTAATGACTCCAAAGTCTGCTTCTACTCTACTATACTTGGTTACTTTTTAGTAATAATATGCCAGCTCACATGTTAGATATCATTTTAAGGTTTGCAGACATCTCATTTGAAAGTTATGGTGTATCATCTATTCCAGAGATTCTGTAAGTATAGATCCAATCACAGTATTTTAGGAAGGACACCTTGGATCTTAGGTGCCAGAGAAGTGGAACACAAATGACCCAGGGAAAGCTGTCTGTGAATGTGCCTCTGTGTGAATGCTGGACGGTAGGATGTTTTTTGTTGCTGCTGTCTGAAGATGAGCTAAAAGAATTAGGATTCTTCAGCCTGGAAATAATGGAATCAGATATTCTTGAATCAGAAAGGGGATTCGTAGAGAGAACACCCATATAATTCAATGAATTTCAGAATCTTAGAGGAACCTGAAAGATCCTATTCACTTGAGGCTTGAAAAATGTGGTTTAGGAACAAATAAAAGTTTTGGATAATAGGTAATAAACATTTGGAACTCAATATTTAAAAGTGGCTGAGGCTGAAATCAGAAGCAGTTCTTAAAAGGACACAGATAAATTCATGAATAGATCCATACCAGACTGTTGAAGAAAAAGAGGGTTGAAGGCCTAATCTTTTGAGAATAACATTATGATGGGCATTCACTCTCCCACATTCTGTTGCCCAGTAACCTTATTAGAAATGGAATCTTGGACTAATGTACAGTGGTGCTGACCCATTGTGACCACTCATGGATTCCCCTTCCCTTAATAAGGATTTCATTTACCAGGACAAGACAATATCCTTAAAGGCAGTATCGGTGAGATAGGGAAGTTATATGCTTAATCTTTCGTTATTATTCTCCTCTTTCCTACCAGGCTATTTTTAGACTCAGAAGACAAGGCATAATTGCTAGGTAAAGGTCAATACCTGATGGAAACTGGGATAGCAGGAGTATACATTTCCAGTGTTTATCATTTAGGGATATCATTTAAAGGGGTCGATGTTTCCTTCCATCCCAAACATAAAGTAGAGGAAACAGTCTTTGATGTTTTCTGTGGGGCTGACTCTTGGTCATGGGCCAATTGCAAGTCATTGTCAACCCTAAGTATGATATTGATTGCATTCAGAGTGCAGTACTTTGTTAGGAAGTACCATATTACTCTATATAGATTTGATGATTTTTACCCTCACATAGCTTATAGTCTAGGAGGGGTGAGAAAATGTAATCAATAGGAACATGCAGATAATGAGCAATGATTGCATATGATTATTACAGGGGGAATATGACAGATGAACATTAAACTGAAGGCCTTCATTGAGTCCTGGCAATGATGTGTCATAAATATGGTATTTTGATACATATTAGTAACCTATAGATTTATTTGTAATAAAAATTAATATGTTAAAACTATTATAGCAAGTAAATTACATTATTATGCCAAGACTGTCAATGAACATTCTTACAACTCATGTGAAAACATCTTAGGAGTTCCCTGAGATTCAGAGTAGAGAAGGGACCTGCCCATAGTCACATAACTAGAAGGTAGATGTTGATGGGATTTGAATCTATCTTCCCACAACTGCAAATCTTTCATTAGATTGTCTCTCTGGCACATAGCTTTAGGAAGCACACATTCTAAATGTTCATTATCAACATCTGAATTTTTAAGACCATTACTGATTATTCATACACACATACCTTTTTCTTTTTCCAGGTTAATGATCATCCAGGTAATTATCATATAATCTTGACTTAGATATTCGGTGTTGGAGACTCAGTTTTGAATTCCTATTCAGAACATCATCTTAGCACTTTAGTAATGTTTTCAGTTTTTCAATGACACTTTAAAATCCACTTAGGTTGGTTGTTTACCACTTTTGAGTTTCTATCTTTTTAAAAAAAATCCATATTGCAGTTAATAACAAGACATGACTGTAGCACTGTTGGTGGATTTTTTCATAATGTCGTTCAGTTGTTTTCAGTCTTGTCTGACTTCATGACCCCATTTGGGTTTTTCATGACAAAGATACTGAAGTGGTTTACCATTTTATTCTCTAGTTCATTTTACAGAAGGAGGAGCTAAGGCAAATAGGGGTTAAGTGACCTACCCAGGATTAGACAGCTAGAAAGCATTTGAGGATAGATCTGAACTCGGATCTTCCTGATTCTAGACCCAGAGCTCTTATTTGCTGCACCACCTAGGTGTTCCCATTGGAAAATGTTACTTCATTACAAAAACTTTATAGATATGTTTTGAAACCTAGATAAATGATTCTCCTTCCATCCCCATGCCCCCCAGCATGGAATGAGGTCATGCTCATTTACCTAAGTGTAGTCTGGTAAAAAAAAAATTGTGCCTCTAAGAGTCAGTGATGTGTTACAATGAAAAAATTTATGTCGTTTGGATCCACATGCTATGTGTTGAATTCTTAAAAATTTTAATTTCAGATAGAATATATGGGTTAAATTTAGTATGTACTTTTTTGAAATATCAACATCAACTTATTCAAATACTATATATATATATATATGTATATATATACATATATATATATATATAATGTATATCCATACATTCACATATACATTTGTGTGTGTGTTTACATAGGTGAGTTTTTGTCTTATCTCTTGTAACCAGGCCTTTGTTTTACTTCTTAGTCATTCCCAAAACCTATCCCCGCCTCTCCTCTACCTTTCTACTACTCTCTTTAGATTGTCTTAGAAGAGACTATCTTATTTTCTCTTATTGATATCTCCTTTGCTTAGCCTAGAATGTGGCACACATACGTAAATACATACATACATTTTTTGTTAGGTATTGTTTGTCTCTTATAATGTTTTACAAAAAAATTTCACAAACTTTAATAACCTATATTTTTCAGACACATACATACGTGTGTGTGTGTGTGTGTGTGTGTGTGTGTGTGTGACTAAATTGATATGAAGGTGAGGGAACAGAAAGAATTTTTACTTCTATCCTTCTGGCAGGGAGAAACTCAGGAAATAACATGTTTTCTTCTAAGAAATGATGATGTTTGTTCTTCATTCTAGAATAAAAACCATGATATTAGGGGAGGTGATGCCATGACTAGCACATGAATTAGATTTGAGTGAGGGGGTGCTGTGCTAAGTCACCAGCTTCACTTTCTCCTCCAGAGCCATCTGGGTCCAGTGGCCAGATATGAATTAGGATGATTGGAGGTGGCCCTGGATGTGAGACAATCTGGATTAAGTGACTTACCCAAACTGCTTCTTGAAATATGGTACCCTGTCTGACTGAAATGAGAGCCATTATTTTGTGTGAGGAAGAGTTTGGAGTGGTTGGTATTGATGCTGTTAAAACTTTAGAGACTGACTATACACATAGAACCAATTTAGACTTAGTGGTCTTTAAACCTCTTAAGTAAAATTGAGCCTTAGACATTGTTGTGCAGAGGTATTATATGTGTTGTACCCTATCTCTATAGTTTAATTTATCCTCTGACTATAAATCTTCTCATACTTACTGGAAACTCAAGTTGTTCTAAAGACCTTCAACAGACTAGAGCAGACAACTTAGCTGCAAAATATCAAGTATGAACATGCCATACTTTTTGGTCAGTGATAGTAATGTTTCTGGACATTATGTTAGGATTTGTTAGCAAGGGAAAGTGGTACAGCTCTCCCTAGTCAGCTCCTGGTGAGACTCAAGCTTAGGGAGTTTGGCTCCATGTGGGTTGCCTGAACTGATCTAGAAGACTGTCCTGCAAAGAGTATCTAGATAGGAGAAAGTCACTAATGAGGGTCCCAGGGCTTTGTTGATAGTGGAGAGGGAAGGCTCACTTTGTCCTCATAGACCAGAGGAAGAGCCCTTTGCATTCAACTGGATCTAGTAGTTAGAAAATTGTCTCTCTTTTAGGTGCTCACTGTCCTGAGAGTTTCATTATCCTTAATTTGAAATGTGGTTGGGTGGCTAATGTGGGAAGGTGAGCACGTGGCTGGTCCTGAACCTGAACCCTTCCTGTAATAGGGGCTTGCAAGGCAATGAGTGTGTCAGTAACCAAATGGTAGAAGTAATGTGTGTCTGCTGTAAAAGGAAATAAAAAGGAAAGGGAGAAGGCCCACTAGCTTCTAATATTCGTTACCATTCTGGAAATGTCATACCAAGCCGTTTCCTAGTGACATGTCACATCCTGATCAAAAACTCTGTTTGGCAGCCCATGTTTTTTAAGCTGGGTGCCTCCTGCCAGAGTCTATTTGGATTGAGTGGCTGGCATTCTGCAAGCTTCGTATAATAGGATTGAAAGAAAAGAAATGTTACTTTTCATCACGCAAGACAACAAAGAGAAGCAGGGAAACGAAAATATTATTTCGTTTGAACAAATTACAGGGAGATCCTCTGGGGCACTTTCTGGGAGTTAGATGAGGAAGAGCACTTAAATATCGTTCCATCAAACTAAATTTTTAACTACAATTTTTTACAGATAAAATGTGTTGGGAGGATTCAAAGAGGATTAGAGCTCACCTAAGAAAGAGTATTCAAATTTTACCAGCTAATGTAGGCCCGGCAAAAACGGTTAATGTCTATATCTTCCCTCCAAGGGACCTCGATTTCAGTATTCTTATAAAAACACATTGAGCTGATTTCATTGCAGGGTCTCTGCAGACTTCATTCTTGTAATTTCAGTAAGTGTTATAAATGTTATTTTAAGTATTATAATGGTAATCCCTACTGGCAATGAGGTTCTGGAGCTCAGCTTCCATTACTAAGGTAATGTTTACCTCGGATAGCATATAATTGTTTGCTTTTTCACAGTAAACTCTCTGCTCCCAACTGCTTAATCAGCCATGGAAAAGAGAGAAGACTTTGGTAATGTTTAATGTTCTTGTGATTACATTGGAGTAATGAGTTAGCCCACACCAGTGGGTCTGGAGAACACTTGAATTGTGTGTGTGTGTGTGTGTGTGTGTGTGTGTGTGTGCGCGCGCGCGCGTGCAAGCAAGCATTGATGTTTGTCCACAATTCCTGAGGCAGAGTATGTTGAACAGTGGTCCTTGCAATTGTATCAAGCATTTATTAATAAAAATATCACGGCTATTGTATAAATCTTCCTGGCTTGTGAACTCTCTGGACATTTCTATCACGCTTGGAGTTAGGTTCAACCAGTACCTCCTCCTGCTGTACTTTGGCTCAAGTGAATGCATTTATTCCAGTCACAGACCATATTTTCCTGGACTCCCAATATCAAGAGATGGAACAGCAGACTCGCCATATGAGCTTTCTACTGCATCATCTCATCTTAAGCAATATTTTATTATGCTTTATGAAAAAGAAACTTTTCTTCCCTCAAATGTTAAAACCCAAGGGCTTTCCCTGGGTATTGAATAAAATTTGCCTCAGTTCCATCTTAAATGCCTAAATCCAAATATGCTTAGAAATTAAGTTGGTGTAGGGAAAGTTGATATTCATTGCAGGTTGGTGAAGCTTTTGCTTTCTGTAGTTTTCAGTTCCCAGTTGCCCTTATGTCTCTGCTTGTTTTCTTACTGGGAAGTTCTGTCTTGACCTAACCAGTCAACCAAATTCCATGAGATGGGGCAGTTTTTACTCCTTTGGAAATGAATAATTCTATTGATCTCCTGTTATGCAATATAAGAGGATTTTGATTGTAGATATAAATGAATCTACCAGGGCATGTTGCACCATAGAATCCTATAATCTAGAGAAGGGCAATAGGAATCAGGAAGACTGAAGTTCATGAATTCAAATTTAGTCTCATTATTGTCTGATCCTGGGTAATAATTTGACTCCATATGCCTCAGTTTCCCCATCTATAACCACTCCAGTGTCTTTGCCAAGAACTGCCCCCCCCAAAAATGGAGTCACAGAGCCAGACACAGCTGAAACGACTGAACAACAACATCCAATAGTTTAGAGAAGGTAGGGACCTATAGATTTATCTCAAAGATCTCTTTCTAGTTCTAAGCCTCTTGGAATAATCCTTCTGTGGTTGGTTTGAATGATTTCAGTTTTCTTAAAATTAGAGTTTGAATGCTCTTTAGACATTGTGTAGTCCAGTTCTTTATTTTGCATGAGGAACTGAAAACCAGAGAAGTTAAAAGACTCAATGAAGAGCACCCAAATTTTAAGTTGCAGAAGTGAGATTTGAACTAAGATCTTCTCATTAGCAATTTAGTGTTTTTCATCTCTGAGGTACCACCTCACACCTCTCAGACTGGCCAATATGACCAGAAAGGACAATGATCAATGTTGAAAGGGATGTGGGAAATCTGGGACACTAATACATTGTTGGTGAAGCTGTGAACTCATCCAACTTTTCTGGAGAGCAATTTGGAATTACATCCAAAGGGCAACAAAAACATGTATACCCTTTGATCCAGCAATACCACTACTGGGTCTGGGTCTATACCTGAAGAAATGACGAAAAAGGGTAAAAACATCACTTGTACAAAAATATTCATAGCAGCCCTGTTTTTGGTGACAAAGAATTGGAAATTGAGTGAATGTCCATCAATTGAGGAATGGCTTAATAAACTGTGGTATATGTATGTGATGGAACACTATTGTTCTATTAGAAACCAGGAAGGATGGGAATTCAGGGAAGCCTGGAAGGATTTGTATGACCTGATGCTGAGCGAGATGAGCAGAACCAGAAGAATATTGTACACCCTAACAGCAACATGGGGGTGATGATCAACCTTGTTGGACTCGCTCATTCCATCAGTGCAACAATTGGCATAATTCTGGGGTATCTGTGATAGAGAATACCATCTATATACAAAGAATTGTGGAGTTTGAACAAAGACCAGACTATTATCTTTAATTAAAAAAAAAACCCATCATCTTATATAATTTTGCTATCTCTTATACTTTAGTTTTCTCCTTTAAGGATATGATTTCTCTCTCATCACATTTAACTTAGATCAATGTATACTATGAAACAATGTAAAGACTGACAGACTGCCTTCTGTGGGGCATGGGGGGAGGGAAGTGAGATTAGGGAAAAGATTTGTAAAATTCAAGAGAAATGAATAAATAAATACATAAATAAAAATAATCAGAATGTCTGACTGAACAAAAAGGCAATTTGGTGCTTTTATAGTAGCTCCCTTCTCAAAAAGAACCTGACCTATTTGAAAGATCTGTCTTTTATTGATGGCTATATCCTTTTCCATTCTTTTTCACTTTTCACCAGTATCAAGGTATAATTGCAATTTCTTCTATTTAGAGACTTTTTTTGAGAAGGTTGGTTAGAGAAGGAACATGTTGAATATTTAGACATATAACAAACTTAATTTTTTTTCAATTGTGATTTTTAAAATGAAATCTATAAATCATTCATTCCTTAATTTCTGAGAAATGAATGAATACCAGATTTGGAGTTTACACTTTACTTCTCTGACCCTCAATTTCTTTTCCTCTGATAGATTCTTGTGATTCTCTGTTTGAGCTCTTAAGGCCTGTGATCTTTATGTGACTTTTTAATTCCCATTCAGTTTAATCTTGGAAACTTAAAGAATTTTTCTGGACTTCAGTTATCTAATCTATAAAATGAGGGGATGTGGAGATTTGAAATTTAATGATCTATTAAGTCTTTTTTGGTTCTGATCCTAAAATATCTGATATTTCTGGACTCTACCCTAGCCATTCCCTCCCCCACATCATTGCTGGCCCCCTGCCTCCAGCCACTGCTCCAGAGCCTCCCTGAGGTCTCTGGTATAATTGAGCTCGAGCCTTTAGTTAAAGACCATCTCCAGGAGGTAGTTGCTTTTCCCTAGTCCTTGGGGTGGACGCTTGACAGGTTTCCGTGATGGTGACTGGGGAATGAAGGGAGAAGAAAATTGAGTGACTGATAATTAAAGATGTTGATCCTCCTCCATTTCCAGGGTGCAGCTTGTAAAATGGAGCCTGGCCCTTCCCTTAGTGGTAGCTTGGGCAGTGGACATTTCTCCAGGATGCCCTTGGAAAGATGTCAGTCTTCAGAGATTGCCTGGATTTGGGGGCTGACAGCAGGGAGAAAGAATTAATTGCTTGGACTGACTAGTTCCCCAGCTCCAGCCTTGAACTGAATTGACATCTAAGAAAGCATCTAATATTCCTTCCTTTTTCCCTTGGAGAGGTTGAATTTATCCAGATGGAGTTCTCCCTCTCCCTGCCTGCTGGTTAACCTTTGTGGGGAAAACAAGCTTGGCAAAAATCAGAGTTGGCAAGGAAAACTCATAGGTATGGGAGTTAGGGGTGGGATAGAGTGGAGGAGGAGGAGGAGGAGGAAAGAATACATTTTAGTTTTTTTCTTTCTTAAGGATTAATATTTTAGCACCAGAGTAGTTTTCTCTACTCTCAAGCCTGCTACATTTCTGGCAAGACTGAAGAATGACCTGAAAAATATCAGCATCTCAGAGAACTAAAGGGCAGCAGGTTGCCTTTCCTGAGAGTGGTCTCTGTCAGGGGTCATTTTCAGGAGGCATCAAGCAGAGGTTGCCAGAGTGGGGGTGGGGAGCATCTGTTGCTCTCCTCTCCCTGCTGCACCCCCTCCCACCCTCTTTCCCCCAGGAGCTTCTTCAGCAGAGGTCCCTTTGGCACATGCTCTCCCAATGTGCCTGATGGGGTCCTGGAGTGTTAAGTGAGCCACCAATGCTAAGGCAGGAAGAAAGAGTAGAAAAAGGGGGAGAGAGGAAAGAGAGAGAATGAGAAGGAAGGGGAGGGAGGCAGAATGGAAATAAAGAAACAAACTCTATTTTCTGTTCGTATGTGGAGTGAGGATACTGGGGCCCAGAAGCACACAGAGTGAAGCAATTTCAGTCAAAGCTGAGTGCCTATTTTCCCCTGGAGCACAGACAGCAAAAACCTGAAAAACCTAGGTTCTTTTCCCCCTTAATATCATGTTTTTAAAGTGCTATTGTGAAAAAGTGAAGACAATGAAAAGACTTAAAATGGAAAAAAAAGCCCAAACCAAAAAAAAAAAACAACCCAAGCCCCAAATACATAACTTGGCCCTTGTTCCTAATTGGAACTGGGAGGACATGGCAAGCATCTTTGCCCACTTCAGATGAACATCCTGGTCAGGTGGGCTAAGGGAAAAGGAAAGGATACTCTTGAAAGAACTGAATCTTGAAATGGGTCACGTGCTGTCAGTTCTCTGGCTTATGAGGATTAGAACCAGTACTTCAGGGGCAGGTTTCAGGTGTGGTAGACGTTCAGACTGTGATGACTTAAGTAGTTATGAATTATGCAGTGGCAGGGATGCTTTGGGAAGATAATTCCCACTTGGACAGGACAGAGGACAAGGGTTAATGGTGATCCTGTAGCCCCAGCACAGATAATGCATCAAGATGATCCGTGTTCTAGGAAGGAGGGTTCATTACAAATGACCATTTGATACTGTCCAGCTCCTGGAATAAGCTGCTTTTTTAGTGTGACTTGCGTCAAGATTCTGCCCCTTGCTTCTTCCCAAAGTTGGAGTATTCCATACCTTCATTCTATTGATCTGGGCTCACAGCCCTGAACATCTGTAAGCCAGCCTTGAATTGTGTCTTGGTTGCCATGGTTCAGAGCTGGCTGCCATCTGAAGTAGATTGGAACTATATTGAAAGCACTAGGTAAACATAAATGAGAGAATGCCAGCTCTTCATGGGGCATCTCCCTTGACTAGGCAAGAAGACTCATCATGAAGAAATGTTAGCAAGAGTAGCTGTCTACTTTCTCCACATTAACAAGCCAACAAACAAAACAGAAGCAACGGTGCTTTCTCAAAGAAAAAGGCAGAATAGGAAAGCCAAAAAGAACCCCCATGATGATTAGCTCTGTGACCTAGGGCAAGACAAATTCCTTTCCTTGGACCTCAGCTTCTTTTCTGAAGAATGGGAGTAATCTGCTCTATGCTACCTGCTTCGCAGTGTGGTTGGGAAGCAGGTACTTTGTAAAGATTGAAGAGCAGTAGAAATGTGGGCTCCTGTTACTAGTAGATCACCCACCAAGGTCACTGGAATGAAGACAGACTAGGTACTGTTGCCTAGCTCACAGTCAGGGGGATTTTGAACCAGTTGCTAAGTCTGATGTTTTCAACTTCTGGGTCATAGACCCTTGGATGGTTAATTAACCAGCAAAAGAACTTCCAGGTGAGGCAGAGTTTGAACATCAGTCTTCCTGACTCCCAACAGCTCTATCCCCTGTTACTGGTTGTGAAGGGAATGATCCATAAAATTTTTCATGTTATAGAGGATGATTCATATTTGAAAATATTGGGTTCTACTGATCACCATTTACTTACCCCACAATCTTAAGGTTCTCTATAATCTGACTTCTTCTTATTGCTTTTACTTTTCTCTCCTGCTGTATTATATCTTCTTTTCCAGTCAAACCGTGGCAAGTTAGATGGTGCCATAGAGCATTAGGTTCAGAATCACTATGATAAAGGTTCAAGTCTTGTTTCATTCACTTACTGATTTTGTGATTCTGGGTGAGTCACTCCACCTCTGTGTACCTCAGTTTCCCCAACTGGGGAATATTCCTCAAAATAGGGATAATAAAAACACCTCCCAGGTAGGGTTGTGAGATTCAAATGATATAATAATGGTTAAGCATCTAACATAGGCCCTGGACACAGCTCTAAATCTCACTTGTTCTTCCATGAAACTTCCCATGGTGACCCCAGCCCACACTGTTATATTCCTTTATCAGATCTTCCACTCTTAGCACAATGAAACATATTAGTGCTTGGTGATATCCTACTTTTTATGTATCTTTATATTGAACTGGAGCTTTGCAAACTTTAAGAACGGGTGCCAACACATCTCTCATAGCCTCAAGGTATCCAGCATAAGGTTGGGGACACACAGTAGGCCTTCTATAGATAATTGTTGAACTGAATGGAAGGGGATTGCAGGGGGAACTGACTTGGTTCTTATAATTTGTTGCATAGCATTGAATAAAGAAATTTATTGAAAAGAGAGAATTACATTGGGTCATGGTGTTTGCCTAAAGAAGATCAATTGAATTGGGAGTGAAAAGTGTGACCTTATAAAAGAGACTTTTTTTCCCCCATTAGGATTGTTGTCTTAGAGCAGCTGGGGAAATCAGCAGGGTCCTGGACAGAAAGCCTGGAGATCAGCCCAGGTGATTTTCTAGGCCATTCTACCTCTGCTTGAGCTAAGGTGAAAAAGGCAAGACTCTTCCATCTTGGTTTGAATCCTGTTTCTGCTTCTTAACTGGGTGATATATTTTTTTTTTGCAGAAACAGTTGAAACTGTTCACCATGAACTCCTTTTTCTCCATTTTCCCCTATCACTCAGGTGCCTTCTCTCACTCTCTCCTCCTGTATACTATGAGAAGGTTATTCTTTTAATGCTCCTTTAATTGCTTATTCAGGTTATCCCATTCTATCTTGTCTACAGATTACCTTCTTTGTCATCTCTACTCTTTTACTTATTTTCAATCCTTTCCTCTCTATTGGCTCATTTCCTACTGTCTGCAAATATGTCTTTCCAGAGGTGGGGAGGGGGGAACACAACTCTCACTTGTTCCTTCCATTTTCGTTAATTGTTATCGCACATTTCTTCTGCTCATCGTAGTTAGATTCCTCAAAAAATCTTCTCCAGTAGTGGCTTTCCCTTTCTCTCTTCTGCCTCTCTTCTAACCCCCTTACAATCTGACTTCTGACCTTAGCATTCCATAGAAATTGTTCTTTTCAAAGTTACCAGTGATCTCTTCATTGCCAGTGGCTTTTTCTCAATCCTCATTCCTTTTTTTTTTTTTTTTTTTGGTTTTTGCATGGCATTGGGGTTAAGTGGCTTGCCCAAGACCACACAGCTAGGTAATTATTAAGTGTCTGAGGCCGGATTTGAACTCGGGTACTTCCAACTCCAGGGACAGTGCTCTATCCACTGTGCCACCTACCCACTCCTGATCCTCATTCTTCTTGATCTTTCTGCAGCCTTTGACACTATTGATCATCTCCTCCTCCTTAATACTCTCTTCTCTCTAGGTTTTTGGGACCACTCTCTCTTTCCTGCTTCTCTTCCTACCTATCTGACTAGTCCATCATCTCTCCTTTGCTGGATTCTCCTCCAGATCATAACTTCAATCCTAGACCCTCTTCTCTGCTCTCTCTATACTACTTCAGTAGGTCATCTCATCAGCTCCTATGGATTTAATTGCCATCTTGATGCTTATTATTTTCATATCTACCCTTTCTGGCCTAATCTCTCTGTTGACCTCTAATATTGCATTTGCAGCAGACTTTCAGACATTTCAAACTAGATATCGAGGTGACATCTTAAACTCCATATGTATAAAATGATATCCATTATCTTTCCCCCTAACCTTTCTCCCCCTGCTCTTAACCTTCCCTATTACTGTGGAGGGTAGCACCATCCTCCCAGTCCCTCAGGCTCACAGCCTTGGTGCCATCCTTGATTTCTTACTATTTCTTACCCCTTATATCCAAGCTGTTGCCAAAGCCTGTCACTTTGACCTTTGCAATAATATTCCCAAATGCTCCCTCCTCTCTTTGTACTGGAACCACTCTAGATCAGGCTCTCATTACTTCTTTCTTGGACTATTGCAATAGCCTTCTGGTAGGTCTGCCTGCCTCAAGTCTTTCCACACTCTAATCCATCCTCCATTCAATTATTAAAGTCATTATTCTAAAGTACAGTCTAAAACTCCCACCTCCACTCCAACTCTAGTGGCTTCCTATAGCCTTCAGGAGAAAATATAAAATACTGTGTTTGGCATTCAAAGCCCTTCATTACCTAGTCCTCTCCTCCCTTTCCAGACTTCTTACCCTTTTGCATACTCTTTGTACTAGTAACACTCGTCTCTTAGTTGTACCCCATCTCTGCTTTGGGCATTTTCACTTTGCTTTCTGTATCCTAAACCTGCAATGATCTTTCTCCTCCACTCTGACTACTGTCCTCCCTGCCTTTCTTTCAGTCCCAATAAAAATCCCTTATTTTCCTGTTATTTGCCTGGAAGTTCTTCCCACATTCTCTTATATCCAGTGCCTTTTCTTTTAATTATTTCCCATTTACCTTGTATCTATTTATTTTCTCAGTGCCACCTCCATTACATTGCATGTTCCTTGAGGGACTGTCTTTTGCATCCTTTTTGTTCCAATGCACAGTGCCTGATATAATAAATGCTTTTCAGATGAGTTAATTGATCAAAAATATTGAGTGTATTATCAGAAGGGTTGGTCCTTTTGGACCAAGAGCTTTCCTACATCTTCAAATGTCATAGACAAGTGATTCATGTGCTGTCCTGTCATTTTAGAAGGCCTGGGTTCAGATCCCATCTTTGTCACTGTGTGAATGTGGGTAAATCAGTTTTCTTGGTCTTTGTTTCCCCCATTTCTAAAATGAGAGGGTCAGGCTTGATGACTACTTGAGTGCCCTTCTATTTTCAGATTTATAATTCAAGGATTTTAGACATGTCATATCACTTTTCCTGACCTCAGTTCCCTCACTCACAAAATAGGGATAATAATCACCTGCATTTCCTACCTCATAAGAGTTTTTTGTGGGCCAAGCAAGGGCTTGCTGAACCATGAAGAGCTATAGAAATGTGAGCTGTAGTTATGGGTCCAGATGCCATTTTTTCCCACAGGCTTCCTCTCTTCAAAGGGAACCATTTCAGCATAAAAGAGGCATGAGCAGCAAGGGGAGGGCAGAAAAGATTGAGAGTGAGACGTGGGGTTGCCGAGAGAAGATGGGAGAAATACTGTAATTCAAGATGTGAGTTTAACATGGGACTTGTTTAGTGAAAGCTTAACTCAATAGCTAAATGCTAGCTTGGGCTCCCTGTAGATTTATTGTGCAAAATCACAGGGCCTGGAAATGGGAAGGGAGAATTAAACTTAATGCTTGTGATATAAAATTTTTCAGATATTAAAAAAAAATCTGTTAAAAGCCAGTAAAGCCCCTGGTGATCGCAAATGAATTGCCTAAGTACTCTAAGCACATTCACTTTCCTGGGAGTTATGATTGGGTGTGTATGAATTAGTTACTTTTCTTTTAATAATGAGGGAGGAATGATACTGCTATAATGACTTCCTGGCCTTCCCGCCTCCCCAAGGTCCAGTGCGTGGGAGCTCTGACCACCCCGTTCCTCACATATATAATAAAGATACTTAGGGAATGAAAAGCTATTTGCACTAATTTAAGGTGGGAGAGATGTCTCCATCAGCAACTGGCAAGCGTTAGGGCAGCCCAGTCGCTTAAATGCCTCCGATTAGCAAGTTTAGTGAGCAGAGGTGCTAAAAAGCATCCTTCCAACCTCCTCCGCTGGCATGTTTTGAAGGGAGTTCAGTTATGAGACTATTAAAATGTTATTTTGATAATTAAGCCCACAGCTGTTCTGAGGGCGGCAGGGGCAGGCCGAGTTGAAGTGCAGACTGAATAGTAGAGTGGGAGAAAAATTAGGGATCGGAGTGAGTGGGGTGCCAGTGTCCTGGGAATCAGCCTGGCTTCAGAAGTGGAATGGGTGGCTTCCTGCCTGGGAGGTGGTATTTGAGAGATACCCCATGGTCTTGCTTGCCTGCCTCTGATGCTTCTACCACCTTCATTGATCTCTCGGGTTTTCTGAAATTCCTAGCTTTGAAGTCTTTCTTTTAGTCATGATGTTGTCTCCAGAAGGCTCTTGCTAAAATATGAATAGGTTACCTTGGGGGAGAGGAGATGGGGGGGGGGATAGTCCCTCTTTCATTAATCCATCAATCCCCAGGATAATATGTGGGACAATTAGTTAATTAGATAAGTAGCTGCCACCCTCGAAAGCAGAGCACAGAGCCCTTGAGTATATGGTAAGTATAGATGGAGGATGACAGAAGGAAAGAAGACAGAAAGATCACAGAGCATGGATTACTATAGAAAAGACTTGGAACAAGTCTGGTTGGGCAGTTGTGGTGAAGCAGCATGAGGGTCATGGTCATTTCATCTAAATGGAGGGACCAGGGATGCTCTGCCAGTATCTTGGATTTCTAGAAATCAACCCCTCCAGCTTTGAGGAGAGCCCTGCCTCAAGCATGAGGAAGTAGATCCAACCACCCTTGTGAAGCACTCCTCCTTGTGTGACCTTGGAGTCAGTTAAATTCTATATCTGGATAATACGGTGCTCTAGGAACCCATGGCTCACCATCACTGACTAGTAGAACATGAGCTGGAAGGGATGAAACCATCTTATTCACCTGAAGACTGGAGACTGAGCCAATTTATCTATTGGTCTGCCTTCCCATGTCTAAGATCTATGATTTAGTGGGCCTCAGAGATCACGTCAGCCAGGCCTCTCCTTTTTACAGATGAGAACATTGAGGTCCATCGGGACTTGCCCAGGGTCACGCGGATGTAGGATTTATAAGCTAGACTCCTGAATGCTCTCCTTCCTAATTGGCACATAGTAGGTACATGATAGATGCTCTTTGAATTGAATTATGTTGGCAGGACTCTAATCTATTACCTAGCAATTGCATTGTTTCAGGGCAGAGCTGTCAATCCTGCTTCTGGTTCATTAAGGGAAGTGAAGCCCCAGCAGAGGATGCAACTTGTCCATAATCTTGAGTGTGCCAAATAGCTTTTGACTAGATCAATGCTAAGCTGCTGGCATGTGTTCAAATCAGCCCCACTCATCACATCTTTCCATACTGAACAGGGCGTCTGTCTGTCCTGAGCACTCCCTGGGAGCCCTGGTCTCTGTGTGTCAGCACAGGAGGCCCTCAGCCCACAGTATACTGTCAGCCCTCTGTCCCTTGGCTCCCTTCTTTGTCCATGTTTGCTGCATACAGAATCAGGGCCAGTGGCTTACTTAGGGACCCTGGCTGGAGGGGGCTAGAGCTTCAGAATGCAAAATATCATGGGGGGGGAAAGCGAGTTGACCTTTTGATGAGAAGGGGAATGGAGGTTGGGTGGGCTGTCTGCCCCCTGTGTCAGAAAAATCATTGCACTTGCATAATCTTTTCAACTTTGCAGTCATCCTCCCCTGCCCTGATCTTGGAAACATCTTCCAGAACATCTGTTTTGCTCCTCAATCAATACATTCCCTAAAGAGGTCCAACTTGTAAAATATTATATAGAACATCAAACATGCTATGTGAATTCAATTAAGTTATTTGGTAGGGGAAGAGTTTGTGGTAATTAAGCATAGTGTTTTATAGCAAATTGAAGTAAATGGTTTCATTTAATAGACATTAATGAACACCCTTCAGCAACCTAAAAAAATAGTCTCCAAATCTTTCACAATTCACTTCATACCTCACACAGGAGTCCCCTCTGTGTATTTTTAATAAGAAACGGTCATCTTTCCATTAGTAATAATTTTAATAAATGTTCTTCCTTCCCTCTTTCCCCTCCCCTCCCCCTTCCCTCCCTCCCTCCCTTCCTTCCTTCCTTCCTTCCTTCCTTCCATCTTCTCTCTGTTTCTTTCTCTTCCTGCCTTCCTTCCTGGGTCACATTTGAACTGAAGATTTCTTACTTTAGGTCCAGTACTTTACTTACTACACTATCTACTAGCCCCTTGAAGACAAGTTTTGGAGGAATCCCCCAATTTGTTTAGTGTTGTGCTATTTTTTTAAATCAACACAGATAAATTTAGAGATGACACAAGGTGGGAGATTTATTTAACACAATGTATTACAAACATCAGAATTCAAAAATATATTGGCTGGGAGCGGCTAGGTGGCATAGTGGATAGAGCACCGGCCCTGGAGTCAGGAGTACCTGAGTTCAAATCCGGCCTCAGACACTTAGTACTTACCTAGCTGTGTGGCCTTGGGCAAGCCACTTAACCCCATTGCCTTGCAAAAAAATTATATATATGCTGGCAAGATCACTGGTCAAAATATAAGATAAAATTTATATGTGGTGTCTTACCTTAGATTTAAAATTAAAAAAAAAAAACTTCACATGACCAAAGTATGGGAGATGTGACTAAGCCTCAGTTTATCTGAAAAAAATAGGGAGGTTTTCATGAACTCATTGAGGCTGCTGTGTGAAATACAGCATCTAGGAATCAGGTGATAGTTTTGCTATGATGAGAATGATTTGCTCAGTTTTGGGAGAAACATTTTACGAAGGATATTGATAAATTGTAGCATCCGGAGGAAGATCTTCAAGACGGAGAAGGTCCATATACTAGTGCCCTATAATGAAATTGTGGGTGAATGTTGAAACTCTAAAAGGTGTGAGAGGGAAAAATAGTCTCCAAATCTTTTACAGTTTACTTCATACCCCACACAGGAGTCCCTTCTGTGTATTCTTAATAAGAAATGATCAGAAATAAAGTTGTATTCAGACATAAAGGACCAACACATGGAACAAGGAGCAGTCATTTGAAATTGCAGAGGGAAATTTAGTTATAAGGAAGTACTTTCTAACAATGAGAATTATTATAATATAGAATGTGCCATATGTATAATTATGTATAGGATGGAATGTACTAGTATATAGCACATGCTCCTTCTCATTTAAGTTTTTCAGGCATAGCCTAGGTATTCACTTGTTAGAAATGTTAGAGAAAATAATTTTTTCAGGTATAAGTTGTTTAAGATTGTCACTGAAGCCTCTTCCCACTCTGAAATTCTATGAATTCATTATGAGGATGAGTAAAAAAGGCAAGTATGGTCCTTCAAGAATAGTATTAGAAGTACTAAAGCAAAAGCAAAAGATCATTGTGGGATGGAGCAATTGAACATTTCCTGGGTTGTGGATACAGGGTGTGAGTTGATATTAGCTATAGCTTCAAGCTTCTGACTTCAGGGGACCTCTGTATTAGATGTTGTGAGACAGCTGGTGGTATAATAGAAGACTGGGTCTGGAGTCAAGAAGATCCAGGTTCAAATCTGTCCTTAGATATCTATTAGCCATGTGACCCTTAGCAAATCACTTAGCTTATTGTTTGCTTCAGTTTCCTCAGTTGTAAAATATGGATAATAATAGCACCTAACTCACAGGGTTGTTGTGATGATCTATGTATTTATCTATCTATCTATCTATCTATCTATCTATCTATCTATCTATTTATTTTTGTAGGGTTTTTGCAAGGCAAACAGGGTTAAGTGGCTTGCCCAAGGCCACACAGCTAGGTAATTATTAAGTGTCTGAGACCAGATTTGAACCCAGGTACTCCTGACTCCAGGGCCAGTGCTTTATCCACTGTGCCACCTAGCTGCCCCGTGATGATCTATTTAAATAATAGTTATATTATTTGATCATCAAGATGATCTTGACCTGGAAGAATAAGAGAAGACTACCTGGAAGTGATAACATTTAAGTCAATAGAATTCAAGAGATGGAGGGATTAAGAAGGGAAGACATGCAGACATAAGAAAGATCTTGAACAATGGAGATTAGTCTGGTTTGACTAGAGCATAGACTATTTGGTTGGGGCACTATGAATCAAGGTAAGAAAAATTTGATTGGCACCAGATTCGAGTACTTATTTCAAAATCTTGTAACCTATCGAGAAACATCAGTGCTTACTGTAGATATGGTTATTGTGGGGGATATGATGGGTTGCAGATTGAACTTATAGGATAGTATCACTCTGAGCTTCATGTTTCCTTACTCAGTATTCTCATTTGTTTAATTAAACTTTATTTTTCAATTAAAAAGCATTTATTAGGGTATCTATTAAGTTAGTAAATAGAGTATTGATCATGGAATCAGAAGGAACTAAGTTCAAATATGACCTCAGACAGCTACGAGCAATATGTGTCTTTAACCCTTATTGCCTCCAAAAAAAGGGCATTTATTTTGTCTTCCTCTTATCATTGACTCTCTCCGTATTACTTGCTCTCTCCTTCACAGGAAAAAAAAATTTAAAAAGAAAGCCCTTTTAACAAATACGCATATTCAAGCAAACCAAATTCCCTCATTTATCTTGTCTAAATATGTGTGTCTCATTTTAAATGTCTAATCTGTTGACCTCTGTCAAGTGGTGGTGAGCAGTCATCATTTATCTCCGGGAATCATTGCTGTTCACTTCATCTATCAGGGTTCTGAAATCCTTCATTATTGTTCATTTTTATAATTTTTTAAAACTAAGTTTTTCTCTTGGTTCAGCTCACTTCACTGTTTCTGTCATTCTTAGTTTTGATATGTCATTTTGGGTACTTAGTAAAGGAACTGGAACCATGTCTCTACCTTTGAGAAGATTATAGTCTAATTAGGGAGTATGGGCTTCCAAGATGCTAATGATCAGAGTCAATTTGTAAATTATTCCCTTTGTTTTTGAGGGCCTTGAGGTGTTTGTTTTAACCAGTCATATACTTGCCAAAACTTCCAGTAAAAAATTTTCTCAGGGGGCGGCTAGGTGGTGAAGTGGATAAAGCTTGGCCTTGGAGTCAGGAGTACCTGAGTTAAAATCTGGTCTCAGACACTTAATAATTGCCTAGCTGTGTGGCCTTGGGCAAGCCACTTAACCCCATTGCCTTGCAAAACAAAAAAACAAAATCTAAAAAAAAAACCCTTTTCTCAGCAGTTTTTTTCCCTCAGGAGAAATTAACAATGAGTTTTTTACTTTTACCGTTGTAGAATATATTACCAATATCTCACAATATGATAAAACATCAGAGTTAGTAGGAACTTCAGAAATCCTTTACTTTGTGATTTCTTAGTTTTTGTGTTGTCCTGTACCCCTTTGGGCCTGCTAGAACCCATTCTCAGAATAATATTTTAAAATGTATTTTGAAAAATACAAAGGGTTAAAAAGAAATCACTTAAGCTCTAAATCATTAATTATTAGAGAAATGCAAATTAAAGCTTCTATGAGGTACTACCTCAGACCTCTCAGATTGGCCAATATGACCAGGAAAGATAATAATGTGGAGCTGTGAACTCATCCAACCCTTCTGGAGAGCTATTTGGAACTAAGCCCAAAGGGCAACAAAAATGTGCATACCCTTTGACCCAGTAATACCACTACTGGGTCTATACCCTGAAGAGATGATGAAAAAGGGTAAAAACATTACTTGTACAAAAATATTTATAACAGCCCTATCTGTGGTGGCAAAGAATTGGAAATCAAGTAAATGTCCTTCAATTAGGGAATCGCTTAGCAAACTGTGGTATATGTATGTCATGGAACACTATGTAATATTAGAAGATTTCAGTGAAGCCTGGAGGGATTTGCATGAACTGATGGTGAGTGAGATGAGCAGAACCAGAAAAACACTGTACACCCTAACAGCAACATGGGGGTGAAGGACTCGCTCATTCCATCAGTGCAACAATCAGGAACAATTTTGGGCTGTCTGCAAAGGAGAGTGCCATCTCTATCCAGATAAGGAGCTGTGGAGTTTGAACAAAGTACAAGGACTATTCCCTTTAATTTAGGAAAGAACAGATATCTTATTGTCTGATCTTGTTACCTCTTAGACTTCTCTCTCATCACTTCCAATTTGGATCAAGGTACAACATGGAAACAAAGTAAAGACTGACAGATTGCTTTCTGTGGGGGGTGGGGGTGGGGGGAGGGAAGTAAGATGGGGGGAAAATTGTAAAACTCAAATAATATCTTTAATAAAAATAAATTTAAAAAAAGAAATCATTTATATTAAAATGTAGCTTGTTTTTGTAAGTTCACATTTTTCAGGTTAAAAACCTCAGATCTAATTAAACCCCTCCCAGTTGACAGTTGAGAAAATGAGGCCCATTGAATTAAAGAAACTTTTCTAGATCTCCTAGAATCAGAACTTTAGAGGTCCAGCTGACCTTGAGACCTTTGAGTCTACTGTCTTTATTTTACCATGGAGAAAACTGAAGTCCAGTAAGGTTGGACATTTTCAAAGTTGCTTAGATGCTAAGGGTGGAACTGACCTTGAAATTTTAATTCCAAACCCATTATTTTTGTCACCCTACTATTGATTTTCCACTCTTCCTGCCCAGACTGCAGATTTTCCAAATTCCTTGAAAGGGAGGCCCTAGTTCTCTCTTTAGGTTTGGGTATTGGGAGTATATCTTTTAAGATTTCTAAAAACTGAATTTCCCTTTTCTTACTAGTTACTCTTTTGTCACACACTGAAATCATATTTGATTTTTCTTTTTTTAAGCTACAATGTTCCCTTAGGTTTAGTTTGTGGCCTGATTTTAGTTGGACCAAATGCGAAAGGTTAATATGCCAACTCTTTGAAAGGAGAATTTCTCTTCCTTCAAATTTGCCTGGAGGTATGTTTTGCCTGGCATGCATTGGGGTGCAGGTCTGCATTTTCTGGGCAGAACCCCAGAAGCACATATCCTGTTCCAATGTTGTGAAACTGTTGTGGGGTATAAGAAAGCAGTAAAAGGAATCAAAATCCAGCTCTGTTGGTTCAAAGTTCTGTGACCTTAGGCAAGACACAATCTTTGGATCTTGGTTTCATCTAGGGAATAAAAGGCATTAGACTAGATATTCTCTAGGATCTTCTTTGGCAGTAGAATTCTGATCGCCTTCTAGAGCCTCCGTGTGTGTGTCTCTCTCTCTGTCTCTCTCTCTGTCTCTCTCTGTCTCTGTCTCTCTCTCTGTCTCTCTGTCTCTCTGTCTCTCTCTCTCTCTCTCTCTCTCTCTCTCTCTCTCTCTCTCTCTCTCTGTCTTTAGTTTTTGCAAGACAATGGGGTTAAGTGGCTTGCCCAAGGCCACACAGCTAGGTAGTTATTAAGTGTCTGAGACCCGATACTCCTGACTCTAAGGCCAGTGTTCTATCTACTTGGGCCACCTAGCTGCCCCCTCCCTTTCATCTTTTTCTAATGAGAATAGGAAGATAAATAGGGAATTTACAGAGTGATGAATGATGTAAGGGAGAACACTAGGCTCAAATATTGGTTTTTCTACTTACCATCTGTGTGACCTTGGGTGAGTCAAAATTTCTGGGTTTCATTATCTTCATTTTATATTGAAAGATCATCTCTAAATCCAATGAATGCAATTCAGTTTGAAATATCTATTTTTTTTTGCTACTATCATCTTTGATCTAATCAAAGTGGACCAACCCATTTGATATCTTGTGAAAGTTAGTCTGGCATGGTTTGAAGAGAAATTGATTGCGTGTTTACAAAATGGGACTCTAGTCCTCTCTCTGCCATAAAGCTGCTTCAGGATCTTAGTTGAGTCACTTCTTTTCTGGGCTTCAGTTTTCTCAACTTTCATGTGGGGAATCCTCATCTTGACCTGCCTCATAGGTGTTCTGAAGATAACATGCAAATGCTTTGGAGAGAGCAAAGAATATAATCTTAAGGTATTCCCACTGTTAGCCTGACCCATTTGTTTCCAGGTCCCTGCCACTTTTCCATGGACCCAACCCCTTTAGATTGTCCCAAACCAGGTTCTTTCAGGTGTTTCTGAATAGAGTTGTGGCACCAATGCTAACATTCCAGTTTGTCACCTTGTATGTTCTCCATGCTGGGAGAAAATGTTGGTTTGAAAGAATTGCTCCTCAAAGGGCCCTTCTGCCCATTCAGGAATCCTACTTCCCCCTCCCACTCCCTGTCCCCAATCACCCCCCACCTTCCTAGATGAAGAACTGTGATGACAGCGGTGGTGGCGGCAGCAGCCCAGTAGCTCTGTCATGGAGCTATTAGCTTCACTGCTCAGTAGCTGCACATCAGCACAGTAATCATTTTCAGATTTACAAGCATTAAATATTTTAATTTAATGCCTTGGCTCTCTTGTAATTCATGCACTTAATTATATGATAATTACTCAAATGAAAAAGATACAGCTGCCGTATCAATTCTTAGAGGAATCTAAGGGTTTGGAGTTGGCCTTTGCTTTCTGGGTGGGGTGCTTTCCTCAACCCCCCACCCCCACCCCCCCTCCATCCCCAGGCACCATTTCCTTGCCTTGCCCACATCTCCTACCATTGTTATCACAAAGGGTTAAGGTTTCCCGAAGTCTGATGGGGCACATTTAACTCATTGAGGGCAAAGGGCTTGATCTTGACTGGTTTTATGCCCTTTATGACTGTTGTTCGTTAAATAGAAATACTGTCAGTATTTAAGAAAGGCACTTCATTTCCTCTTTTTCTCACTGAGAAAGGTCTTTTGGTGCTCTTTCCTGAGTGGATGCGTGGGTTGTGGACTCCTGCAAGGAGTACTCTGTGGCTGGAGGGCAGAAGCCAGAGACACTGTCTCCACAATGGATGATGGATGCATGGGGGTAGTGGAGCCCAGATCTCCTCTGAGAAGGCCAGCCTCTGTGCTAAAAATGGAATGAGCTCTGGGCCTCTTAGCTCAGACCAAGGAGGGTCTGCGGGAAACATTACTGCTCAATGTAAATTTTTTTTTTCCTTTCCTGGTGGAGGTGGTGTTTTTCCTGGGCTCTTTTTCTTCCTTTTGGTTTTTCGTCTTTTTGCTGTTGACATCTGAGATTGTGGTTAATGTCTTAAGGGCATGAGCTATTTCATAAGAAATATAACTATTAATATTTGGCAAGAATTTCGTATCCTTCCCCCAATCCCCCATTTCCAGAGTCCCTTTGGATCTGATGGTGCTGAGTTGATATACTATAGGCATTTTTTCCCCTGTCTATGGCAATAGTGGATGTTACTGTCAGGGAATGTTTCCTTTGCCTGTGAAGTCTCTGGCCTGTATGGGTGCCTGAGTTTGATTTGTATCTTCTTTCCTGAAGAGCTACTTTGTTACTATTTATATAAACTAATGGGGAGGGGGTGGAGTTGCTTGGAGATGACCTGAAATATTCTATATCTGACCAAAGAAAGATATGCTTCCAGTCAGTTAATCAACCACCATTTATTAAGCACCTACTCCTTCTTCATCTCCACTTCCTGGCTCCTTGATTTCCTTCAAGTCTTCGTTGAAATTTCACCCCCCCCCCCAAGAAGTCTTTCCCAATTGCCCTTACTGGTATCATCTCTCTCTTAATTATATCCATTCTATGTATATTTTGTTTGGACATAATTGTTTTCATGTTGTTTCCTCCATTAGATTGTAAACTCATTTCCTTCCAATTATATCAACAAGAGTAAGACCATGATACCCAGCAAGCAAATATATAGAAGGCAGCTGCCAAGATCAATGATGGGGCACCATGACAGCCTTAGTGCAATGATGTTTTTTGACATTTAACAGGTCTAAAAGATACAGTTTGTGTTAATTATAATTATATCCATCTTATTCTGTAAGGTGTGTGTGTATAAATATATATATATGCATTTGTATATACATATGTGTATATGTACATATATGTGTGGATATATAAAATATATATAATATATATTATATATCCACATTTGTTTATACATAGTTGTTTTTATGGTGTCTCCTCTATTGGATTGGAAGCTTTTATTCCCTTCCATTGATATCAAGAGTAAGACACAAAGCAAGGAATTATCTTTTATTTCTCTTTGTATCTCCAAAACTTAGTAGGTGCTCATAAGAGCTTGTGGACTAACTAGTATATACCAACCCAAGATTGGAAACTGGGACAAAAATGATACAGATCGTGCCCTTAAGATGCTTACAATCTATTAAGGGAAGCAACAAGTACACATACACAAGAAGAAAATATGTACAAAGTCATTATGTGGTAGTGACCTTAGCAGCTAGGAGGGGACCTGAAAGGATTCCTATTGGTGATGGCAGTTTTAATTGTGACGCCTTAGCATGCTGTAGAGAAAGGTAGAAGGGAGTACGTTTCAGGTATGGAAGACATAACTTATGCAAAGACATGAAGTTAGGAGGACCTAGGAGGTATGTTACCAAATATATGGAAAACATGGTTTCTGAAACATGCTACCTGTGTGTCTGTGGACATGTCACTGACCCATTTTTGTCTTTATTTTCCTCACTCAATGCCTGATATGGTAAATACTTAAGTTATTTATAGATTCAATGACTCTTTTAGGACCTTAGTCAACTCTTTCAGACTGTATATGCTGAGGAGATTCTGTTCATAAAAATTAAAGAATTTCCACGTGGGAAGTTTCCCATGCTAATGAATTCACATGCCTAGACTTTCCTTCTCCAAAGATAACTTGAAAAATCAAATAATGGTGGTAGTACTTTAAAGCCATTGGTTGCTTCTCTCCTTTTTCCCCCTAGTCCCTTTATTATTTTCCCTGATTTTGGGAGGTCAGGGTTAGGAAAGAGATTGTCTTTCCTTTTCATTTTGAATATGGGAACTGGTAATCACCTGACACCATATGAACCTTCCAGAACTTACTCTTATGGCCTCTAAGTCAAATCTTTCTTCTTTTAAGAATCTTCAGTGACTTGAGAGCAAGAGGGGAGTAGGAATAAGGTGGGAGAGAGAGGAAGGGGAGATTTAATACTAAATTTCTACCTCAATGCAAGTTGCACCAAAAAGGGTTACAAAATGTTCGCCCCGTATGCAGACAATTTTCAGCTAGCTTACAGCAGCTGCGGCGTCGTGCTGATAGATTAAAAGCAGCTCCCAGCCCCAGAATGAAGTGTATTAGAACTCCCGCTGAGTGGAGCTGGGGAGAGGCCCACACAGCTGTCATCTAGGCCAAGTTTCCAACCGAAAACTGAAGAAAGGGATGGAACTCTGAGAAAAGTTATATTTCTAAACGAGGTAGCCGATTATTAATCAAGAGCCTTACCCTCCATCTCCTCACCTCACCAAGCAACTGGAACAGGAGGTCCAGTATGGAAATACCAGAGTTTGGGGAACCTCAGAGGCAGTGACACTTGCAGTCAGGCCAAGATCAGCAGTGTTGAGAACCACAGCCCCCCCTTTTTCCTCTTTTTTTCTTAGGTGAGAGAATGCATGAACTGTTAGATCTCATCAGACACCATTGCACTAAGTCTGTCATGGTGCCCCATTGCTGGCCTTGGCAGCTGTCTTCTTTGCATCTTTACTTGCTGTGTGTCGTGGTCTTACTCTTGATATCATTGGAAGGGAATAAGACCTAGAGGGGAGGTAGGAGTGACTACTTAGAATAGGACAGTTGGTGGGGGGAGGGGTGGGGGTGGTTCCACCTTGGCAGGGAGAAGCTTATTACTTATAACCACTTCCCTGAACACTGATTTCTACATAGGGCCCAAAGGCTTGCTGTCTAAAATCCCAATAGCCTGACATTTTTTTTTGGGGGGGGGGTGAGGGGGCATAATTCTTTTTATTTTCTTTACCTGTGTTGAAACAGTTGAAGTTAATTCATTTACTTATGACTAGGGCCTCAGCTTTGCCATGGACTTAAGCATATAGGCTAGAGGAAGGTTTCCTTGTCTCCCTTTCTTCTTGTATAAATCAGGTCTTAGGTGTTATACTGCCACAGCATGTAGAAGAAGCTTGAGAGAGATTTGAATTTATCATGAATATCCCTATTGTGAAATAAAAGACAACTGGCAGTATCTTGACTTCAACTTATGGAGCAAAGGCCAACATGGCTGCCATTCAGGAATCAGAATGAGAATGAAGAGATATTTAGTCATTTCTTGATAATAAAAATGGAAGGAAGCCATACTTTCACAGAATCATGTGCTCAACTACATTATTGTCAGTGTCTCATTGTGGATGGTGTGACTCTGGATTTTCCAATTCAAACCAGTAGAGAACAAATTTTGACAATTTTTTTTTTGCAAGGCAGTGGGGTTAAGTGGCTTGCCCAAGGCCACATGGCTAGGTAATTATTAAGTGTCTGAGACCGACCCAGGTACTCCTGACTCCAGGGATGGTGCTTTATCCACTGCGCCACCTAGCCACCCTCTACAATTCTTTCTTAATTGGAAAGGCTTCAAGAATGGACCTATTTGCTATTCAACAGAGGCCTTTTGAAAACTAGCTCATGAAGGATGACTAGTAAATGAGGAAGTTTCTTCAGCCACTGTAGCTAATGAAGGTAATTTCCTAAGGTCTAGAGTGACTATGATCTAGAGGGGTAATGAATCTGCTATACCAATGAAATGAAATTCTTAAATTATAGAAATAAAAAAATTTAGAATTATAAGTGACCTCAGAAAACAACTAGTACAGTTTGTTTTCAAAGATCAGCCATTCAAAAATGATGACAATAACAACAGTAACCTCAAATTCAAAGTATAGTGACTGAACAGAAGGAAAAGAAATATTGTTGGAACGAGATGATATATATTTTATCCCTATTTTGTCTGCTACTGGAGTGGTCCCAAAGATGCTTTCAGTGAGCTTACAGAAGATGAACTTGTATCTCTTGCATCATTAAATTATGTAAAGTACATATTTTATAGAATCTACTAATAGTCTGCAGAACAATAAATATAAAAGAATAGTAACAGGATAGCAAGTTGTCCTAGGACTGTTTCTATTGGAACAATATCAATAATATGAGAAGTGTAAGGTGAAAAAAAATTGACATTTTATATGGTGCTTGAAATTTTATAAAGTGCTTCTCTTACCTACTACCCTGCCATATGTCCTGCATACCATCCAATCACTCTCCCCCCCACAACCCCCTTCCAGTTTGAGATCCAAATTAATACTCCCATTGCTCCTTCAAAGTGTGTTTCTCTCATGGCTCTGTTTACCATTCGTACAATATTCTAAAGCACTGTATCCTGCTCTGGTCATTAAGACCCTATTGTATTGACTCCCCTAATTAGAATATGTCTTTGAGAGCCTTAACTGTTAACAATTTTCTGTTTGGGTCTTCAGTCCTTAGTACAGTACTTGCTTATAGTAAATGATTGACAAAATATCTTTCCACCCTTCATCCATCTATACATTTATCCTTTGCTTCAATTCCATTTGCCCCTCACAAAATCCTAAAAGATAGGGGCTGTCACACAGTTTTTAAATGTTGAAAACACGATTTAAACCGAACTCTTCTGGGTTCCAGGTTTAGTCTTCTTATCCATTTCATCACATATTTGAAAAGCTAAGGGAAGTATCTAGAAACAATAATGCTTTTAGATGAAACTATTTAATTTCCTACTTGAATTGTTAGGTGAATCTTCATTAGGAAAAAACCTAAACAATTGCAATGACTTACTTATTAATTTATTACAGTAGATAACATAGAAATCAATGTGTTTATGTGTTTCACATTGATATAATATATCATGTTTATGTACACATGTAATACAAACACACACAAAGAATCTGAGGACAAAATACACTCCAACTTTGACTTGAGGCAACTCTTACAGATTGTTTTCTGTATTTTCAAAGATATATTAGACTCATTCCTAAGTAAGCAAGGGAGAGTCATATTTCTGCTCCAATTTGATGATTTGGAATCATACCTTGCTTCTTAAAAGATGCTTCTCTCCCTGATTGGTATTTTTAAAATTTAGCAGTCTAGCATTTATTAAATATCTTTTGTATGCAAAGGCATTGTGCTGAGTTGAGCTACAATGACAAAAATTACATAGTACCTGTTCTAAAGGAACACAAATTTTATTGGTTTTAAAACTTTGAACAATTTAACTGTGTGTCCAATAGACAAAGTTGACAAAAGATGGAAACAGTCAAGGTTGATGTGCCTTTTGAAAGAAAAGCATTTGTGAATAAGTTTATCCATCCTGAAAAGTAATTTGGAAGTATGTTTTAAAAAGTGACTTTAGATGTACATACCATTTGACTTAGAGATCCCATTGATGGGTATGTATTCCAAAGAAGTCAAGGATAGAAATTTCCCATATTTATCAAAATATTCATTATTGAGGGCAGCTAGGTGATGCAGTGAATAGAGCACTGACTCTGGAGTCAGGAGGACCTGAGTTCAAATGCAACCTCAGACACTTATTAATTACCTACCTGTGTGACCTTGGGCAAGTCATTTAACCCCATTGCCTTGCAAAAAATACTATTGCACATTAAAGAAAGAAGATTATGAAGAATTCAGAAAAGTATAGGAAGATTTAGATACACATGTAGAGAATGAAGTAGAATCAAGAAAACAACATGCCTAATGGCTACAATAATATAGATGAAAATAACAGTAGCAAATGGAATTTGTGTAATTATAATAACTAAGATTTATCCCATTTCCCTAAAAAAGATTTAAAAAAAATTAGTTTCTTTCCTTTTTCTGTAGAAGTGGAGAGCTATGGGTATGGAATAATTCACAAATAGTTAGACTTAATTGATCTTTTAATTTTACAAAATAATTTTTTCCTTTTTTTAATCATCTGTTATGAAGCATGGCTTTCTCTGGTAAAGGAAATTTATATATCCATAAATGAAACTGATATAAACAAAGAAGGCATAAATAAAAATAAAAAATTCAGAAACAAAAATATAAACCTCAATCAACTTTTAACTGATTCTATTTATATAGCTTGGATGCTGTGTATCTTTGACAAAGTGAAGCAGGACAAATGAGCATCTCCTCCAGGGAGGAGGAGTTTGAATAGTTTCTTTACTTCTTCTTTAGTCTAGAAAAGCTTTAATATTGGGGCAGCTAGGTGGTGTAGTGGATAAAGCACTGGCCCTGGAGTCAGGAGTATCTGGGTTCAAGTCCAATCTCAAACACTTAATAATTACCTAGCTGTGTGGCCTTGGGCAAGCCACTTGACCCCATTTGCCTTGCCAAAACCTAAAAAAAAAAAAGCCTCAATGCTTAAGCAAATCTGAAGTCAACTAATACTTTTTTGAAATGTCTTTTTCTTGTCTTCCATTAATATGCCCCACCCAGCAACAATTAATCTTATGGAGAAAGGGGATCTGTGTATGTCATCACAGGGCCTTTTGATGCCAAGATTCTGAATGACTATAATATAATAAAATATTTTTAGGGTTTTTTTTTTTTTTGCAGGGCAAATGGGTTTAAGTGGCTTGCCCAAGGCCACACAGCTAGGTAATTATTAAGTGTCTGAGGCTGGACTTGAACTCAGGTACTCCTGACTCTAGGGCCAGTTCTCTATCCACTGTGCCACCTAGCTGCCAAGACAATATTCTAAATTGCATGAATTCTCATCTGCATCCTTGGACAGGTCCATGTAAAACTCCTTTAGAACAATGTTCTATTATTGTCAGGTTTGTAGCTAGTCTGTGGCTACATGAACTGCAACAGATTCAATTTAGTTAAAGAAGATTAGTTGTTTGGTCTTATGGAGGTTGAGCAAGGGTGAGGCCACTCAGTCCAAAGGATATACTGGCTTTGGAGCCAGGAGAGCCAAGTTTGAATTTTGCCACAACTACTTTCTGTGTCAACATAGGGAAATTATTTTTCCTCTCTTGGACTCAGTTTCTTCAATTTGTAAAATGAAGGACCTGGATTAGATGATAACAGTGATGATGATAATAATAATTATAATATATATTTGATTGGTCCTTGAGGTTCTTGTTGGCTTGAGATCCTAAAATTTAACCAGGTAAAGCACAAATATAGTTTTGATTTTTTAATTAAATTTTTAATTTGGAATTTAATCTTCTAACAGATTTTTTAGTGTGGGATCCATATTTTCCCTATATAAAGCAAGACCAAAAAATGATGGAAAATAAGCACCAATTGTTTCAAGACACTATAAACATGTCTGAAATTCTGTGGTTTTAAAATGAGGGCCAATAATGAATGAGCCCATAACATGTCCAATTCCACCAAATACTGCATGGGTTGTAAAATTTATTGTCAATAAAATTATTCACTTGTGCTTTCCCCTGCACTTAATCCACCTGAAGTGAGAAATTAGAAGTATGTTTAATTCTGAGACTGAGAGAAAATACAAATGTAGCAAATCCTCCACAAAAGGGGCAAGGTAACCCTTTGCTAAATGAGTGATTTGTTCTTTACTTGTCTCTTTTGTACCAGCAGGTGAGTTTTCCTCTCATCTCTGTTAAGGAATCCATGATTTTCTAGATGATCCTGGGTTATTTCTTATAGAAATTTCTTTCCAGGAACGATGGAAGGGGTTGTGTGGGTAAGAGAGATGGACAGAAGAACTGGAGAAAGGCAACACAGGCATACACACACACACAAAAGGAAAAGAAACTTGAGCTTATCTTTGGCAATCTCCATTCCTCTCAGCCACCCAGGCCTATCTGTATTTCATGAATATAAGCCTCCTTTGGTGAATTGGTGTACACGTTTTGCACGAGGCTGGGAGCAGGCTCCCTCTCCGAAGGCAGTGGCTTTATTTTCATTAAGCTCCAAATGCACAAGGATGCCAGGCTCTGTCTCCCCACTGCATTAGCCAGACGGGTCTGTCTTCGGCTTACTCAGTAGGTTTGCCTCCGTTTTTACCCAGCCATTGTTCTTTTCTACACTGCGTTTGCACACTGTGGTGCATCTGGGGAATTTCAGCAGTTGGAATATACATGAAAAGAGATCCGTTCTACTTTCATAAGGTCCCTGGATGGATTGGACGAAACCTCAAGGCCCCGTGGTGGAGCCAGAGCTGCATTCATATTCCTTACCATCACCACACATATGATAGCACGAAGCCCAGACCAATCGAAAACTTGACAGTAAACCTTTTGATTTTGCGGGGAAACCTTCATCCAGCTGAGAGAGGGAAGGGAATATAGCCCAAACTGGACTTCATACTGTGGCAAGCTTGAAATCCCAGCCCAACCACAGAGTCGGCTGATTGGAATACTTGGAGACTGTGTCCAGGAATTCGGCTGCAGGAACTTGGCTCACAGTCACTCCTGCCTTTTTGAAAGAAAAATTGTCAACTGGGAGAGCCACTTGGGGCCCTGGTTTAATCTGTCCAAGCAGGAAAGATTCACAGAAATGATTGGCCAAGTTCCCCTGATTTTTTTTTTTAAACCCTTGCCTACACTGAAACACTCTGGAGAATAGTTGATCTGAAAACATAAAGGCATCTTGTGATTTCTGTCATTGCTATCACGATTATTGCAGTTGTTACAGACCTTAGTATTGTTGCCATTTCTAATCACTGTTTGGTCTTTTACTTCTGGGGTTCTAGAGTAGAAAGGATACCCTAGAAAGTATTTCAGACTTGATCATCACCTCAGTCAGAAATCCACTTTGATATTACTGCTTACTAGATATTCTTACTAGGCTGGCAAGTTCTTGACTAAAGATCAGATAGAAGAGAGAGACCAGATGAGCAAATCTATTGATGTTCTTGATGTGCAGTATAGCCACATTAGCTAAATCGAGACAGTCTTAACTCAAAGGGGTTGTTTTGGAAATTATTGATTAATTGTTAAGATTTCTGCTTTGAAATTCCCATTGTATTCACATATCTTTGTAAAAAAAAAAGGGCAGTAGTGATCCTAGTTAACATAAAAGTAATTAAAGCAAAATAAGGAGAATGAAAGAATTTGCTATTCATTACAGGTATGTATATCCCACTATGTAAGTTTGGTTTCCTTGAAATCAATCTGAAGTATGTACATAAATGCAGATATACTTACATATATCCATGTATACATTTTTATTTTCCACAATATTTGGAATTATTGAAGGGAAGGTAAAAGGATGTGATTTTATCCAATTATTAACTGCTGGGTGGATATACGCATTTGGAGGAAGTTGAAAGCTCAAAGAAGTTGTTCATGAGCATTGTGTTTTCTCCTGTAGAGCCAAGAATATTAAGGCAACACTTTTTGGATGACTAGCATTTTCTTATGTGTTTGCTGGTTCTCAGGGCATCATTCTTTAATTGTCAGAGTTGCAAGGAACCTCAGAGATCACCTGGCTCAACTTCTTTAGTTAACAGAGTGAGATAGTGATTTGCCCCAGGTTACTTGGGTTCGAATTCCAGATCTTTCCTTGCTGACCTTTGAATGTGATGAAATTGACTAGATCATCTCTAACATCTTATTTTCTTTTGCCTCTGAATTCATGATCCTATGTCTCCATACTCCTCAGTTATTCTCCATCCCACACCCATGAAATCTCTTTTCCTTTACTCTCCTGAACCGTTACTGTAACTAGGAAGAGAAAGGTAGATGAAAAACTGATATTGGAAAGAGTACTATGCTGAGTTGTGAGACCTGAGTTCTAGTCTAGTTAGGGCTATACGACTCCCTTCTTTGTGGCCTTGGACTAGTCATTTTATAGATTTTCTCTCTGTGTGTGTTTGTGTGTTTGTGTGTGTGTGTGTGTTTCCTCTGTTGAATAGGGATAACTATACCTTCACTGTCAGTCTCATATAATTATTAGAAGAATTAAATGAGGAAATTGAATTATGTTGAATTAGTTGAATTGAAATAGAGTAACTTGAAATGACTTTGAAAAGTCCATCAGTGCCTAGCAATTTGATGTTATCATTAATTCTTATTGCTATCTTTTTGTACCAAAAGCCAAATTTGTGTCAAATACTTCAGAGTAACCTGGTCCAGCCTAGGGTTCTCTGTCTAGGTCATGTGGTCTTCTTAGATGCCCCACCCTGAGACCTGAGGCTCTCCATCCACATGATTACAAAGTCCTCTGCCTCTGCAAAGTGCTACTATATAAACAGCGAGCCTGGAAGATAATGACAGTAATCATGGAGGGCTCTTTGTACCGATCCCCTTCCTTAGCCCTAGATACACCTTGGCGGCTGCTGACGATGAGAATATTCAGGGAAGGGCAGGAACCTAGTAATTTCTCAGCTGGAGAACGTTGTAAAAATAAATGTCTTGTGGAGGTTGAAAGGTTGTCAAATACACACTGAGCCTAATTCAGTCCCCAGAAATGTGCAGTTCCTGCTGACTATCTTTGAGAATGTGTGTGCAAAATCTGGAGAACGGTAGTTCTATATATGTCTGTCTATGTACAGACACATATTTATGGACATCCCTATACATATATGTTTGCTGAATAAACGTATTCTTGTGTTATAGAATAAATCCCAAGGATAAGTTAAGAGAGAGAGGTAGCTTGGTAGTAAATAGTCAGCCTCGGCTACTTGGAAATCTGAGTTTAAGCCTTGCCTGTTCTAAACTGTGTGACAGTCATGTAGATAAATCATTTCATTGTTTATTACTGATCTGTATTTAGGGAGGGTGTGGAATGGGGAAGGAGGGAGGGAGCAGGTTGTCTCTATAGGAGTCACCCACATCAAGGAAATAGAAGATATTAATCCCTCTCCTTTCCCCTCCAAATACTCATATATTGCAAAAAGTTAGGGTAGGTAGGTGGCACAGTAGAGAGAACACTGAACCTATATTTAGAAAGACTTCAGTTCAAATACAGTCTCAGACGATTAACACATTCTAGCCGTGTGACCTTGGGCAAGTCACTTAACCCTGATTGTCTTACATCCAGGGCCATCTCCACTTGTCCTGATTCATATCTGGCCACAGGATCCAGATGGCTCCAGAGGAGAAAATGAGGCTGGTGACTTAGCACAGCACCCCCTCACTTGAATCCAATTCACATCATCATCTTCATAATCATCATCATCATCATCATCTTCATTGTCCCACAAAGAGTGAGTCAGAAAGGCCTGGGTTCAAATATAGTTTCTCAAACTTTTTGGCTGTTTGACCTTGTGTAAGCTGCTTTAATTTTTACCAACTCCCTTGGGCTACTAAGTCATAGACGAGTTTCTTCTCTATGTTTGTGTTGACAGAATGAGCTCCCACAATGAATATTCCCCATATTGACAAGATTTCAGATTTTTTTTAACCATCTCTGTGTCTCACAAGGCACTGAATTTTGTGGTGGAGAATTGATTGTAGGACCCTTCTTCCCTTATTTAGCCTGGGAAAGGCATAACGGGACCATTCATAGTGGTCCATTTGGGTTAGTCTATGCCCACAGGATTAGCCTATGGTTAGCCACTGGAAACTAATTCCATCCTAGAGATGATTTAGAGTCTGTGGGGGCTAACTTTCCAGATTAATCTCAAAATGAGAGATGGCCTGTGATCCTCTGAGAATGCTACACCATGCCTGGGCTCCCCATTTAGAGATATGTTTTTGTGTGTGTGTGTGTGTGTGTGTGTGTGTGTGTGTGTGTGTGTGTGTGTGTTGGGAAATGGAGGGGGGCGGTTCTTGTCTGCCTGAGAACAAAGCTTCACCTTAGGATGTAGAGCTGATTTCAAAAACAGGTATTGTTCCCATTTTACTGATAGGTAAAGTGAAACATGAAAATTATTCTTGACCCATTGCAGATTAAATAAGAAGAATAAGATAAGACTATAAACAGTTCTCTAGCCACCAGAATTAGACTTGTCATTTAATTGTAGGGTAGCAGCCTTTGCCTAATCAGTATGTTAATGAATGTGAGAAGCTCAGGGAGGTTTCAAGAAGAAAGCCTCCCCCCACTTGCAAAAGAAACCATTGGGGACCCTAGATATTGCCTCTCCCAGCATGGCAGGAACGGAAGCAGGTCTCTAATGCCATGTGGTATTTTCTGGAAAAAGAGATTTTACTATGATTATTATTAATAGAATTTTTTTAAGTACAAGCAATGCCAAACAGAATATTTTTTCATTTATCATATATGTATGATAAATACATACATGTGTATATACCTCCAAAATACATGTGTGTATATGTATATATGTATGTCTAAGTATGTATACCAATATGCAGATGTGTATATAGGTAGGGGGTATGGAAAATTTCTTTATTTGGTCAGATACTTACTGTTGGTTATCCTGGAGTATAAGCTATATTGGGGTGGTTTTAAATTTTGAAGTTAGGTCACAGAGGAGTTTGGGAGCTAAAGCTGGGGCTTGGGCTGAACCAGAGGTAGCAACAGCCAATGGAGAGCCCAGTTCCCACCTTACATTCAGTTTAATTCAGTCCAATTAAGTCAATATCTATTAGATACTTTCTATGTACCAGTTGCTGTGGGTATAAAGACACAAAGGAAATAGTCTTTGCCTTCAAGGAAGCTCACATTTTGAGGAGTTACAAGGAGAACATTATGTATACAGATAAGTAAATAGAAAATAAATACAAAATGATGGGGTGGGTTATGGTTCTCAACCTCAGCCCCTCTCTGATGTATAAATGATTCCTAGATCTGGGGCCCCTCTGGTTCTGCTTGCCTGTGAGTCAGTGTATCCTTGACAAAGGGAAAGTTTTCCCTCATTCGTATTTCTCCTTCTATCCGGGTGGTATTATCAGTTGGTTTCCAGAGCAGCGGAGGCGGTTCCTCCAGTGTCTTCCAGTCCCTCCGCTCCCTCTGTTTGCCCTTTTTGAAACCTGCCAGTCACTGGGATGGTTTCTTCTAGACTTCTATCTCCTCCCCATTTATTCCTTTCTAATACCTGCCTATCCCAGCCCCCCACTCCCCTATGCCAGCTCACCACCAGAAAAGAAGAAGGGACTGAGAGACCCCTTCAAATGCAGACCTATTTTATTTGTTTAGCTAAGGCAGCAAACAGGAGGAGCTTGGTGCTGTGTTTAAGCTTTCTGGCCCTGCGGTTTCCCCTACTAGGGGCTCATTTGTATGCAGAGGGGATTAGCCGGAATTTACTGTAGCTTCGCCCAGGGGAGCTGTGAGCGCCCTAGGAATATGCTCTGACGGAAGCGTGCAGTTGGTGAGATTAGAACAGGCCCTTCTGCTACAGAGAGCGCCTTGGTCACTCACTAGGCCTCCAACATTGAAATCATTTTCATTTATAACCTTTTTGATCATTCAACCTCAAAGAAGGCCTTCCTTTCATGACAGCTTGCACCAAAATGGCCCAATTATTTGGAGGAGGAGGGAGAATCTGAAAACAGTCAGATGTGAGAGACAGGGCCCTTGATGTGTGCTCATGGCTTTTTTCTTCCCTTCTCCCACCAATATTTTTACAACTGTTGACATATATTGAGTTACATGTGGCTGGGCTGTATCCCCGCGGTACCGTTTCAAAGATCTGTTCACCATAAAGTGTGCTGTTCTCAAGTAAATGACTCTGACTTCAAGAAAGCACAGTAGTTTAAATGTTACTATAAATACAGGAGCTAAGACATTTTAATTATAATTTTTGAGTTATACAGTGTTCTGTAAGTACACTAGGCGTTTACAAAAGAATTTGTGTGCGCGTCAGGATACTATGCTCTCTTGTGGATAAGGAACTAACTGCAAGCTGCTAATTCTGGGGCCAAGAGGCCTGGCCTCTGGTGCCTGGGCGTGGAAGTCATCGGTCTGGGAGGGCAGGATGAGTTTGGGTTTGGGAGTTTGGTAACCCGAGCTAGGGGAAACAATAAACCAATATCATTCATCCACAGAACCACAATTTGGTACTCCAGCTAGAAGTTAGGGGGGAAAAAGCCTTTGGAAAAATATTCATATTGCAGCCTCTCTCTGTCTCCTGCTCTCAACTCTCTTCTAGTGCATTTTTGATCTTCTATTAACCCGGTCAGCTTAGAAATTCGGAAAGAAGTTTCAGACCTGACATGGACTGTGAAGTTTTGGGATGACTGGGGATGGTCCATAGATGATATAGGAGTGTTCACCTTATCCAGGATGTCCCAAATTTCTTGGAGTAATTTAAACTTCATGCACTGAGACACTTGGGATGCACTGTATAGGATAATGGCATGTTGTATGAGAAAACTGTAAGGAAGGAAGAAGAGATGGTTAGTCTGTGGGAAAGAAGACAGAGAGGGGATTGTGATCCAGATCTTTAGACTTCTGATACCTAAAGGGTTGACATGGGGAATTTGAGCTATTCTGTCTACTCCAGATGATATAGATGTTACTAATAGGTAATGGTTCCAGGGAAGTAGATTTCAGCTCAAAAACACTTTTTTCCAAGTTTGATAAAAGTTAAAGCATCAGAGTGGGCTGCTCACTGCCTTCCCCTTTGAGATTTTCTGCCATCTACTCTGGTAGGTACTTGGTTAGATATTGTCTCCCCCATTAGAATGTAAGCTTCTTGAAGACAGTGATTGGTTTTTTTTTTTTCTTTAACACAATGCCTGGCCCACCATAAGTACTTTTTTCTTCCAGAGGGACATTGGAGTAAATTTATTTTAATGTATTGAAATTCAGCTGTTCTATAAAATGAGGTACACCTGTGCTGATTGGGCCACCATAAGTACTTAATGAATGTTGTTGATTGTTGGACTGATTGGTCCCCTGTGTCACTGGCTCCAAATTTCAAACTGATCTTGGATCATCCATATGTAAAGAATGACTGGAGGAGGTGCTATATAAATAGGAGGCATGCTTATGATTAACAAAACACACACATATACAAACACATATGTGTGTGTATATATATATATGTATACAATATACATAGACATGTAAGCAAAAAATAAAGTAAAAATATTTTTGTTTGGTGCTTTGTAGTTTTTGAAGCCCCCTCTTAGGTATTATCCTGTGATCCTTCTAACTCTCATAAGCTAGATGGGACAAATATAATTATTCCCATTTAACAGGTGAGGAAACTGAGATCCCAAATAAATTTAAGGTTATGCAATTATTTTGTGAAAGAGAAGAGACTCAAACCAGTTTTATGTTCTTCAATTTCAGGGCAGTTTCTCTTATAAATTGACCCCTAATATAGCTCATTCTCAGGAGGTGACAATCTTTCATATTTAGCATTGGTTTAAGGGTCTAGGAGATATGTGTTTGAGTCCTGATTCTACCACTAATGTCCTATATTACTTGGGACATGTCATTATCTGCTTGGAACATTAGTTTCCACCCAGATCTTAAATTATGAGAATTTATATTTTAAGTCAACCCAGGGGGTAATCTATGGGAGCACAGTTTTCCTTGCCATAATGTAGTCCCTGCCCAAAACTGGTCCCAAGTCCTTTATTTTGAGTATTCCAAAGGGAGGGAAGGGCCTGCTTTCAAAAAGCATTTTTCCTAGCTTGGGATACCTCTGTTCCTTTCATTTCTTTACCTTTCTACCCTCCTGAAGGGTTTATACTTTTTCCCTTTGGTTTAAAATGAAGTTTAAAATGTGTCTTCTCAAATGCAGACTGACATGCTTCTTTTATAAATTCTTGGGCATTACTATTGATTTTTGGCTATGGTTTTCGAAATTCTACTTTCTAGGACTCTTGAGGTTTCTCTGCTGCAGTAATAATGCATTGTCATTCTTAATCTCTCAAATCTTTGACATAGTATTTGTATTAAACCCAACCCCTAAGATGACATCAGAGGACCGACTAGCCTGTGCTCCTTGGAGCCTGGTTCATTGATTGACCTGGGTGATCTACCTTATGGACTGACCTTTGCCTCTTTCTCACATCAAAATACCCATATTTAGAGGGATTCTAGACCTAAGATCTATATAGATCAGAGCTTTGACTCCTCCACACACTTTAAATGCCCATCTCCCTTGGATTTTGGCATAGCTTAGAGATTTGGTCCTAGTCATATCTCTCACCATGCTCACCTCAGTCAACTCCAACTCAACCTAACCTATTTCTTCTATCCTTTCAATCCACTTTGAAAGGATATAGAATTTTTCCTCCAAAGGAGTGTTAAGTGAAATGTTGGGTCTGCAAAAACAATTCCTTATTTATCTTAATTTCATCTTTAATTCATAACCAGGTGTGGTGATATGTTAAGACAGCTAGATTTAGGGAGTTAGAGGATCTGAGTTCAAATACTGTACTTTTACTTATTTACCCTTTGTTAGCTTAGGAAATTTATCAACTTCTCTGGGTCTCAGTTTTTACAACTATAAAGTAAGAGTTTGGAATAGTTATTTGTAAAGCTCCTTCTAGCTCTAAATTTTTGTTGTTATGTTGTTTCAGTCATATCCAACTCTTCATAACTTTGTTTGAGGTTTTCATGACAAAGATACTGGAATGATTTGCCATTTTCTTCAGTTCATTTGACAGATGAAGGAACTGAGGCAAATAGGGTTAAGTGACTTGCCCAGTGTCACAGAGTTAGTATCTGTGACTGTATTGAAACTAGGGAGAGGAGTCTTCCTGATTCCAGGTTTGGCAACTCTCTCCACTGTACCAATGTCTATAACTTAGATCCTAAAAATTATTTTATTAATAATAGCAACAATAACAATAATACTGTCTTATTAAAAGAACATTTACATGGTACAAAATTCTTTCCTCAAAACAACTCTGTAACATAGGCAAGGTAGTCTTTATATTCTCCATTTTATAGATGAGGAAACTGAGGCTCAAAAAATATAGAGTAATTTTACCAGAGCCATTGTTGCATAATTAATGGTAGAATCAGGATTTAAACTTACTGATCCTAACTCCAGGTATAGTATTGTTTCCTCTTTATCTGGCTGCCTCACAAACATGTGTATTCCTGAATTTCTCCCTTCAGGTCTATTGCCATCCTTTGTGACAGTAGAAAGATATATAAGCTCATCCCCAGTGACTTTGGGTCTATCACTGAGAAGTTTCACACATAAGGAATCCTTTCTTGTTCTATAGAACTGATGATGCTTAGACCGTACAGATGGCAAGATTTTGCTCATGATCCACATGTAGAATGTTAAATTAGTCTCAGAATTGGGAGGCCATCTAGTCTAGTTCTTATCTATGGTCGAGATGGTGGCATATGTTGAAATAACTTAGAACCCCACATTTTGTAATGCTAGATTAGATAATTAGAATCATCAACTTGTAGTAGGCAGAGATGAAGAAGGAGAGAATGGGAAATAGGTAGTAAAAATAACTAGTGCAAAGATTAGCTAAGGAGGTTAGTGTCATTGGGTCACAGAGTTTATAATGGGTAGTAAAGGATAAGAACACTGGAAAGATAGGAGGGTTCAGGTTCTGAAGGGCTTTGGATTTCATAAAAGGGAAGCCTCTTTTATTCACCTAGGGGATTGTCATGATCAGATCTACACTTTAAGATCAACTTGATAGCTGAATGGAAGATTTACAGGAGTAAAGAGAGGGCTTGGTTAGAGAGATTGACCATCAGACAAGTATTGCAAGTCATATAGCAAGTGGTCATCCAGCCTTTTTTATAAAAAAAAAAAAAGACATCCAATGATGAAGATCACACCATCTCAAAAGGCAGGCCATTTCACATCACTAATTGATTCTACATGATAGAAAGTTAATTTCTTCCCCTGAGTCCTAATTCTCTTTATTGAATCTGCACAGAAAAATTTAAGTCACTTTTCCAAATGGAAGCCCTTCAGTTGCTGGAAGTCATTGGTCTTGTCCCCTCTAAGTCAAGATTTTTCATCCCCAAATGTTTCAACTGCATCTCATTCAGCATAGTTTCTAGTTGTCTTGTCATTTGCCTGAAGGTATACTCCTGCTTGTCAATGTCTGTTTTAAAATGTGAAGCCCAGAACTTAAGATAAGACTCCAGATGTGGTCTGACCACAGAAGAAGAGGAAAATCACTCTGCCTTTCTAGATACTATACTGCTAATGCGGCTAAAACTTGTTTTAGGTGCCACTTCTCCTTTCTCCTCCTTTCCTATTTGACACTGCTGATTAATTGATCTTTTCAGCTATTGAAAACCCCAAAGTCAAAGAATATGTGTTTATTAAGGTTTAATCCTCCTGATTTAGTTTTACAGAGTAGATGAGACACTATAGTGTTCAGTTAAATGAGCAGAAGTTCTAGAACAGGGGACATGAATTCCAGTGCTAGCTATTGATTTTTATCAAATCATATAACTTCTCTGGACTTCAGTTTCTTTCTCTGAAAAATGAGAAAGCTAGAGTAGATGACCCCAAAGGTCCCTTCCAGCTCCAGTTCTAGATCCTGATTCCTCAGTGAGGAAATCCAACTCATTTCCCCACATACTGCCCTTCATCTCTCCTTAATGACTTCTGGTGCAGCCTATATGACCTCAATATTGCCTTGGCAACACAATTAAAAGTTCAGAGATTTAATGTCTCCTAGTTTGTTTGAAGTTATCTGGAGCTGTCATTGGCTAAAACCAGAGAGATACATAAAAAGGTTGAAAATAGGACAATTTCCCCTTCTTAAAAGGATAATTTGAAATGATAGACAAGAGTGCTAATCAAAAAGTCCTTTACTTAATTATTTGCATTATCCTAGCAAATGACTTAATTCTGTTTGAACCTCAATTTCCTGATCTGTAGAATAGGGATAATAACTCTGGCACTACCTACTTCAAGGAACTTTTTTGGGAAGTTCCATTGAGATAATATGTACAAAGTATTAATATTAGCTGTAATACTAATAATAGTTGTTCATTTCTTTTTTAAAAATTTCTCTTAGACTCAGTTTCTTCAAATGTACAGTGAGGTGGCTATTTCATTCACTTAAAGTTTTATAAAACATCTACTATTTACACTATTCTAGGTATTGAGGGAGGGGAGCAATATTTAATGATCCTAATCTTAATATTTTAATTCAGTAATTCCAGGTATTCTTTCAGTGATGAAAGGAGCTGTCAATCTCTTATCACCACATTCAAACTTCATAGAGGGAGAGAAATAATCAATCATTTAATCAATTATTTTTTAAGGGTTCATTACATGCCAGTTGATAGAGTGCAGGGCCTTGAGTCAGTAAGCCTCTTTTTTCTGAGTTTAAATCTGTCTTCAGATACTTCCTAGCTGTGTGATTGTGGAAAAGTTGCTTAATTCTGTTTGCCTCAGTTTCCTCATCAGTAAATGAGCTGAAGAAGGAAAAAGCAAGTCACTCCGGTATCTTTGCCAAGAAAAGTGCAAATGGGGTGTTGAAGAGTTGGACATGATTGAAATGACAGAACAACAAAAACATATGCCAGACACTGTGTTTAGTATTTGAGACACAACAAAGAATGAAAATGACCCTTGCCCTCAAGGAACTTAAATTGGAGTGTATATCTGTAAGTAGTATAAATAAGATACTTTAAGATATAAATAAAATAACCTTAGAAGGAATAATCCTAGCAGCAGACTCAGGAGAAACAAAAAGTATACTCCATAAACTCTTGAAGTAAAGGAAGGATTCTGAGAGACCGGTGAGAAAGGAAAACATTCCAGGTAGGTGGATAACCAGAGTAAAGGGAAGGACACCATATGTGAAGAACCAGAGTAGGTCAGTATGGCAGGATTGTAGAGTGTATGTATGAGTAGACTGCAAAGATGAGAAAGGACTAATCTAGAAGATTTCAAAATCAAACAGAAGAGTTTCCATTAAGTCCTAGAGGTAATAGTACCCCTAAAGCAGAATTGAGGAATGTTTTTTCTGCCAGAGATCATTGGGATATCTATAACATCATTCTCAGGCTATATTTGGTCAAACATTTAATTAATTCACACCTAAAAAGCTCTCAGGTTTATTGAATTTCAAATCCTACCTGTGACTGCCTTGGCATCCCCAGACCAATATGGCCCTTGGGCTAGAGGTTCCCTGTCCCTGCCCTAGAGTTTACAGGGGCTATTGGGTGGCACAGATCTTTGCTTTAGGAAAATCACTTTGGCATTTGTGTAGATGATAACTCCAAGTGGGAGAGTCTTGAGGCAGGGAGACCAACAAGGCTGTTTTCAATAGTTCAGGTAAGCTGTAATGAGTGTGCAGGGAAATGAAGAGGAAGAATGGAATAAGCAGTTATATTACACCTACTATTTGTCAGCATTGTCCTAAGTGTTTTATTCTTATTATCTCATTTGATCCTCACAATAATCCAGGGTGGGGTTGGTGGCAATGAGTAGTATTATGTATATTTTACTGCTTAGGAAATGGAAGTCAACAGGTTATATGACTTGTCCAATGTCATCCAGCTAATGTCTAAAATTGAATTTGAACTTGGGTCATCAGACTCCAAGCCCAATACTCTATCCCATGTGCTGCCTAAGCTATAGAGTATATGAGAGGTGTTGTAAAAATAGAAATGAGGATTGAATGAGAGTGAGGAGTTGTGGATATCATCAGATTTATTGACCCGAATGACTGACTGGAAGGAGTTCAGACAGAGGTAAGAAGAAAGATACTGAATTCAGTTTTGGACAAATTGAGTGTGAGATGCCCATGGGACATGCAGCTGGAGTTTGGGGAAAAGAGAGACTGGGGCTACCTAGTTAGATCTGGAGTCATCTGCCTCAAAATGGTAGTTCCATTCATGTGGTCTCTGAGGTGGAATGAAGGGGTTCCCTTCACTGTGCCCCAAGTTGCAAAGTTGGGGACTATAAAGTCTTTGCCACCTAGACTTTTCTTGTCTATGGGATATATATCATTGAATGTATTTAAATGGAAGCCTGGGTATTTGAGGAGATTTCATGGGGCAGATTAAAGCTGATAAACACCTGGCCAAGTGATTAGAAGGAAACCCTCCATCCAATGCCAGTAGGTCTCCTCATCCTTGATAGTGATCTATGAGTACTGACCTTACTGGTAGCATTCTAGCTTCTGGTTTTTGAGCCATCCAAAGAGTACCAGAGGGGAGGGAGGGATGTTCAGGGTACGACGGTCATCCTTTTTAGTCATTATAGCTTGAGGAGAGCCGAATGAGGGTCAAAGAAAGCATTTGGAGACTGTTCCTCCTGACCCAGATTCCACAGAAGCCCGACACAAAACCATCTTTTGCTGAGTGGGGCTCGTCTGTCATCGATGTGAAGAGTCACCTCGCCCCCACGAATCCAAAGCTGGGACGAAAGCAACTGTGCACACCAGAAGATCTGTGACTTGCTATCTGAGAATTTTTGTCTTGTTTGATAGTTCAGCCTTTGTGCCCCGTGGATCCATTTTGAACTGTCTGAAGCAGGAATAAATCTATTACAATAACTACTTTTTTTTTTTACAATGCAAGATGGGTCTGTGAAGAGGTGTTAAAAGTTTTTTTTTTTTCAAGAAAGGAAGAAAGAAAGGAAAAACTTGTGAGGAAACCTTGGTCTTGCCTGCAATGCAGTAAATAATAACCCTGGAGGTGAACGACAAATCTATGATTGGGGGGTAGGACAGGGGAGGGGAGATGATGCTATCAAAGACCTGGTTTTTTGGAAGTGGGGATTGGAGTGGGGAGCCCAGGGTAGCTGAAAATGAAACCTTTCTTCTTGGGGAACTTTTGCGATTGGAGATGTGTGTCTGCCAGGTCCCAGGGAGCAAGGTCATCCTAACGGGGCTGGGGGAAGGCTTTGTGCTGGCATTGAAGGAGCTTGCTCTCCTCTCTCCTTTCTCTCCCTCCCTCTATCTCTCCTTTTCTTTTTCTCCTGAGGTGCAGATGGCCACATTTGCAGGTTAACTGGAACAGCTGGAGGCACATTATTAGCTTCCTGCTGCTACCTCATATTTGCTTAGGGTTTTTTTTTTAAACAGCAACATAATTTACAACTAGTAGGGCTGGGGACAAAGCTGGCATGTTCTAAATCCGCATCAGATTTATGTAACGTTGTTGCTTATCAGTGAATGAAGTCATAATTATTGCTTTGTACCATTAAATAGCATAAATATATAAACTGTTATACAAATTGCAGCAAACGTTTCCTCTGGGGAGCCCTACACCAAATTTTAATGTCGGGCATTTGTCTACAGTGGCAGTTTCTATGGTATATAATAATGTTGATAAATTTTACTGTAGCAAGTGACATTTTACAGCATTAATCCTGGTGGTAAAAAAAAATCTGATGAATGTTAAAATTGTAATGGGAGGTGCCAAGAGAACCGGGGACAGGCTCTGGAAGCTCAGGGACGCTGTCTTTTTCTCCTTAAGTTGCACGGGTGACGTGAGTCACCCACCAATTGAAACTGGCAGTGTTCATCTAGGCATCAGAGAGCTTCTCCCTCCCTCCCCCAACACCTCCCCAAGGGACAGAAGGGAGACATTTTCCATAGCAAGGACGATAATTAATTTTGAAAATTTCCATGTGATTAATTTGCCCCTTAAATTTGAAATTGGGGAGAGACAGTATTACGAGAGCACAATTAGGAAGTGAAGGGAGGGGGGAAGCAGAGAACCAACTCCTTCCCAATTATGTAAACTCCACGTGTGGGGGAAAAAAATCCCCTTAATAATTAGAGATGCAACACCTGGCCTCAAATATTGTTTCAGATGTCTACCATGCAGCCGTGTGGCCTGCTAGAGCTATTACCACAGATAGTGCCTGGCACAGGAAGTCCCAACTGGCAACCCATAGTATTCACTTTGGTGACTTAGTGGAGAGTAAGGCAAGCAATGGTGTAGGTTTGGAAGAAAACATGATGCCTGTTTCAAAGGGAAAGCCATACACTGTGTCTGACCAGGACTTGGGGGTATTCTTCACAGCCCTTGTTACCATTCATAATCATGGGGTGGGAAGAGGGAGTTATGAAATGACATCAGGCCCAATCTCTTCATTTTGCAAAGGAAAAAACAGCCCCAGAGAAACTTGCTCAGAATCACACAGTCAACTATTGGTAAAGCCAGATTAGAATCAAGTCTTCACCTTTGGAAGTCACACACTCACTTCTCTCTCCTTGATACCACCCCTTGAGTAGTAAGTCATGGGAAAATCTTTTCCCTGAGTAGATGAACTAACCTTCCTTTGGGCCTTTGGAACTGAAGTTGCTTTTCAACGTCTTGATAAAGGTTGTGTGCTTTTGGTTTTTCTTTTCTTTGTATATGTTCTATCCCTTTTTAGTTTGCTGATGAATACTTCTGTAAAGACTACAGACTCCTAAGGCAGAGGAGAAAGTCTTCAAAACATGTTTTGCCCATTGTTTATTTGGAGATTAAGAGCCTGCTTTGTGCCATCTCTTCTAGTGTCTTGAATTGTCCTTTCAAACATGAGATATTTTAACTTGATAACATTCTGTTGTTCTGATTTGTTGGAAGGTTCCTTGAGGACAAAAATCATGGCTTTTTTTTTGGTGATCTTGGTGCCCATTAAATAGTAGATTGATTTGGAACCAAAGTAAAATAGAAGAACTGATGATGGGCTGAGAGGGAGAGTAGATGACCAAACAAAGTTTGATCATTTCCAAGAATTATTTTGGGGGCAGCTAGGTGGCGCAGTGGATAGAGCACTGGCCCTGGAGTCAGGAGTACTTGAGTTGAGTTCAAATCCGGCCTCAGACACTTAATAATTACCTAGCTGTGTGGCCTTGGGCAAGCCACTTAACCCCATTACCTAGCAAAAACTAAAAAAAAAAAATTATTTTCAATCAAAATACATATCATATGAATGTTAATGATTTAGTTTCTTCATTACTTTCATCATATAAGTTATATCTTATGGGAATTGTAAATGGTTTGTTCTTGTGCTGATTCTCCTTAAGCCAGTATATGTTGCAGAAGCTATCACAGGGAAGAAGAAGAAATCGAGGTATTTACCAAATAGAGTCATTATTCTAAAGTTTATAGGGACCTTATAAATCATATAGTCCGACTTTGGGCAACATGGGTGGCACTCAATTCAGACACATACTAGGGGTGTGACCTTGGGCAAGTTGCTTTACCATATTTTCCTTAGTTTCCTCATCTGTAAAATAAACTGGAAAAGGAAATGGCAAACTACTCCATTATCTTTGCCAAGAAAACCCCAAATGGGGTCATGAAGAATCAGACTTGGCTCAAAAACTACTAAACAACAAAGTCCAACTTCTGCTTTTTTTTTTCAGATGAGTCAGCTGAGACAATATCAGAGTCAGTAGTATTCTTTATTTAGCAGTAAGTAGCCTTGGACAAGTCACTAGACCTATTTCTATAAATTTTTAAAATACATTATTTCCAGGATTACACTCTTATTCCCACCTTCTCCTGCCAACTGAGAAAGCAAGAAAAATTAAACTTGTAAAAAAATAAAGTTGACCAAATCGTGTGTGTATGTCTGTCTGTCTGTCTGTCTCTCTCTCTCTCTCTCTCTCTCTGTCTCTGTCTCTGTCTCCCTCTCCAACCTATACTCCTACCTACCTCCTGCTTCCAGGGCTACCTTAGTGGGCTAGCTCCCTGTAGTTGAAAACTTCTGAGCTCAAGCTCGCCATCAGATCAGTCTCAGCTTCCCAAGTACTAGGGACTATCCTCTCTCATACTGCTTTGTGTTTAATGACCCCCCCCCCCCACACACACACATATACTCTGCTTGCTCTCTAGTCTTATCACTTATTTATCTGGAAGTGGGCTTCATGTTTCCTTGAGAGTTCTCTGAAATTATGTTTAGTTATTGTATTGTTCAAAGTTCCCAAGTCTTTTGAAGTTGTTCATCTTTACAGTATTGTTGTTATTGCATAAATTATTCTCCTAGATCTGCTCATTTCATTTTTCATCATTTCTTGTATACTTTTCAGATTTCTCTGAAACTATACCCTTCATCATTTCTTTTGAGCATAATAGTCTTCTATCACATTTATATACTGTAATTTGTTTAGCCATTCCTCAGTTGATGCACACTATCTCAGTTTCCAATTCTTTGCCACCATGGAAAGAACTACTATAAATATTTTAGTGAATTTGGATTTTTTCTTTTTTCTTTGATCACTTTGGGAGATATTAGAGTAGTATTGCCACTAGTCAAGGAGTATGCAGTTCAATAACTTTTTTTAGACATAGTTCCAAATGGCTCTCCAGAATAACTAGATCAGTTCATAGTTCTACGAACATCAGTGCATTAAAATACCTGTTTTCCCACAACCTCTCCAACATTTGGCTTTTTCCTTTTGTCCACTTTGCCAATCTGATGAGTGTGAATTGGGACCTCAGAGTTATTTTAATTTCCTTTTCTCTAATTATTAGTGATTTAGAATATAATTATATGACTATCAATAGCTTAGATTTCAAATCTCAGCCAAGCTGGTAGGTTTCTCATGTAAATGTAGATTGTGAAGATCTGTCTTCCATTTGTTAATTATTTCCTATTTCTGCTTTACATAGCTTTTTGGTACTTATTTGTTTGCTTTTTCCTTCCCTGTTAGAATTGTGAGCTCCTTGAGGATAGGATCTATTATTATTATCTGTTAGGTGGGAGTTGTTATTATCTCAGTTTTACAAATAAGGAAATGGGGAGAGGGGGAGAGGGGAGAGGGGAAGGATGGGACTTGCCCATCTAGGGTCACACAGATTTTAAGTGTCTGAGTCAGTATTTGAACTAAATTCTTCATTATTCTGAGTTCTCTCTATTGTGGCATTATTGCAATGACAATAATAAAAAACTTAATTTATATAATCTTTTACTATGGATTTCACCACTAATTATGGCATGTATACTATGTGATCTTAGGAATGTTGTTCCCCTTCTCTCACTCTTAATTTTTCCATGTTACCAACTCTTCATATTCATAGTTATCATAATCAATAACCTCATATCGCTGTGGCTCCCTTGGTACAGGTGGACATGCTGGACATATCCCTCTTGACCCCTTGATATTATCTCCACTATCTTTCTAGACTTATTCTATAAAACTCTTTTTTTTATGTTCTCCACAATTCAACCTCTTCAACCTTCCTGATGCTTCTCACATACCATCCTCTGTACCTTTCCCCTCTTTTCCTACCTCCACCTCTTCTCTTTCTTGATTCCCCTCAGCTACTAGGGCTTATCCTCCTTATTAAGTATCTAAGTAATAAGTATGGTGTTGTGGTTGTTATTCATCCCTCATTCTTAAAGACCCATGACATCAAGGTATCACCTTAACAAACAAGTGAATTTAAGTGAGGGGGAGGTTACCAGCTTCACTTTCTTCTCTGTAGCCATCTGGAAGACTGGAGATGACCCTGGACACGGGGCAGTCAGTTAATTAACTTGCCCAAGGTCAAATAGCTAGAAATGAGACTGGATTTGAACTTGAACCCTTCTGATTTTCCTCTGTGCCATCTAGCTGTCCTTTTAAATGTATGTACATCTTCCTAGCTTGAAAGCTCCCTGAAGGTAGGAACATTTCCCCTTTTGTCTTTATATCTTAGTGGTTAACACAGGGCCTGGAAACATAGTGGGCAGGAAATAAGTGCTTATTATTTGACTGAGTAGATGCATGTGGAACAGTAGGCTATTTGTTGGTCATTTTTTTAGCTCACTGTATCATTAGCCCATCTGTTCCCATCTTATTTTTCTTCCATATTTTTAGGTTACCTCTCCAGCAATTATAATAGGATAATGTTGGTGTCCTGTAGCATGTAAAATCTATAAGATTAAAGAATAGCTTATACTTATATGTTGCTTTACATAGAGTTCACAAAATGCTCTCCTTATACCTATGAGGTAGGTAGCATAAGTATTATTACATATCTCATTACATATCTCATTCTGAGGTCCACAGAAATACTCAGAGACCTAATAGCTGGAGAAATGTACAGTTTCATTTTGTTATTTTTTAAGGCTTCTTAGAGCAGAAATTGAATTGAGGACTTTGTGTTTTATTGCTGAAACTGGGTCTTGGCTAGGCTAGGTCAGAGTCCATTCATCAGCTTTAATCCTATTCCTGATAGGCCCTGGGGCTTTAGTTTTCTTCATTTCTGATCAGGACCAACTTGTCCACTTTAGACAACCTTTTTTTATACTCCTGCCTACCTCCTGCTTCCAGGGCTACTTTAGTGGACTAGCTCCCTGTGGCTCAAAACTTCTTAGCGCAAACTATCCATTAGTCTCAGGTTCCCAAGTACTAGGGACTATCCTCTCTATCCTCTCTCATACTGCTGTTTAATGACCTGTTTTTCTTTGCATTTTTGCTTCCCTTTTAGAGCATAAGCTCCTTGAACACAAGGATTCTTTTCTAAACTCCCCTAGGAGGTGCTTAAATGCTAGTTGATGACTTACATCAGGAGCTTAATAAATATTTATTAACTGAATATTTGATCAAAGGATCATGAATCTAGAATTGGAAGGACCCTTTGAGGTCATCCAGTCCAAACTCTTTATTTTCAGATGAGAAAACTCAGGCCTAGAGAAGTCATTTGACTCTTAGGTAGGTTCATGGTAGAGGTAGGTTTTTGAACCCTACTCCTCTGATTCTCAGTTGAACAATCTTTCCTCTTGAGGCCTGGATTGTAGAGCAGTAAAATGCCACTGGAGTTCCAAAGCTCAGACCAAGTTCCCTTACTGAGTGATTACATGCTCTGTGCCTTCCTCCTCCATTTATAGGTTGGGTTTGAAAACCAGGTATCTCCCTCCTCCTATGCCCCCCCACCAGGCACATCCCCCTACTTTCCCTTTGTCCCTCATTCATCTGCCTTGGGGGCTTTCATTTCTCAAAGCCTGCTCTCTACCTTTTGCTTGGCTAACTAAAGGGGAGAACATACCTTGCCCTTCTAAGATTGGTGCTTCATCATTATGCAAATGAGCATAATTGAATTCCTTTCCATTGATGACTCTGCAAGCAGCATAAGGACCAGAGGCACCTGGGCTGGTTGGATTGAGCCTCAGATTAGGATAGCCATTCCATGGAAGATGAAGGATAGAAAAATGGAGCTCAGATTATTTGCAGTCCAGGGTAGGGGTGGGTTTGGGGTGGTAGTAGGGTTGGAGGCAAGGGGTGTAGAGCATTGGAGCATCAGGGACTACTTAGAATGGCACTCTGGATCCCAGTGATAAGGGTTTGAGGTATTGTTGTCAAAGATAAACCAAGGAAAGCATTTCTTTTGGATTTACTCTTTGTGTATTGAGCCCTTTTATGATTCATCAGTAAGTAAATATAAGCTGAGGGAGTGATTTGTTCCTAACAAGCTTATAAAATACTAGAGTCATTTGTGGGTTTATTGGACTGCTGATTATAAACATTCCCTCATGCCCACTCCTTTATGTCAAATTAACATTCAAAATACAAATATTGTATCTTTGGAATCTCCCACCCCCATCCCTTCTAAAGGATGGGAATTCAAGGGGAAGGGGGCACCAACAGTGCACTTCAGATTAATTATTGGCTTCTTAATTGATTTCATTTAGAGATTGAATGAGTCATAGTTAGGAAGTGGGCACCAGCTCAGATCAGGACTTTCTTAAATCCTCCTCCACCTCCAGCCCTTCTGTCCTTTTTCTCTTTTTTCTGACATCTGAATTTCATCCAGTGCCATGTTCTTGCTTCCCCTTCTCAGCTTCAACATTGGGGGTGGCAACCATATTGTTGGAGTCTGTTTACATAATGTGGTAGCATATACTTTCAATGAGCTAACAGTTTAATCTGAAGATTCTACTCAAGAAATGCTGAATTGGTTAATCAAAGGCCTCCTTTTTCTACAAAGCAAGGTTGGAACATTTCTGTCCCTTCTCTTCTGCTACTGCTGTTGGTCATAGTCCATAAGCTGTAGCTGCTATACCTCTACCTCCTACCCTTCATTATCATCTTTGATGCTTATTGCAGTGGCATTAGATAGATTCCCAAGTCTCTTATCTATCTGGTCTCTCTCTGACCCCCAAACTGAAATAACTTCCTGGTAGTGATTGCACAGTAATATAAGTAATAGTCTCTTACATCGACATTTTAAAAATTATTTTTAGGAAAACTCCAATTAGCTACATTTGGAAGATTAGCAAACTGAACCAAGACTATCAGGATAATTTGTTCAAGGTCATATTATAGTATCAGAGAAGGATTGGAAGTCAAGTCTATTCACTGTATCATTTTAACTACTCCAGCCAGGTAAACCCTGGGATCTAACCCTTGGATAGGGGCATAAGTGCCTACCTGAAAAGATCTGGCCTGGGCAAGCTCTCTGTCTTGTTTTTGGAACTAGACTCAGACCCATGGATCTTCTCCTTAGTATTCTAACATCCTTTTTTAGGACTCTTAGTATGTACTTCTCTTGGTTTTGTAATCTAATGTTGACTTTTCTTGTTCTATGCCCATATCCCTTCCTCTTTTTCCCCCTTTTCATTTTAGGACCTGACTTGGTAGACTTGGTTACTAGCTGTAACCCAGACTATGATAACCTTGCAATAGCTGCTAAAAAACACAAACATAAAGAAAATTTTACAGATGAGGAAACTGAAACAAAAAGAGTGAAGTGACTTGTTCAGGATCGCACAATTAGTAAGTGTCTGAGGGTGGTTATAGACTCAAGAAGAGGAATCTATCCACTGCATCAACTAGCTGCTCCATATACAAAGTAGATACAAAACAATTTCCAGGGACTGGGTAAGGGAAGAACTAATTGGCTGAGTGGATCAATAAAGTATCAGTCTTCTTCAGAAAAAAACATATATTACTCTTAACCTGATTCATTTTAGGATCTGAGAAACACCAAGCTGTTTGTGGTGAGAACAGGAACTAGGCTTTGTCTTTCTATTCTATCCCTGGTCCTAATACAATATGCCTGACCCATAGCAGCCACTTAGTAAGTGTTGACTGACTCACCGATATCTGTCAGAATAGAAGTCCAGAATATTAGAGTTCAATTTGGAAAAGCCTATAGTAATCTCATTCCCTCTTTACAGTATTACAGATGAGAGAAAATCAGGGCCAGAGAGGCAAGGAGGAGTTGCTTAAGACTGCAGCATAGCAAATCTAGGGCCAACAACTAGATCTTTTGATTTCTTATCAAGAGATTCCTAAGAAACTGAAACTGCTTCTCTAGAGGATAGTGTGATTGACCTAAGATAAGTTCATCAATTCCCTTTGACAGAGCAAAGGGAAGTGTTACAAAATCCAATTTGGGCATCACTCTCTCCCCAAGTTTCATCTAATAGTTTCCTTCACCTGTAACCTTGTCACTTTTCTCTCCCACTTTGGGGGTGACAAGACAAATGGTTCCCCAAAACAAAAATCTATGGATGGCTTTATTAAAAAAAACCCAGTAAATTAAGGTACAAGTCTGCCTGACCACATAATTCCATTAGTTACTTAGCTTCTCAGCAGGTATTTCCAGAAACCTTGATATACCTCTGTCCCATCAAAAAAAAATTAACAAAAGGGAATGTATTTCCCTTTATGGAGTTAGGGAGATATTTTTCTGTTTTTCTATAAAAGCTGGAGTAGGAAATAATGGGTTGATACCCAGGTTTTTTGACCTGGGTCTTTCCTAGGATTGACAATCCAATGAAAAGCAAAGGTTATTTATTAAGCACTATTGGACTTGGTGCTACTTCCACAGTGGTAATAGCTAGCATTATACTGGGCTTTGAAATTCCCAGAGTACTTTACATCTATATTCTCTCACTGAATCCTTTTTTTTTTTAGGTTTGGGTTTTTTTTTTTTTTTTTTTTTTGCAAGGCAAATGGGGTTAAGTAGCTTGCCCAAGGCCACACAGCTAGGTAATTATTAAGTGTCTGAGACTGGATTTGAACCCAGGTACTCCCGACTCCAGGGCTGGTGCTTTATCCAATGCACCACCTAGCCACCCCTCTCTAATTGAATCTTAACAGTTCTGTAGAGTAGGGACTATTATGCACTGTACAGATGAGGAAACTGAAACTGATAGAAGGTAAGAAATCTGCCCACTACAAAGCATATACTAACCAGTAGGAAATTTGGGGAAGTCTTCTTATGGGTCTGGCTTTGGTGTGACCATGTGCCATTATATGGCCAGAAGAACTGAAAGAACTGTCCTGGACTCCAGAAAGACTTTGTTGGGCACTGTTATTTACCTTTGCTAACACCTGGAGCCAGTAAGGACTCTTGAAGAAGTTACTGAATTAGGGTAACTGATGGCGCAATAGAGCGAACACTGGCTGGAGTTAGGAGCACCTGTTATTTTCTTTTTTTTCCTTTTTTTCTTTTAGTTTTTTTGCAAGACAATGGGGTTCAGTGGCTTGCCCAAGGCCACACAGCTAGGTAATTATTAAGTTTCTGAGGCTGAATTTGAACTCAGGTATTCCTGACTCCAGGGCCAGTGCTCTATCTTCCATGCCACCCAGCCGCCCCCTGAGTTATTTTCAAATGCAGCTTTGCATTTGATGCTCACTAGTTGTGGGACCTTGGGCAAGTCACTTAACCCCATTTTGCCTCACAAAAGAAAATAACAGAAACAAAACAAACAAAAAAGTTATTTACATATCCTGTTTGTTCAGACTTGAGCTCAGGAGTGTGGGACACTTAGAAAAATTTAAAGTATATTTTCTGCCCTCAGAAAACCTGACTGGAAAGACTTATCATACACATGAAAAAAATTGAAAACAGTGAGGAGTATTTCTACCTGTAAGTTCAGTAGGAATTTTATAAAAGATAAGCATTAGTTAGATTGGAGAAATCAAGGATAACTTCTTGGAGGAAGGAAGGAAGCTGAGCTAGATAAGGATCAGGAAGATTTGGGAAGACAAAGGAAAGGGAAGAGAACTTCAAATGTATGGTCCTACATAAGTAGGGGCATCTAGGTTGTGCCATAGCACAGAGAGCTGGGCCAGGAAGACTTATCAACCTGAGTTCAAATCTGCCCTCAGACACTTACTAGCTATGTGATCTTGGTCAAGTCACTTAACCTTGCTTGCCTCATCTGTAAAATAAACTGGAGAATGAAATAGAAAATTACTCCAGAACCTTTGCCAAGGAAGTCCCAAAAGGACTCACCAAAGAGTTGGGCATGACTGAAATGACTAAATCACAATAAATTAGGATGGTCCAGATCACCAAAGAGCTCAGGTTCATAGATTTGGAGCAAGAAGGGAACAGGAGAGAGTGGATATTTAGCTTTCACTCCTAAGTATCATTTTGAGTTGGGTTAAGTGACTTTCCCACTGTCACAAAGATGGTAGGTAAGAGGCAGAATTTGGATTCAAACTCAGATCCCAAATCCAGTTCCTTTTATAATATCCCATGCCTTGAGGGAGACTTTCTAGGCTGTGATAATCTGAGCAGGCTGAAGTAGCATGGTGGTAGTAAGATTGGAAAGTAGTAGAAAGAATTCAGAGATTTTTTTTTTAATCTAACAATCCTTTAAAAAAGAGAAAAACAAGCAAGAATCTTGAGCCATTGTAAGGGGTGCAATCCTGCCTGGGTGCATGGGCCTTGAGCTGAGCAACTCTCATCAGCACTAATGACAGCTGCTCTGCTCACTGACTTGGTATGGAAATATGGAAAGCTGTCTAATTCGCCAGCCCTAGAGATGGCTCTCCCCATGTTGTTCCCCCGCACCCCTCCCTACCCCTCTCAGCAGTTAGTCCACACTTTTCTTCTCCAAGCTGCTTCCTGTTACTATTTGTGTTTTTCTCAGCTGCTCAGATGTTGGGCGCCTTATCAGGGTCGCCAAATTTTGAGTTAGCCTGACCAGTACACAATGAAATCAGGTATATTCCAAAGCCACCAAGAAAGAGATTTCTAACTTCCTTCTAAAAATGTGTCACTATGTGCCAACTGAGCAAATGAAACACAAAGAAAGGCAAGAACCATTCCTGCTCTCGAGAAGCTTACATTCTAATTTGAGAGATAACATGTAAAGAATTAGATACAAATAAGATATATTTGTACCAGTATGATATATTGGAGGCACTATACAAAGGTACAAATAAGGTATATATGAAGATATATAGAATTGAGTTGGACAATGAAAGACTTCTTGAAGAAAGTAAAATTTGAATTGTCTTGAATGAAACCTAGAAGCAGAGACAAGGAAAGAAAACTTTCCAGTGATAGGGAGAGTTATTGAAAAGTCACTGAGTCTCATAGATGGGGTTTCTGTCTTGTGAGAGTAATAGCAAGGAGATTAGTTTTGGACATGTGGAGTTTAAACTGTCCACATCCAATTTGAAATGTTCAGTAGGCAGTTGGAGATGTGAAACTGGAGGTCAGGAGAAAGGTTAGGCTAGATAAATAGAATTCAAGGGTTATTTGTATAGAGATGTTAATTGAATTTATGAGAACTGATGAGAATCACCAAGTGAGAAAGTTTAGAGAGAGAAGAAAAGAGGACCTAAGACAGATCTTTGGCTGACAACTAAGCTTAGCAGGCATGATCTCAATGAAGAGCTATCAAAGGTGAGAAGGAATAGACAGACAAATAGTAAGGAAACCTAGAAGAGAGTAGCACCACAAAAATCTAGAGAGAAGGGGGTGATTGATGGTCTCAAAGGTAGCAGAGAGGTTTAGAAAGATGATGATTATTTGTGTGTCTGGGTGTTCTTTAATCTAAGAGGAAAAGAAGGCAGTGGATACCTTTATGGATATTCCTTAACTTACAAAGAGACCCCAATGTCCACTGAACCTTCCCCTGTCATCTTTCAAATGATGCTTTATCATGACTGAAAGGGCTTCTTGGCTTCTCAGTGACTGGGCCAATGAAGCACAAGCTCTGACTGGTTCCATCAGACTTGAAAGTTTGAACTAATATGAACCCCATGATGGACTTGCATGTGTGCCCAAGGAGAATGCTAACCAAATTTGGAGAATTTTATCACCAGATGATTGGTCATCAATTGATGAATATTTTCAGATGCATGAAAACCCTCTCCTTTGTTAGGATTCATTTGTTAATGATCTACTATATCCCACCAGGCAGTGTGCTAAGTATACACTTAAAAAAAACCAAAGACAGTCCTTCAGTCCTTGAAGAAGCTCATAGTCTAATGGGGAACATAACACACAACCAACTATAGACAGATTAGAATATAGACAAATTGAGTTGGAGAGATTCTCCAGCATTAAGAAGATCAGGAAAAATCTTCTGGGAAGTGAGATTTGATCTGACACTCAAAGGAAGCCAAGGAGACTAAGATGAGATGGGAGAGAATTCCAGGCATGAGGCTGTTCTTTGCATAAATTACTGATAATATTAAATTGTTGTTATTAATATTATTAATATAGCCAACAGTTCTGTAGCACTTTAAAATTTGCACATCACTTCACAAATACAATCTTATTTTTATCTTCACAACTCTAGGAAGTAGGTGCTATTATTATTTCTTTATGGAAACTGAGGCAGAGAGAGATTGTGGCTTGCTCAGGGACACAAAATTAGGTGTCTGAGGATAGTTTTGAACTCAGGATTATCTGATTCAGTTCCAGCATTCCATCCATTATTGAAATTATGTAACTTTGAAGTATAATATACTGTGAATATATCTTGACTATAAGTTTCATGAGGGCAAGGATCTTATCTAAATTTTGTATCTTCTTTATCACCAAGGAACTTAGTAATTGTTCTCTGACCTGAACTTGACTAATCCAGCCTGTTGCTGAAGACTTGGGTTCTCACTTTTCTGGTCTCTAAGTCATACTTCTGGGCAATAATGTTGATCCCATCATCTCAGATAGCCCTTTTTATTTCATTTTTTTCTTCAGTTCTCTAGAGGAAATACTGCTTGCTCCCTTGATAATGCCTCCCAGTACCTCCTAATTCTCTAGTGGCAGACTCAGCTGCGGAAACTAAATCTGTCAACAAGCTGAGCCTGCTGTTCAAAAAGGAGGTTGGGTGGGGTTCAGGTTCATTTGGATCCAACACGGGAATAGTCTATGCATACTATGTTTTGACCAAGTAAGAAAAGAGAAGAGAGAGCTAAGGTCGAAGCAAGAAGGAGAAAGGTGACAAAGAAAAGAGTAGGAAGAGAGAATAAGGAGGACAGAAGAGGGAGAAAGATATTCAGGTGGAGGAGAAGAGAGGAAAAAAGGGGGAAAGATTTAAGAAAAAAATGAGAGAGAAATTGGGAGACTGGAAAAGGGAAAAGAAAATTACATGGGAAAAGAGGAAGAGAGTAAAGAGGAGGAAAAAGATTTGAGGAAGAAAGAAGAAAATGAGATATAAGGGCAAGAAAAGGAAAGAATAGAAAAAAGAAAAGAGAAAAGGATTTAGAAAAGGGAGACACTAGGAGTGAAAATACGGAAGAATTCAAAAACAGGAATGTGAAAACTCACTTGCACAATTTGTATAACTAGCTCTAAATGCTTTGATGGGTGATTAAATTTTTGGACTATATGTGTAGCCTTTCATGGCAACTTTTTTGAAGGGGACAGTACTCAGGCAATCAGATGTATGTTTGAATATGTTTTATTAAAAAACAAACAAAACATCTCATTCCCTTCTTGTCAGTTTTCCTACATGATCATTTACAATTTTTCCCTACTCTTGCAGTTTGCAGAGTGTTTGGGGTGATCAGAGCCAGGATGGATCAGTCAGGGATGCCTTCTTGGAGGAAGTAGCTGCCAAACAAAAATTTGAAGCTGAGCTCTGGCTACCTTTTTAAAACTCAAAAGTCTTAACTCCAGAGACAGTTATGTTTGAAGGCTGTCATAGAGACTGTTTGAAAATGTTGCCTGAATTGTGTATTAGTGAGTTAATGAGAGCTGTCTGGTTTCGTTGTCACATTGTCTGGTTCTGAAATGTTGTCAACAGTTCCGAGGGGTAAGGGAGTGGTGGGAAACCTATAGTGTAAGTTTATATGACAACTGTAATCCATATATCACTGAGAAGAGAGGTGACAACAGCTATTTTGCAATCTGCCTGTCATGTTAATTGTATACTATTAGAGTCCATTAATCTGCGGATTATTAACACATTAGATTTATAGTATATTGTCTCAGTATGGAAAACTTTAATCTGCTAATCTATAACATACATCAGTAGGAATGTGGTGTATTATAACTAAAGAATGAAGAAAAAGAGGAAGGGAGGGAGCAAGGAAGGAAGGAAGATTTATTAAGTACTAAAAATATGGTACCAAGTAAGTACTAAGCTAAATTCTTGGTGTACAAGACAATTCCCATCTTCAAAGATCTTCAGTCCTAATGTGTAGTTAGATTGGATGGTAGTGGGTGTGTGTGGGGGGAATAGCATAGTTTGAAAATGATCAGGAGGGGTGACTAGGTGGCGCAGTGGATAAAGCACCGGCCCTGGAGTCAGGAGTACTTGGGTTCAAATCCGGCCTCAGACACTTAATAATTACCTAGCTGTGTGGCCTTGGGCAAGCCACTTAACCCCATTTGCCTTGCAAAAATCTAAAAAAAAAAAAGATCAGGAAATGATATAGCTTGTTGTGGTTTTTGGTAAGATATAGCCAAACAAAACAAAAACCAAACCCAAAGAAGCAAAAAAAAAAACCAAAAACCCAAAACCTCACCTATCAGAGCTATATTCTCAACCAGTGGATTCTTCAGAGGCTCTCTGAGATGAATGACTCTGGACTTCTAAAGAATAAAATAGTCTGTCCCTATGCCATGGTTACAAGGGTGAAGGGTCTTTGGTAGAGAGTTCTAAATTCCTGGCAGTCTAATAGATATCTTTTCCTCTGTGGGTCACCTGCTTAGACCAGTAAATTCTGAGTTACAGGCTATTGAGTTACTTCTTTTCTATGATTGTAGCATTGGGTGCTAATAGTCTACAAGAATTGAGAGATTCTTGGAGTCATTTGTTTGAACTGTTGTGAGACCAAGATCTATAGCTGTTTCACTTATGTCTTTGTATCCTCAGCTTTTAGCATAGTGTCTCTCACATAGTAGACTCCTAAATGCTTATTTTTTTATTGTTATGTATGTCCCCAGGTATATATAGGATCTGACATGCACATAACTGGTGTTGTAATGAGTCCCTAAAACACATGCTGGTTTAAGATCTGGTTTGGTTCTGTGTGTTTATTCCTATAGATCCATAGAAACATAGTTCCTGTTGGGACAATACTTGATGAAGACTTTAGGAATCCATTGTCTCCAAATGGATGTCCCTAGCTGTCCATCTGTGCTGTTTGCTTAGCAGATGATAGAAGCAGTGCTTCCCCTGTTCCAGCTCCCCAGGACGTAATAACATTCACCCTCTCCATGACCACATGGGACCAAATCCTCTGTTGGCTGGGGCTCTAGGAGGAGGAATGGAATTCTCCAACCCCCAGAGCAAACCCATAGAGGCCTTTGGCATTGCAAATTTACAACACCCTGGGCTCTGATCTGGAGGCTGGAGAGCCATGCTGGTAATAATAATAATATTCATTATCATTCTTCATGTTGGTATTATGGTTTTTGCCTCTCCAAAGTGATTTTGAATCTATTACAGCATCTTGGCCTCACAATAGTCCTGAAAATATTATTTTCTCCTTTTCATAGAAAATGAAGGCTAAAATGATTGGCTTAAGGTTATATGATATAGCTAGTGGCACAGCCAAGATGAGAAGCCTGTTTTCCTGGATTTCAGACTCAAGACTTTTTTCTTTTCTTGGGGATAGGGTGTAGATGAAAAAATAAATGAGGTAATAAAAATTACTCCATTGTTGGGGTGATGAATCTGTAGCAGCTTGTCATGTTATCCTACTTGAGCTAAGCCAACCTCTATCCAAGATACATTTTCTTTTACCCAATGAGGAATTAGCTCCTGGAATCTGATCTAAGAAGTCATCTGGAGTCTGTAACTTTGAACTCTGGAGAACAGGGGAAAAAACCCATTTCATTTAATTTGCATTTAATATGGAATAGCATTATTCAGAAGCAAACTTTGAACTTTTGAGGGATCCATTCAGGAAAACTCAAGAAGGAGGGTGCAGTATCTTACAAGACTTGACCTGTCTTGCCTTCAAAATGGAAAAGAAGGCCTACATTGGTCTTCTTCTTTGCATTTTTTTTCCTTGAAAACATCTTCCCTATGACTGATAACCAGACTTTGAAGGAGGCATGAATTTTCCCTAAACTCTTCTTGGTCTAAAACAAAAAAAATTATAAAACTTCAAGCCAATCTAAAACTATATATACTTAAGCATAAACCAAGAACAGAAGTCCCAATAATCTGCTTTCTGGACTTTGAGGACCTTTCTGATTTATTGAGCTCAAAAATAGAAACTTAAGAGCGTTAGACAAACACCAACAGTAACAAACAATGTTGTAAAGGCTTGATTTTTTTTTCTTCCCCTCTTTCTTAATGTACATCCTCAGCCATTCACACATGTGGACAGGTACATTTTGTTCCGAGTTAGGAGGAATCTGGTTGTCCTCTATTCAGTCCCATAACATCGTTGTGCAAGGGCCTAGCCACTGTGACTCAAGGCCTGTTTACTGTGACATAGTCGTCAAAGCAAGATATTGGTGGTACCTAGATAAATAAGTATAAATAGTTTTCTTTCTGATATGTGACCGGATTATTTTCCAGTTGATTTCCAGCCCTGGCCCCAAGTGGCCCACAGATCAAAAAAAGATAAGGGTCAGTTACAAGGTTGAGCTCATTCTGCGTTGCCATAGCAACTGACCTCAGGCAACCTCCAGAGGACTACACCCAGCTCCCCAGGTGATATTTTCACTGTCCACGCCATCAATCCCAGGCCTTTCAAAACTCAGACTGCTTAATTGTCAGGGCTCTGTTTTGAAGAGTCTCCACATCCCGGTGGGGCCCAGGTTCAGGCTGCCAGAGCTCGTTTATGTCTTCCTGAGACACTTGGGACCCTGGGAGTTGGGTCCCTCCTCAACAGAAAGGCCTGGGAAGACATTCCCTTGGGGAGGGAGGGAGGGCCCATGGCAGTCCTCCTGGATTAGTTAGTAAAAACATCTAAGCAGAAAATGGTTGTGGAGGTGTGTGCTGTCCATCAAGGACTGCCTTCCCTGATTGACAAGTGGTGTTAAATTGCTAGGAGGCTCTTAATATTAGGGGCTTAGTTGTATTGGGCACTGCTCCTCACCCTACACACAACACTCACTCTCTCTCTCTCTCTCTCTCTCTCTCTCTCTCTCTCTCTCTCTCTCTCTCTCTCTCTCTCTCTCTCCACAATATCCACATACATTCCTTAGTGCCTTCCCACCCTTGCTTCTGATGAATGTACACTCCCTCCCACCCCCCAAAAAAGCCCCACTCTATAAGACCCCCTTTCCTGACCTGACCTTCATCCACTCACATTGTAGAATCTATTTTCACCTTTCCTTCCCCTCCTCATTGTCCATCTCCATACCACTCCCAAGCCTGGCTTGATGAATTTCCTTGTGGTATTTAATGACAAATCAATAAATAAACAGCCTGATCTGGCTATAGAGATGTTATTGCTTCCCTTCCTCCCCCCACACATAGCCCACCATTCTGTTTCAACTGTACACTCTTTGTTCATTATGGGAAACAAAGGGCTGAGTTCCCCATTGTACTGTATTTCACAATCCCATCTCCTAGCCTGTTTACAGCCATTTATTAGGATGGTGTCAGTGGGGTCATCTCCTTGTGTCTTTCCTCCTCCCAGATTGCCCTCTTAAATCCTCATTTGCTCCAGTGAACAAATGGGCTCTCCTCCTCTTCTTTTATTCCTGAAGCCATGTATTTTTTTCCTGGTATCCATTTGTCTGACCTAGTGAAAGCTTTCCTCTCGGCACTCATTGGAAGCTCCCTCTGGCTGGTCTCTTCGGGACATGATCTGTGGGTAGAGGCTTCCTGGTATCTGGTGCTGTGGAATTTCAATTTGGCAAAGTTCATTACAAGTACTGGTAACTCAGGGATTTCATTGCTCCACAGAAGTAAGATTTTTCCTCTGTATTACCTCTGAGCCTAGCACTGAAGCAAATCCCTACCATTTTTAGGATGGCACTGCCTGGGATTGGCCTATCTAGTCAACGAATGAATGTTGAATTGGCTTTAAAACCTGACCCATATAGTTGGGAGTCATCCCCACTCCCATTGCCTTGTTAAGTTCTAACAGATGGTAAAAAAAAAAAATAGGTTCCCTCCTTTATCGTCCAATTCTCTTAAGTGGAAAGAGAGAGAACACCTAGAGTTCAGGGAAATGAAAAAAAGCAAAGAAAATACTCATCTGCTATCCTATGCCAATAGGCATGATTTTATCTTGCATACAGAAATACCTACTTAGGATCATAATATTAGAGATTAGAATTTGAAAGGGAATTCTGAGGCTGGGCCATTCAACTTTTACATTTTATAGATGAAGAAACTGAGGCTTAGGGAGGTTAATTGACTTAGGATCAAGCAGACAGTAAATCCAGAAGCAGGATTTAAATGTAGGTCTTCAAACTTAAGAGCCAATGCTCTCTTGGCTATCCCAAGTGATGGCTTTTTCATTGGCACTCAAGTGCCTCTTAAGAGTCTTTTGCCAGATTTTCCTGAATGCAGATTTGGAAGTTTGATTGTTTGGTACCTTCAACAAATTATCTCACTTTTTTGGGTCTCAATGTCCTTATCTGTAAAATGAGAGAGAGATTGGATTTACTATAGCTGATATCCTTACTAGCTCTAATTCTATTATCCATGTATGCATTGTTCATCCTACCTTCTTAGAAGGCTTCCTGACTCTTTCCTAGTCTTAGTGGCCCATGACTGTATACAAGAAACCCACTGCCTCTGGGGAAATGACTTCAAGGAGAAGCATGGATCTGGCCTAAAATGGGCCAGGCAGCCTCCCACCACGAGTGGCCTTCCATGGCCCTTCAATGTGTCTAGCACCCGTCACACTCAAATGTGTTTGAACTTAAGAACAATGCCCTGGCACCTTACCAGCACAGCCCGTTTGGGTCACTGCAACCCACTAATCCTCGCTAACAGGCAGTAAATTATGTACCTCCAAATTTATACAAACGCCTGCCTTTGACATCAGCGGGTTCCACCCAGGTTTCACCTTCAGGATTCTGATAATCAGCTCTCATTCCTTCTGGCTTCCCCCAAGACCAGTATGGAAATAAGTATGTGTCTGCCAGGGATCAAATGCTTTTGGAGACAAAAGTAGGTACTGAGAACATTACAGGATACTATCATCTCCCCACGATACTTTTACACAAAGCACTCCGCTCCTCTTTTGGGTTGACACAGTTTCAGCCTGAAAGAATCCAGCAGGCCGGCTTGTTTTAAACAAGAGCACATCCTATTATTTTTTTGAGAAATGTAGTGTAAAATTAACGCTTATTATTCTCAAGCCTAGAAGTAAAAAAAAAAGAGAGAGAGAGAGAAAGAGGGAGCTTGGAATTGTGTTTGCCGGTTCTTGTTTGTTCATCATTTAAAAAAAACAACAGCTATCCCCAAACAATAAATCAATAGATTTCCTGAGCAGACCTCAGTTATATGAGAACAGGAGGAGATATCTAGCAGAGAGACTTGAAATCTGCATTTTATTTTACAAATGAGTGGGGCTGTATAATTCACCAGTTATGTGGGTCTCTCTTACAGATGTCTGTCATGGGTTAATAGAAGGAAAAAAAGGGGGGGGGTAGTGAGAAGAGAAATGAGGGAAATTGGAGGAGTGATTGTATGTTTTCACTCACAAAAGCCCCACGCCTGAGTGGAGTGTGTCGTTTCTCAGACAGAGCTTTGTCACTTGACTCAGAGGTGACTTCCGTGCGACTGTTTGCTCTTATATAATTCAAGAAAGTTATTCTCCAATGGTGCAGCTATCTGTGGCTGTTCAAAATGAGAGAGGCTATAAATGCCAGTGAGGAGAGAGTGATTATGGGGACAATGTTAGCCCCATCCTTGGACATTTTCATATTTGGGGGGATGTACATGCAAGAAAAAGAAACATTTCACTTCCTAACCATAGTAGTCATCTCCCCCCCACACACACACACCTCTTTCTCTTTCTCTCTCTCTCTCTCTCTCTCTCTCTCTCTCTCTCTCTCTCACTCTCTCACTCTTTTTCTGGATGGTTTTATAGACAGAGAAACACATAATGGACTCCTGTGGGAGTGTATCCAAACCCCCTGCCAGTGAGGAGAAGGCCTTATAATTCAGAAGTGGATTTGCAAATCAAAGGTCTCGCCTCAAGTGGGAGAGATTCCCAGATCCGCAGGAACCCATTACGCTTTATTATTTTTCATCCCATTTTTAGTTTGTTTTATTATTGTTTCCCTTCTAGGGTTTAACTCTTTAAAAACATGTGGAGGGTCTGGGAGGAGAGGGAGGAAATAGAACTAGAAACGCCTAATTGGCTGTGAGACCCTTGTAATAATTAGCCAGAGACTTGTATTGACACATTCAGATTTTTGGACTGTATTTTGATGTAAATTACAGGCATTTAGACACCCAGTACCTGAGCTTTCAATTCCAGGGGTATTTATGTATACCTTTTTATGAATATTGGTGTTTTCCTTACGTGGTGAAGCTTGTATGAATCAGAGAAGAATGGATTGATGAATAGCCTTGTACTCAGAAAATGGAAAGTGAATGTCAGACATGATTTCTCTGATTTATAAGTTGCAGGGGCTTTCTTTGTCCTCTCTGTGTTTGTGCATCAGATGGTCATGTCTCCATTCACAGCAAAGTGGATAAGGGCTCCTATTCGGCATTGCTCTCGTAAATCGTCCTTTCCTAGGTTTAGCATGGCAGCTCTCAGGAGTGGTTCGGGACTGGAGATCGGGGGTGGGGTGGGGTGGGCTGGGGGGAGATGGAAAATTGAGATGGGGCAGGGAGGGAGAAGGGAGTTGAGAGTGTGTGTGTACAGAATCACCCAGGAGGGATTTCTATTCAGTGTTTAGACTCTTAGAATCATGGAATAAAAAAGCTGGAAGGAAGGGACCTCAGAGACCAAAGAGTTCATCCCTCTCTTTGGATAGTTGAGGAAACTGAGGCCTGAAAAGGGGAAACAACATGAATTTCTGGCAGAACTGGATTTAGAACCTGTTCTTCTAATAACCAGTCCTTTGCTCTATCTATCACATCCTGTGGCTTGAAAATATTCTTTGTGTTTAGCCCTTAGCATGTTTGGTGCTGGGAGTCTATAAGAAGAAATAGTACACATGAGCCTTGGACCTTAAAGAGTTTACAGTTCAGTTGAGGACACAAGATGAGTCTGCATAAAACAATTAATTCCAATGGGAAGCAGTATGTGATTGAGTTCCAAAGCCAGTGGCACAGACAGAAGGGAAGCTTGTTGGGGGGGAACTTTCATCAAAGAGAATAAGCTAGGATGAGGCAGAAATTAAAGGATGAGGAGTATTTAATTTATTGTGATCTTAAGAGAGTTTTTAAGGAAAAAACCAGTGTTCCGTATGGTAGGCAGTTGGTGGTATAGGGGAGAGAGCACTGGGTCTGGAATCAGGAAAACCTGAGTTTGGATAATCCAATGTCAGACACTTCCTATCTCTGTGACTCTGTTTGCTTCAGTTTCCTCATCTGTAAATGAACTGGAGAGAGAAAAATGGGAAACTATTTCACTATTAGCCATGAAAACCCTAAATGGGGTCAAAAAGGGTTAGACATGACTGAAATGACTGAACAACACTATTCTGTTCATTCTGCAAAATGTTTGTTATCTGTCCATTTTTAAAGCACCAACATAACATTTATAAGACACTTTGATATTTTCATATTCCTTCAAGAAAATCATATTATTGGAGTTTCACAACAGTCCTGTGAGGTGTAGGCATTATTTTCCCTATTTTGCAGAGGAAGAAACTGTTAAGTGATTTAACCATGTTCTCATGACTGGTAAATGTTGGAAGTAGCAATGAACCCATGATTTCTTGACTGCACACCTATCTGTAGATCTAGAGGGCCTGATGATCAATTATATATTGCCATGTCTAAACTTGATAACTGATTACTACTACCCCTACCCCTACTACTATTACCACCACTACTACTACTATTACTACTACCGCCGCTGCTGCTGCTGCTGCTGCTGCTGCTGCTGCTGCTGCTGCTGCTGCTGCTGCTGCTGCTGCTGCTGCTGCTGCTGCTGCTGCTGCTGCTGCTGCTGCTGCTGCTACAATTACTACTATTACTACTGCTGCTGCTGCTGCTGCTATGTCAAAACTTAAACGCTCTCAATTCAGCCTAATACCTAACTAGCCCAAGATGAATTAGACCTAGTCAGTGAAGAGTGTACTGTTCTCTTCCCTTAGGAAAGTGTAATGGAAAGAATGCTAAATTTGTAGTTAAATTGCATTCAAATCTCAGCTCTGTCACTCTAGGTAAATTAATTAACCCTTTTGGACCTCAGATCACTCCTTTGTAAAATAAAGGGGTTAAATTGGTTACTTCTAAAATCTTTGCTTTCTCTCAATCCTGTTATCCTATGAATTCTTGCTTCTTTTCCATCTCTGAACAATACTTGAACTTAGTGGGTCCTGCTGATCAGGAGGAATTGGCAAATGGATTGGGGAAGTGATTTCTTAACTTATGTCTCTTCCTTCAAACTCCAGAGACCCCCATCATCATGAGCTGGACTTGGCCCCAGGTTCAGTGGGGACATCAATGGTGTCTCTTTGCCTCTCTGAACCACTCACTTTCCCCTGGTTGTCTCTCATTGTCATGTCCCATTACTAGAGGGAGCATCTTGATCTCTTGTAGATGTCCCAGTTGGAAAGCTATCTGACAAACCAATCTACCCTCAGCTCTCCAGGGCTAAGGTGTTAATGTCTGATAATGGCTTAAGATATTCCTGGGGGCATCTGTTTTCTAATTGGAAGACCCAAAAACCTTTGAGAGAGAATAGTTTGGATCTCTTCTGTTGGATTTCAGGTCCTGCCAGAACAGGCTATTGAGACATGGAGATCTGAGTATTTCTTGAGCCTTCCTATGCTTTTTAAGTCCTATCCCTTAAGTGGCTGTCTGTTCCCCTTACCCATAAGGTTGACTTTTCTAATGGAGATGAAATAGCCTTAGTCAGGGAATGGAAGGGGTGTGAGTGAGTGTGTGTGTGTGTGTGTGTGTGTGTGTGTGTGTGTGCACGCGCACGCATGCGTGCATGGTTCGGGTGTATGTACTAAACCAGCCTCAGGCACAGAAACTTTTCTTTTCAATGAATTTTTTTCTTTTAAATGAAGATTTCACTTGGACCTCGGATCTGCACAGGTGTCCTAGTTGCAGCAGCTCCTGAGACATGTCAAATACCCAGTAGATTACAGCCGGTGTGTTATGTGGGGCAAGCCCGCCTGGTATCTGTGTGTGTCATGGTTTAGTTACTGCCTAGACTAGAAGTTGGATACCTACCTTGTCCCTTCTTCAATGATGGGGCACCTGGAGATAGAGCCTTTGATCGAAGATTACAGGGTTTTATTTTCTTTTTCCCAACCAGCAATGCAGTCCTTTTAAATAGGACTTTTGATTCCTGGGTTTTCAGGGAATTTCAGGGTACTTAGATTTCTTGGATGGGGCTCATTTTCCCATGAGAAGAGTTGGAATGCATTGATAATGAATATAGCTCTTTGATTTTTTTTTCTTTCTTTTTTTTGCAAGGCAATGGGGTTAAATGACTTGCCAAAGGTTACACAGCTAAGTAGTTATTAAGTGTCTGATGCTGGATTTGAACTCAGGTCCTCCTGACTTCAGGACCCGTGCTCTATCCATTGTGCCACCTAGCTGCCCCTAGGTCTTTGATTCTTAACATACCAAAACCCTTTCTCTCTTTCTCCATTCATAATGAATACTGATACCCCTTGCTTGACCTTAGGGACAAAGGATAACTGGCATGTTATTGGAATGAGGATTTGAGTCCATAGTCTCTAAAACAAGAAACGGCCTGTTTTACAGAAAAGAAAACTGAGTTTCAGAGAGGAAAAATAGTTTATACAAGAACTAGGATTCAGAAAATTTTATTTTGGAACGATAAAGATTATGGGTGTCACCCCCCTCCCCCTTCAGTAGAGAATGAAGGGTATAAGATCATTCTTTTATTTATTTTATTTTTCTAGTTGCAAAGGTTAGATCATTTTTTAGTCAATCAGGAAGTATTTATTTGTCATTTTATAAATGTCAGTCACTTTTCTAGGTATTGGGTATAGTCCCTGCCCTCGAGGAGTTTTCTTTCTATCTATCTATCTATCTGTCTATCTATCTATCTATCTATCCATCCATCCATTATATGTGTTTTTATCTACTTTATGGATTTTCTTTGGCAAGTGTTCAAAAATCTCTCAGCCTCAGTTCCCTTTAACACTCGGCTCACTACTGATCTCTCTCCTTAAGAAGCCCAAACTCATAGAGTTGTAAAATTTTGAGCTAGAGGCAACATTAATTCAATAACAGATGAAAATGTTGAAGATCAGAAAGAAATGATTTGTTTAGTGTCATGCTGGTGAATAAATAGCAGAACTAGTATTATAAATAGTGGAAGACTCCAAATACAGTACTCTCTTGTTCTAATAGTAGCCTAAACTACAGTGGAACTGAGAATAGAGTTCCCAGACCCAGAGTCAGGGAGACTTGAATTCAAAACTGGCTTCAGACCTGTGTGACCCTGGACAAGTCACTTAATCCTATTTGCCTTGGTTTTCTCATCGGTAAAATGAATTGAAGAAGAACATGACAAATCACTCCTAATGAGGGGATTTCTTTGCCAGGCAAATCTTCACAAAGAGTCAGACATGGCTGAAACAACTGAATAGCAAAAGCCACCTGTACTCATGTAGATCAGGTAGGTAGACAAGTATAAATAATTCTGTACTATCTGTGGTTTGGGATTATCTGCACTATTGCTCTTTCTCCTTTAGTGCATATAATCAAGAGTCAACATATTTAGGTTTTAAGATAGTGACTTCAAATTGGAAACCATTGTATGTAGTAATATCAGAATAGGGAGAGTCTTCAGGTATCTAGTCTAATCCTCACTGAGCCAGAAATCCCTGAGGAGTAGTCATGCTTCCTCCCCTCCAGTGAGAGGGAATACAGTACATCCACAAACAGCTTATTCCACTTCTAGGCTGCTCTGATTGTGAGGAAGTTTTTCTTTGTATTGAGGTGAAGTCTGCTTCTCTTTGACTCTAGGAAGCCTATTCAACTCTTCACTTTCACTTCCCGCCTGCCCCCATATCCGATCCCTTGCCAAGTCTTGTAGATGCTAGCTCCCTTCTGGCATCCATTGTCTGCTCTATACTCACACCACAGCCACATTCGTCCAACCCCTTATTCTGCTCTTCCTAGCTCCTGCAGTAGCCTCCAAGTTGGTCACCCTCCATTCAGTCTCTCTTTTTTCAGTCTCTTTTATACAGCTGCCAAAATTTGATATTCCTAAATTGCAAATCTAACCATGTCACTCTTCAGAAACATTAGAAATTGCTAAGATTTTATCAGTGGAAATGACATTTAAAGAAGGACCATTATCACCTGCTTTGCCACCACACCCTAAAACCATGGGGTTTTTCCTTCTTACTTGTACCTTAAAGCCTTCCATATATGGCATCTCTCTCTTATTAGAATATGAGCTCCTGGTGAGCAGGAACTGTCTGTCCTTTCTATTTTATTGTCACTAGTGCTTTGTGTATAAAAAGTTTCCTTCCTTCCTTCCTTCCATCCATCTATTTTTCTTCTATATCTTGGAAGCTGTAGCTTCCATCAGAATTCATCTTAATTGCCATCTCTTTCAGTAGAACTTTCTCAGTTCCTCCATTTGTTTGCCTTGCCCCATTTAAAAGCATTTGTGTTTTGTATTTGCTTATCTATGAACATCTATTTCTCTCCTAAGTAGAATCTAAGTTTCTTGAGGGCAGGGACTATCTCACTTTTGTTTCACCATCCTTCATACCTAGCATAGTATTATAGTACCACATTGAAGGTATTTAACAAATTCTTGTTGATTGATTGATTTTTGCCCACTGGTCCTAGTTCTCTCTCATTTGAAGTTATACAAGTAAATTAAATCTCTTAATCCCTAAATCCCCACGATAACCATTGTCCTACCCCACACCCTACAACCTCCCTGAGTCTCTTCTCCTTTTAAGCTAAACCTCCTTTAATGTTTAACAGAATCAACTATTACCTGATTTTTCCTCCCCTTGTCATTGTTGTCACCGCCCCCCTTCAACAAGGCTCTGGGTTCTGTGTTCTTCCTAAAATGTAGTATTTCTAGATGTACTGAAAACAGTTGCCACCGGTCCCAGATCGTCCACAGTCCATGCTCACTATTCCATGAAAGTGTGTGTGTGTGGGGGGAGGTGTGAGGGTTATATTGGGGTGCACCATGGGGGGCTAAGGTGGGGCAGGGGGCTAAAGGGAGGAGGGAGCAAGAGCTGTTGCCTAGATGGATTCTAGGCGAAGCCGTGGCTCACAGCCTCCTGCCTTTCAGACGCTAATCTGCTGTGTCACTAACAAGTTGTATCATTTGAACCTTGCAGAGGAAGGCATCAATCACGAATGCAAGCTGTGTAACCAGATGTTTGACTCTCCGGCCAAGCTTCTTTGTCACCTGATCGAGCACAGCTTTGAGGGAATGGGAGGCACATTCAAATGTCCTGTTTGTTTTACAGGTAAGGTTTCCCTGATGGGCTGGGAAAGGGGGAGTGGCAAAAGCCTTGTGCTTGTCTGGGGAGCAAGTCTATGGACCATCACCTTCTGGAATTGTCTCAGTGCCTATAGACAACTCTAGGGATCTCTGATAAAAGTTTATCATAGAAAAAGCAGAATAGTATGGAAAAATGAACACTGGTCCTCTAATCCAGGGGACCTGGGCTCTGCTCCTTATTCTTTTACTAACTAGCCATGCAACTTTGGGAAAATTCTTTAACCATTCTGGGCCTCAGTTTTTTCATCTGTGGTGTGGGTGTAACAATAGAGCTACCTATTTCACAGTGTGATGAAATGACCTGGTAAATATGAAAGGGCTTTAGAAATGTGAGTAGGTATCAATTTATTCTTATTATTATTCTCCTCCTCCTCCTCCTCATCATCATCACTCCGTATGCCAGAAAGTCTTTAGCATTCCTATAATGATGACTCATGGGTGTTTTGGGGAGCCAATGAAAGTATTATCTAGGAAGTAGGAAGACCGCATCCCTGGTTGTATCAAGGAACTAGGCCTGACCTTTGTTCTCAGCTACTTCATGGTCCTGGGACTCAACTATAAAGGATGATGTTTTTTATTTTTCAAAGAACTTATACATTCATTCTACTTCAAACTCATCACATGTATGTCTCCTTTTAGTGGACGTTATTTTCAAGAAATTTTCAGACGTTGGCACCCCCCACCTTGGTTTTTCACTCTTTTACACAATACTTTGGCACTGATAGAAAGTTCTAATCCATATCCTTCTTGTTGTCATTGAGCTTTCTTTCTATGTGTATGTGGATCCCATTTTTTCCCTTGGAGCCTGTACCCCAATTCATCCCCCCACTCACCAACCTCGAGTTGGCTCAATTCCCTCCCTACACTGTCCCAGGCTGCCTTTTTTAAGCTCCTCTTGGCCCATGGCTTGGGCCACCTGTGCCCACTGATGCTGGTGGGGATAATCTCCCCTGGGAGTTGCCCCTCCCCAGCCCCCTGCCTTGGCTGATGGACTGACTCCACCATTCTCCCAATGATTTGACTGGAAGGGAACAACGGCAGCTACTGCAGAAAACCCCCAAGTCCTCTTGCTTTGGTCAGACCTGGATCCTTGACCTGGACAGCTGCCCAGGCTACAGAGGCTGAACTGTGCCCCTACTTCCCCTCTGTGATCTGACAATCTTCCAGGCTGGGAGAGGGGGGACGTGAGTCTCAAGGGCCTTGCCCTGCCTCTCCTTCCCTGTGCCGCCCAGATGGCAGCCGGTGTGGGGGGGGAGGGGGTTCTCCCTGCCTCCCCCGACATCTGCCGTCTGTCACTGTGGGAAGCCCCACCCCAGGGAGAGCCTGGCCTAGCATGGAGGTGGGGATTGGGGCGGGGGACTATGGATCTCTCTGTTCCCAGAGTCACAGCTGCTTCAGGGGCTCCTCCTCCCTACCCCTCAGGGCCCAGCTAGGCTTGTGTCTTCCCCATGGGTGGGCTCCCTGATACTGGGAAATCCAGAATGTGGTAGGAGGGGGTTGGTAGAAGGAGCTTTTCCTTGGCAGAGGCCCACACCTCATTCCTGAGACACATTGAGTCTCTCACTCAAGCTACAGGGGGGTCATTCTCTCCCAACTCATTTTGGAGAGCTTGCTTTAGGTTCTTGTAGGTGGACAAAGGAGGAGCCATTTGACATTCAGGGCAAAGCCCAAGGACTTTTTATTCATTTATGCCAACTGAGATGCAAAGCTGAGCTAAGTCTCTGGACCTCCTTCCTTCCTTGGCTAAGTTCCCTTTGTCTGCTTTATTTACTCCTCGGACCTCTAGCTCCCTGATTTCCTTCCTCAATAAACAGGCCTGGGACTCAGTGTAGCACCCCACCCCCACCCCCACCCAAATGAGCTCAGTTGGGTGTCCTGGAGAATTGTGGCAGATGGTGTAAGGAGCATCATGGGGAGTTGGAGGACCTGGCCCCAGACTCATGCAATCCACTGCCTTGTTTTGTGACCTTGGGCCAATCATTTCCCTCTCCTGGGCCAGAGTTTCCTTCATGAAATGATGGAATTGAAGATGGTCCCTAAACGACCAACCTCCCTAACTCTAACCTGTTCTGATTTATCATTCAATCATAGTATCTTAAAATCAGAGCAAGGGACAACCTCAGAGGCCATTGCCGTTCATCAGCCAGCATTAACACCTACTGGGTGTTGTTCTGGAGGCTGAATTCTGGTTGCCATTTAATATTAACAACAGTCCTCTCATATTTTCATAGCACTTTATAGTTTATAGAACCCTTTCATAAACATTATCTTGTTTGAGACTCATAGTGGCTCTTGGTGGGGAGCAGGACAACTGTCACCATCCTCCCTAATTTACAGATGAGAATTAAGCTGAGCAGAAAGCTCACCAGCTCAGTGACTTGTCCAAGGTCACCTGGACAGCAGTGGCAAGGCTAGATGAGAACCTGGGCTTGGACTCTTTACAAGTCAAAGGATGTTCTGTCTTTGGATACCAGATTCCTTCTCACAAGCACTCTCTAGGTAAACCCTCTGGACCCATCTGTTGGGCTTTGGAGAGAAGGGTGGTGTAGATAGATCTAGAGGACTTAGGAGGTGGTCTGGTGGCTCTCAGCCCTCTGATTGTTTTTGCCTTTGTTCTAGTTTTTGTGCAGGCTAACAAGCTCCAGCAACACATCTTTGCGGTGCATGGGCAGGAGGACAAGATCTATGACTGCTCACAGTGTCCACAGAAGTTCTTCTTTCAGACAGAACTCCAGGTAAGCCCCTCTCACTTTTCTTCCTATCATCATCATATTCTCTCTCCTAGCATTTTCTAGCTCCTTTCTTCTGGTCAGCTTGGCAGTTTTGAAGAGATGGAGACTTTCATTCAGGTAATGAGAACCAGAAGAAACCTAAAGAGTTCATTCATCCTCCATAACCCAATCATTTTACAGATGGGGAAACTGAGGCCCAGGGAAAGGAAGTGGCTTGCCCAAGGTTCCACAGACATTTGATGCCAAGGATGGGATTGGAATCCCCTATTCATGGTCCTTTACCCTCATTCTCTCTTTAACCCTGGCTTGAAGAGAAAAGGAGAAAACACCATGGTTTAGTTCTAATATGGCTAGAACTAATGGTCAGCTGTCTTAGTCTGGTCATTTGCCTGCTGAGCTAGGCCAGATGGGTCTGGTCTCTTCAGAACCCTTCTCCCTCTGATAGTTGGTCTTCTGTGTGACCTTTCTCAGAATTTCGCCTTAGACTCCTATGCCATACACAAACACATTCATATGGCATATGAAAAGCTCTGCACTCTTACCACATTGTTAAATCAGAGTTGGACCATTTCTTTAGCCTTTTTAAATTGGTCCTACATACCAAAATTATCATTCTGCCTTGAATTTATGTCATTACACTACCATATAAATGATCAAATTACTTCATAAGATCCAGGCTTATTCTTTCCATCATGAATTGGATTGGAAAATTGAAGCCTGGAGAAGATATGTCCCTTGCCAAAATCATCTGACAAGTCAAAAGGAGAGCCCTGCCTAAAAGAAAGATCTCTTATCTCCTGGACCACATCTCACCACTGTTATTCCTCCATTTGCAAAGATGGAATCCTTGGGCCTAGAGTTCTGTGGCAAGGTATAGACATCTATATCCTTACTCCTAAAACAATTCGAATGAACAAGAACACCTAAGACCCAATTTTATCATTTCAGCAAAATTCCCCAGTGCCTTAAGTTCATGCAACAAAACTAACCTTCCATTTCTGCTCTGGGAAACACCACCATGTTGGGAACAGTTCTGACATGTTCTAAGATACCTAGACCATTACTACCTGCTTAGCTCAGCTACCAAACTACTCCTAGTGTCCCCTGACAAATGAAGGCTTTTTATAGAACCATGCTGCATGCCTCATTTAAATCTATTAGCTTTTATAAACTACGATTTGCTTAAACTTTGGAGGCTTTCTGTTTGACTTGCTTAATTCCCAAGTCGACTCCAATCCTGTTCTACTGTCATGTCAAGGGAGGGATGTGGGATTTTTTTTCTCTTTCTCAGGTTTTGTGTTTCTTCCCTTTATTTTCCCCTCCTCCAGCCTCCCAAGGGTTCTTTTGCCTGCCCTTTTTCTTTGAGCCTCATCTGCATAAGTGTGCCCGAGTTTTCACTACACCTTGTTAATGTGGCAGGTTCAGGGCAATGGGCAGATCTCTCCGTGTGGTAGACCATTCTTCCTCCCCCCCCCCTTCACAACCCCAATCCTAGCATGGTTCATCTGAGGTGGTGGTTTCCTGGGTCCCCACATTAACCTTTTAAATCAAATCCTCAAATGCTGAAAACCTTGCTAAATTATAGCCTTAACGAGCCACTATTTTCTGCAATTAATGATTTTAATTACAGAGCGTTTAAATGTGGAAGTGCTGTTGCATAGCCAAATCTATGCAAATAACGGCTTTCATTAAGTAACTTGAATTGTAATTTTCCAGCTTTGGAGAGGAGGATTTTGTAGGCATTTACGTTTTCATAGTCGTTATGCTGCTGATCATTATGCAAGGATTTTCTAACACAGTGAAAAATCCAAGTGTGATATTTAACTGTGAAACAGTATGGGGAGTTGTATGCTGGGGCCTTAGACTAGTTAAATGGTTTGACCTTATCATCATACCAAGCTTTTCTTCTCCATCGCATAACTTGAGGACATATTATCCAGAAAATACCTTAATGGGAGAAGGGGAGGAAAAACAAATAAGCAAATAAACCATTGAACCTGGAGGCCAACTCCAGGTTCTATCATATTCTGTTTCCTTGGATATACCTTCTCTTTTTTGGCCTCAGTTTCTTTATCTGCCAAAAAAAAGGAGGGAATTGAGTCACAATCTCTAAAATGCCTTCTAATTCCAACATTCTGTGACTTTGGGTAATAGGGAGAAGCCAGGGTTCATGAACATATGGAATCTTGAAAGTCAGGAGAATTGGGATTACTCTTGCAATGAGACCAAGAAGCTATTGGGGGTGTGGGACCCCAGGGTTCCTTTGTGCAATGGTCTAAGTTTAATGTAGCTCCCAAATGTCTACTTCTCCCAGCTGTCTTAGTATTAAAGCAAGGACGTGAAAAAAAAAGACAGGCATCATACAAACTAGTAGGGAGAGAGAGAGAAGGTCATTAATGTCACCTAATCAGTATCTGTTGAGTTAAATTAATGAGCACAGCTAATCTTTGGCAACTTTTTCAGCTATAATTCTGGGTACTCTGTATGTCAAAAAAGAATTAAATAGTGAGTATAGACATTTTTGATGGGATCCTATTATTATTTGTAGAGTGAACAGAGGGATACTTCAGTCATTGGGCTAGAGTTGCATGGTGCACCAGATTTGGACTCAGAAGGAAGGGCTGAGAGTGAATCAGTTATACTACTTGATTACTTTGTGACCCTTGGGTAAATCTTCTTTCCTTTCTTTTTTCTCTCCCTCCCTCACCTCCTGTTTCAATTTCCTCATTTGTAAAGTGAGGAGTATTGGAATAACATGATCACTCTGAGGTTCCTCCAAATTCTAAAATAAACAATCTGGGATTGTGAGCATTTTAGTGTCTGGGTGAGGCTGTTCCATGCTCCCTGATCTAAGACATTATCCTCCTTTTCTCTAGGATAGACCCAGTGGAAGCTGCAGCTCCTGAGACTCTTTGGGGAGGGTGAAAACTGGGAGCATGGTTTCTATGTGTGTGTGTATATGCGTACATCTCTCAACAACTTGTGTTCAAAGGAATCAGCACCGCACCGGCGGAGCATTTGTATTTAAAGGATTAATTCATGCTGTTTGCTTGTGTGCGGTTAATCATACTGTTTCCTGCTAAATGATTACAATTGATTAAAAGCAAAGCTAGGGATCTAACAAGCAACCCACGAACTGTTCAGATGGGGAGAAAGCAGGGTACCTGCCAGGTCCTTGCAAGCACAGGTGTTCCAAGGGCCGCCGTGGAGGGAAAGGATTTCTCCTCTTGCAGGCACAGTGTCAAATCGCATCAGTCAGCTACATGCATTGCTTGTTGCTTGTCTGGTTTCTCCAAGTGACGAAGTAGGTGATGGGCCAGAGAAATAAGGGCTTGAAAGTCGTCTCTGTTCAGAACATGTTTTGCAGACCACATGGCCCATATACTTCTGGTTCTTTGTTAGGCTTAGTCTAGCCATTTCTAGCATGCTGCTTTCTGTTGTGGCATAATTGGGCTGTATGCATATAACTTGTCTCCACAACTGTGGGTCCCTTTGGAGGCAGATATCTTAGCTTGGATTCAGTAATGGGACAGACCACTGGCCTTGGAACCAGAGTCTTGGCTCTGAGGCTTCCTAGTTGTGTGACCTTGGGTGTGTCATAGTACTATTATGAACTCATCAATAAAATGAAAAGAATCATATATTAACCGTGCTTCATAATGTTGTTGAGAGGAGAGGCTTCTTTAAAACTGAAAGGATTGTGCAGTTGTTATTGTTAAGCTTCCCTTCTCTTTCCTGTGGTACCTAACACAGGGTAAGTGCTTGTGCCATTGAATAGAATTATATTCCAAGTGTGGTCTGAATTGGAAAGGTTCCAAAAGAGCAGTCAAAGCAATTACAGCAATGCAAGGGTGAAAAGTAATGTAGGAAAGATCAGATCACTCATTTGTTCATTCATTCATTCGTTCCTTCATTCTCAGTCCAAAATGATCCAGTTTCAGCTCTCAGTCATTGCCAGTGGTGAATATTTTTCTGGTAAACTCAAGAACTAGCTACCCTGGAAGGTCTTTTTCACAAAATTCTTATAAGTAGTATGAAAGCTTTATGCTATGGAGTGAGAGCTAGGTTTAGAAGGAGAGGATCTGGGTTCTAATCCTTAGCTTGCCATGTCCATGTGATCTTGGACAAATCCTTTGATAACTCTGTGAACCTCAGTTTCCTCATCTGTAAAATGGGTAGATTGAACCAGGCACCTCTGAGCTCTTTTCAGTTTTGTGATCTTTATGAACTTCCCTGTCACATAAGAGGAGATGAGAGACACACCTATTCTGCCACTTTTCTTTCTCTGTGTCTTCTTCCAAATTGACCCTGAGTACAAATAGAAGGGCAGTCTGTCCTTTGCCCCTTCCGTCTATGAGCACTGTGTCCTAAGATCAGCCTCTTTTTCACCCCATGGCTCAATACAGTGGCAGAAATACTTCCCCTAACTTGTTGTTTCTTCTACAAGCTCAGTTTAGAATCTTCTCCTCGGGGGGACTATTAGTTTCTGGAAGCATCCCATAAACCCTGCCCTTCCTCCTCCCCTACCTCCTCCCTCTGCCTGAATTTACACACAAGACGTAATTCAGGGGGATCGTTCTGTTGCCTGTGCCAATGAAGTGTTTCTCTCCAAAGAGACTCCTTTTGTGTCTCAGCCATTAGCTGGATTTTTGGCATGAGACTCCAATCCCACCCAGCAGCTGTCCCCTCCCTGAAGGAGAGACTTGAAGCAGCTGGGGAATCAGAAAGATGAGGCCACTTTGGAAATAAAGGAGGGAAGGAGAGAATAAATAAAGGATGGGAAGAGGGGATTGGAGAGGCTAGAAGAGGAAAGAAAGATAGAAAAGAATGAATCTGAAGGGCCATTGAGCCCATTTGTAAAAACCATTTGTCCCTTCATAAAACTAATAAATTCAGAGGAAAATATCATTTTTCTTCCACTGCATTGCTGGGCTTCAGTCAAACACAGTCAGATAATTATAACTAATAATAATTAAAAATTAAAAGTGCTCTAGGCACATACTTAGCATTTTACTCTTTGGCTGAGCATTCTGTAAGTATCAGGTTTCTTCCCTTCCTTTACTGTATCTTTTAAAGAAAGTTCTGTTCGTGAGGCTCCTCACAGATCAGAAGGCAGCTTCTTTTTAGTGAAGGATGGAGAGCAGGCCTTGGCCCAGTGGTATGTGTTGAGGAGAGAAGGGTTGATTTCTTAAAGACATTTTGGCTGAGCATCCTACTTTTAATTTTGGACTCACTTTGGGAGAATCCCTGGTTGTGAGACCATGAACCTCTATTTAGTGTGAAGCCACAGTACCCAAGAGGGCATTGTATGGTCTAGAACTCTCCTGCTGTGGTTTCTGTTGGTTTTTACATTGGAGCTGGTACTCTGAGACCTACTTGGAGTCTGGGTATCCTTGTCTCCTAGGTTACAGTGATGCTCTGGCTGCTGGTCTTTGATGAGAGAACTGGTCCTCAGAGGGGTTCAGCATCAGAGGGATGATGTGACTCTGGTCTCCCCTGATTTCAAGTCTAGTGATCTTTCCACTAGATCATGTGCATAGTATTCTCCATAAATGTTATGGGTATGTTGAGTAACTACTCAAGTAACCCACACCTTGAAAGCTTTCAGAAGAACATATTGCTTAGGGTCACTACTTATGGAGAGCTGTAGGATGGTCCTGAAATTCCTGGAATTAACCAAATGACTCCATTCTCAGAGTTTTAAAAATGCTACATCACCACCCTTTCCTTTGACTGGGAGTCAGGGGACTTGGATTCTAGTTCTGTCTCAGATACTGATTTGATTTATGATCCAAAGTAAGTCTTTTCTACTCTGGGACTCAGTTTCCCTACTTGTAGGAAGAGGGGCTTGGTTCCGATCTTTCTGGCTCTTCTAGTCTGTAATTCTTTGTCACAGAGCTTGGAATCCAAAGGCAGAGGGGTAGAAAAGGTGTCCTCTTAAAGTCCTTTAAAGGTTTAAAGTGACTGTGATGTAGCCATGGGTGGACAGGCAAGGCCTGATGAATGAGAGCTGTATCACCTTTGTTGCCTTTGCCCAAGGCAAAGATTCAGGAGGTGGTGAGAGTGGGGAGGGGGCTCTCGTGCCTGGGTTGGATTGCCACCCTTGGCAGTCAGCATGGAGGCAGGCAACTTCTCTGCTCTAGTTGGCTATGGCTGGAGTCACTACTGTTCCATGACTCACGCCATCTCACAGCGGGTCATTGTAGCTTTACAGGAGCTTGTACAGCTCACTCATTGTCAAGGCAGATAGAAGAGGAGAGCAGAAGGAAAAGAGGGAAAGAGAAGGGGACAGTGGTGAGGGAATTCAGATGAAACTCAGGGGCTGAGTCATTAGTGTGCCCCAGGTCTTCAGTCTGCATGATGAGCTGAGAGGACACAGTGTGGATGGCAGGGCCAACTGGGGGACTGGCTGCACCCGGAGGGCTCTGCTCAGAGCAGAGATGGCGCTTGGAACAGGGTCCTCAGGCTGCCTGGCTTTGCCCATTGTTGCCTGTCATTTATGCCCTGGGGCAAGGGTCCAACCAACTTTAGAGGCGGCACCATGCCATCCTGACAGATGGGCATATGTGGAAGCAGCCAAGACCCAATGTCTGTGCTGCCATTGTGTTCACTGGAAGCTGCTTCTTGCCTGCAACATCCAAATGGTTGCTGCCTGCCCCTGGGACCAAATGCCTTCAGTTTAGTGAGAAGGAAGGGGCAGGGGCAGGGGTCAGTCAGGAGGAAGGACTCAGTCCTAACCCAAAGCTGTTGAAGGAGGAAAGAGATTGTGTGATGACAGACTGGGGAACTTGAGGAAGAGAAACCAACCCATTTGATAAACATTGCTTCCATCTTCCTTCTTCCTGCCGAGAGAGAGAGAGAGAGAGAGAGAGAGAGAGAGAGAGAGAGAGAGAGAGAGAGAGAGAGAGAGAGAGAGAATGAAAAAGAATAGAAAGTCAGAGAGAGAGAAAGAAAATGAAAGAGAAAGAATAGAAAGGAAGAGAGAGGGAGAAAGAGAGAAAATGAGTGAAAGAGAAAAAAAGGAAGACACTGAAGAGAGAAAGGAAGAGAGGGGGGGGAAAAAGGTGATTTCTGTGAAGTTGGTGATATTTCCTGGGACCTGATTTTCCTAGGATCTACCCTAACCCAGGATAATTTTCTGTCCCTAGAGATTACAGCTGGTCACCACTTATGGTTGCCCTGGATGGTTTTCCATTTCTAGAGATCTTGAATGGGAGAGATTCTCCATCATTAATGTGGCAAATGTCTCCAGCACTCATAGCAGCAAATTCCTTGCCAGGAAAATGCCGAGTTTGGACACAGAAACCAAATGCTTCCCAAGAAAAATTCCCTCCTCTCTGGGCCTCACCTTTGAATCCTTCCTGGTTTGGGGTCCTGAAGGATGCATTCACAGACTGCTCCTCTGGTGGAGGAATGACATGTTTATATCCATTAATATTAAAAATGAGGCATGTTTTACCTCTGGATATAATAATCCGTCTTTCTAACTGGTTGGAAATGTAGCCCCCCAGTCTCTGCCAGGATTTGGTAGCCCAGCCTGGCCAAGAGGTGCTAACACCAGCAAAGAAATGAGAGCTGGGCTTTCTTTATTAAGGCCCAGATTGCACTCTTTGGTCTGGCAATAACAATTACTAATGACATTTAGAAAGAAATTAATGATGAGAAATGCAAGTTGGCATTTCGGGAGTGCCAGTCAGTAACATTGCATCAGAGCTCACAGGAGAGGTGGTGGGGAGGTGCCGCAGAGGGGGGAACAGAAGAGAGATAGATAGAAAATTAATTTTGTTGTGTCAATAATTAACACAGACCCTCCCTTCCTTCTTTTGAAGTTTTTACAAAATCTAGACATGTGATCAGTATGCTGGTGTCGGAGGGGAGGCCTCAGGGATTTGTGCAATAGCTCTGATACAGAGTGGCATCATTCCCATTAGTCAACACCATCCACTGAGTACCCACTAATACTGAGTGCAGTGTGACGAAGGAGGGTGGGAAGGAAAATAAGACATAGACCTTGTCGTGAAGGCGTTTGCATTTTGTGGGATAAAAGCTCCCATCCTTGTGGTAGACCCCAATCAAATGGAAGCAACTTAATCTAGACAGTCAGAAAGCACTCTTAGGGACTTACCTTCTGTTTGCTCCTCCCTCTGTCTGTCTCACACACGCTTATTCACAAACACACACACACTCATGCACACAAAAGATTCCTATAGAACAACATATGAATAAATTGAATTGAATAACAAGGAGTAGCTCAGGTTCCCTCCTCTTCTTTCCCCTAGAAGGATATCAGTTCTTTGGGGTGAGGGATAATTTTGGTTCTTTCTTCATTAGCCCAGTGTTAAGTAGAGTGCTTTGCTCTTTGCTCTCAACAAATACTTTTTGGATTATTGGATTGAATTGAATGAATTATTGCAAATTCTGCAAGACACCTAAAAAAATATAAAAGTGATTTCCTTATCATATTTCATTTTAGAACTTTGTTTAAATATTGCCTTCATGGGCAGCTAGGTGGCACAGTGGATAAAGCACTGGCCCTGGAGTCAGGAGTACCTGGATTCTTATCCGGTCTCAGACACTTAATAATTACCTAGCTGTGTGGCCTTGCACAAGCCACTTAACCCTATTTGCCTTGCAAAAACCTTAAAAAATATATTACCTTCATACTTGTTTTACATTCCTTGGCATCAGAGTTACCTGAGTAGATGCCTTTCTTCCATTAGATACTGAATTCTTTGAGAGTAGGGGTTGTGCCATCTCTAACTATGTGAGCCCAGCATCCAATAATGGGATTTATACACAGCAAGGGTAAATACCAAACTGAATATAATACTAACTGGAGCTGGGAAGGGACCATTAGCAGAGAGAGGTAAAGGAAGAAGTAACATTCTTTTTTGAGTTGTTCAAGTGTGGATGAGTGTCACTGATCAAGAACAAAGAGAGAGATCCCATTCACATGGCAAGAAAACAGAGAAACAATCACTTATACCAGTTTTCCCCCCAAATGGAAATTAGACTTAGTTACATCACAGGCACATGCCTTCTCTGCGGGATGTGCCAAGCCAATGATTGAAGGTTATCTGTTATTTTGAATTCTCCCCACCACTGCCCCTCCAAAGTGGACAGCAAAAACTTGTCTATGTCTTCATTCTACAGCTGCAGACACAGCTCCTTCTTCCACTGACCAGTTATCTCTAGCCAGCCACAGCTTACTATGAGCTATCTTCTCCACAGCCCCACCTACGTGAGCAGGGCTGCTTAGCCATTGGGTATCAATATAATATATAAGATCTCTTTTAAGATGTTAAATGGCCCAGAGCCAGACCTCTGAAGGGACAGAGATTCACTGAAGGCAGCCTACAGCAACATCCTTCTCTCAGTGGGGCTGGGTTCCGGGACAGTGGTCAGTGCCTCCCTTTTTTTCTCCAACCTTTGGCGTCTCATCGTACAACTCCTTTTTGGCTTGCTCCCCCAAAGCCAGTCTGGGCTTCCTGTCCAGAGTGATGATGACACGTGTGCTTGAGTGTTTTCACAAGAACGTCTTGATCATTAAATATAATAGGTCTCAGCTGCAGTTTTGGTCATTGGAGCATGCACACAATTCATCACCACAAATTAGGGTTGTCTTCCATCATCGGGACTTATCTTTCCATAATTTGGGGGTAGGGTCCCACCCCATGTGGACTGTGGAAATTATTTTGGGGGGGAATCATGCTGTGTTTGACTAAGGGGGAACATGGCCTGCTAATGATGTGAGAACCCAAACTTTCCTGCTCAGGAAAGCTATTTTTGAGGCCAGAGCAAGAAAACAGCCCTTTCATTCTTAGTTTTAAAAAGTTTTGGGGAAAATGGAATTAAATATATTTTGCTCTAGCTTCCATTGATTTTGGCCAGTGATAGTTTGATTTATCCCATGGACAGGTCTGCTACTCATTTTGAAGGAGTGAACTGCTTCTTATGGGCTTCATTGTGAGGACCTTCCCCAAAAGAAATAAGGCATTATTTTGTATAACTCAGTGCATTGAGCTGTCCTTTGTAAGTAGTAGGAATTTGGATTCTTTAATCAAAGGCCAAAAAGGTATCTGGAAGCAACTTTGGAAATCAAGAGTCAAATCTCAGATACCCAGGGGAATATCTTAGTAGATTGGAGGTGGAGGGCCCAAGAGGGAAAAACAATTCAACAACTGCAGGATTTGATATTTGTGGCCCAGGCCTGGGCATGGCCTCCTTTATAGTGTGTGCACAGGAGTATGTGGGTTTGGATGAGTCAATTTTTTCTGGATAAGAAGCTGTATTTTTAGCCCTGGATCCTTCTAGATTTGAGGAGAAAGAAAAGGATATATAGAAAGTGAGAAGTCTTATCTACACACTCAAACAATCAGTATTTACATATTGCCTTAAGGCAGGGAAAGGGAACCTTTTTTTCTGCCTAGGACCATTTGGATACTTATAACATCATTCGCAGGCTATAAGTGGTCAAATATTTAATTATTTCAACCCCCCCTCCAAAAAAAGCCCCCTAGATTTATTGAATTTCAAGTCCCACCTCTGGTTGCCTTGGCAACACTGGATCAATATGACCTGCAGACTGGAGGTTGCCCTCCCCTGCTAAGGGAAATAGGTTCTATAATTAATCTCATTTTACAAAGGAGTAAACTGAGACTGAGAGAGATAAAGTGGCTTATCCAGGATCACATAGCTAGCATTCTGACTGCCAAATTCAAATTCTCTCCATCATCTCACTGAGATGCCTTAAACTGACCTACAAGCTCTTCCCAATCTCATCCTGCTTTGTCATATATTTTCATATATTTGTCCCCGCTAGTCCCCATCCTCATTATCTGTGGCAGGAACAAATTCCTCTTCCTCCTACCAGTTTGAACCCTTTCTTTTCCTTTAATTCTCCTCCTATGTGATCCTGCCAGCTAAAATGTATTCTGGTCCCAAATTATCATAAAGCTCTTTGTGTGTATCTGATCTTTGTCCTTGCTAACACTTTTCCATGTATGTTTATTGTTTTGTTTACCCCTTAGTTGACTGTAAGATCCATGAAGGCAAGGACTATGCTGTTTTTCATTTTTGTATCTCTATCCCATTGTATAGTGTCTTAGACATAGTATTAGATGTTTATTGAATTGAATGTTATCAACTTCTATAATTGGAAGCCTGCAAATTAAAAGAAATAATGAAGACCTTAAATACCATTTCTACTCTATGGTTTTGATTTCCTGAGTTTATTGTCAAATTCCTCCCTCCTCCTTTGTGGCTCACAGTTTCTCCATTTGTTGTGTTGGAGTCCAGTGCCTTATTTCTCTTATGAATCATTTTGGAGAATGGATTAAAAGGTCTCTGGGGAAAAGTCATTTGCAGGGACAGACAGAATGGGAAAAAGAATCTGAAGCAGAGGCAAGAACTAGACCCTGGCATATCCATCTGTTTTTGGCTGAGGGACAGTGCCAGCCTAGGCTTTCTATAATGGAGAAGGGAAGAGGTCATCTGCCTAGTTTTTTTTTTTTTTTTTTTTTTTTTTTTGCCTTAAAGCCTAACAAAACTTATTTGGAGAATACATTAAGTATAAAGGGAAAGATGGAAAGGTGTTGGCCCCAACCTACTCTTAGCTTCCCCTTGCATTTGATGAAAATAGCCCTACCTGAATAGCTGTCCCATAGAGTGGGGAAGTTGATGGGCAGTGACTTTTGCTGAGGGCAAAACCCTGGCCATTTTGGAGCAGCATCTAACCCCTAGCAAACTGTGTAGTTGACTTTAATCCTTCCATTGCCCTTCTTCCTATCCATTCCCTGTATTCCCAAGTGCTCAGTGCTGTCTTCTGAAGTTCCCTACTGAGGGTTCCTACCTGACTTATCCCACCAGATAACCCTCTGTTTCTCTGATTGTATCTTTCCTTTCTTTTGCCAAGCCCTGTTCTTGCCATGTGACAATGAAGGTTGAAGGCTGAATCAGAGAAATTAGTCCTAGTTCGTATGTTCTACTTAGAGTCTGTTAGTGTTTTTAAGTTTTCAAAATTGTAAGGGACCTGAAGGAGGATTATCTAATTCAATTCCCTCTTTTTTTAACAGATGGGGAAACTGATGCATAGAGATGGGAAAGTATTATTTCCCCTTCCACAAGATAGACTGCCTTAATCCATATAATATAATATAATATAATATAATATAATATAATATAATATAATATAATATAATGTAATATAATGTAATATAATGTAATATAATGTAATGTAATATAATAATCATGACATACAATATATATAATAAATATAATATAATCCAATCCATATAATTCTTTTTAAAGACCCTTAACTTTAATATTGGGAACTTAAATTAATGTGCCAGGCCAATGGGGAGCAATGTTTTTGGGAAGGGGGAGAATTCCCAGGGTCATTCTCTTGTGGGCAACCACCTATTTTGTCCATGCTTAAGGTAGTCAGTCCTCATTGACAGAATTTCTGAGGTATAGCAGCCCAGACAGCTTTCTGAAAATAATAATAATCCTTCCCAAAGACACTTTTGTTTTCACATGTTTTATTGGGGTGATTCTCACAGCAAGCCTATTGGGAAGTTGACACACCATAATGGACTGGATAGAGTTCGAGACTAGGCATCCAGAAGATTTAGGTTCAGGTCTCACTTTGGACAATGACTAGCATGGGAGATCATACATAGGCCAGTTGCATCCTCTCAGAGCCTTAGTTTCTTCATCTACAAAATGGGAATAATACTATCCATCTCAGAGTTTTGGAGATCCACTGAGACAGTGTATGTAGAACACTTTGCAGACCTCTTAAGTGCCACATAAATATTATATTATTATGTAAGTTGGGGGCTGGAATTGTTTAAGTCCATTTGACAATTGAGGGCACTGAGGTTGAGGAAATGTGGCAGACTCTCAGTTGGGAAGGTCTCAATGGTCATCTAATCCAAGCCAAATCCATTCAGGTATTCACTAGGATGACCTCTCTGACAGGTGGTCCTGTGATCCTGATTCCTACCACCTTCCATTACTTGTTCAAGGTCACACAGCTAGATCATAATGGAATCAGGTCTAGCATTCTTATTAGGGTATGATGACTGGGACATTATTCCAGAGTGCCAGTATCCCAGGGTGGAGCAGGGAAATAAACTTACCCACAAGAAAGTGAGGAAATTTTTCCCTGTCATGGTCTGTCTGTAATGTCCATGCCCAGATCCAATTGCTCCTTTGTCTCTTCTTGCTCCTCCTGCAACTTCTGGGAACTCATCTCTGAGGGATCTGGGTCAGCCTTCTTGGGGGATGGATCACCCTGACTTTAGGTCCTCTTCCATGTTGGGTCAGACTGTTCTCTGTCTCTGGCTGCCCTCTCATTCCCCAATCCAAAAGAAAAACTAATAATAAAATCTCCCTTTAATCCCACCCCCACCATACCCTCCACCATCAACAATGCCAAACTGTTTTTGCCTTAGATGAAGAATTTCTACTTAGGACATGGTCTAGGGTAAGATTGAATACACTATCTGTTTCTTTTCTACTCTTTGGAGAATCAATGGTAATGGTCACCCAGGATGCAGAGGCATATGGAAATAATGATGGTGGTGGGGAGGAAGCAAAATGAGGTTTGAATTTTTGGTTGACCAGTTCTAAAAATAGTTCATTGTTGTATTTGAATGTGACAATAACAGTTCCATTCCTTGCCCTCCTTTTACAAGGCTGCTCGTAACAGAACATCTTTCCTTTATTTCCTCTGCTCCTTGGCATGGACTAAGACACATACTGATGTGGGGACATTTGCATTTTAGAATATAATTCCCCTGAGCCTGAGTTCCCCCAGGGCAGCTATTATTAGTTGCCTTGTTTTGTTGGGTGACTGTGTGAATTGGAGTGTGTTTACCGGCTAGGTTCTCTAATAGAAGACTTTGGTTCTCTCTTAATAATATATTCTCTGGTGGGTCTTATTTCCAAAGCACCACAGTAGGGAACCATGGCTCCCCTGGGCTTTGCTCTACTTTTTTTTTCTTTCACAACAACATTTTTATCTAGTGTTTTTATGGGGAGGATGCTGACCAGCTGAATGAGATATTTCCCACTCAATGGATAGGTCAGCTTTGGACCTTCTCTAGCTCAGATCTTTGCATTCTGGAGTTAGCAGAAGGAACATGTGCTTCTCAGAGAGGGGATTCATAGAATCTTTAATAGCATCAGAGCTCCACCTTGTAGTCTAACCTCTTCCTTTTACAGATGTGGAAATTGAGGTTGAAGAACTTTCCCAAGGTCACCCAGGTAGCATGGCAGAAGTGAGATTTGACTTCACCTTCTCTTTTGCATCGCTCTCTTCACTGTACCATGTTGTCTTTCTTTAGCTCTTGAGAGAATATTCCTTCTGTCTTGTTTGAATGGGAGACTGATAAAAGTCTGCCACCCTGTCTCAGGCTCAAGAGATTCCAAGAAGTTTGAAATTTGAGTTCTTCCAAATGGAGGATGGGTTATCTCAACCCATTTCAGGGATAAGCCCTGAATAGAACTAAGGAAAAGCAAGTCTTGGGAAACAACTCAGGGAAATCTACCTCAGGAAATGAATTGATCCATCAACCAGTCAATCAATAAACATTTTAAAAGCACTATAGGCCAGAGATACAAAGCTGAAAATGAAACCTTCCCTTCAGTCCTAAGTGTAACCTTGGTTCCTCAGCTCTATCCTGACAAGTGATAAAGCATGCCTCCATTTGAAGACCTCCAGTGAAAGAGAAGTCACTGCTGGCCTCCGAAGGCAGCTCAAGATCGCACAACTAGTTCATGGTCAAGGCAGGATCAGGACTCCTGGTCTGGTGTTAGACATGCTGAGAGCCCTTCCAATTCAATGAATTCTCCACATTTAATCCCTCACCTCTCTTTTCCTTCTTTTTACAAGTGCCATTCCTCAAAATAAGAGATTCCTAAAAGCTTGGGAGTTCCGAACTTAATTGAGTCACTCACACAAGACAGATTCCCTGGCCAAGCATGGTGTGACACTCGCTTCCTGCTGATCCAGAGTGACAGACAACAGCCTAGCTTGTTGTCTACGTGGTGAAGGGAAAAACCTTACACCGGCTTTCCCCTTCATGCAAAGGAGATGCTAACCCCCTGTCCGCCTTGGCAAGCCATTTTCGGGGATTCTTCTGAAGGCAGATGGAGGCTGGCCTTGACATCATTTTGAGGAGTTTCATGATAACTCAATGGGCTGTTGTTTTGAGAGAGGGGAGCGGGAGGGGGGGGAGGGAACAACAACCACCCCACAAAGCAACTCCTCAGTGATAGGGGAGATAGCTGTGAAGCAAGATGAAGCTGTGTGAGCTTTCTTGGGATGGAAAGAAGAAAAGAAATTGAGACCCCAGCTATGCCAGCATCGCATTGCTGCCCTGGCAGGGAGGAGGGATGTCACCTGGCTTTTGGAGGGAGCCATGAATATCACTCTCAGTTTTAATGAAGTGTATTAACTAAATTGTGTTCTGAGTATTCATTCAGCCCTGTTTATAGCACGCTCTCGAGTACGTTTACTGTTTGTCAGAAGTGCAAACTAGTGAACATATGAAGCTTTAAGACAGGCCATCTGTTCGTCTTAGACCCTTGGACGATTGTCAAACTGTTCTAAAAATAAGCTCACACAAATGACAAGGGGGGGGGGACACAGGTGATTTTTTTCTTCAACACCACAGCAGAAAAGGGAGCAAACCCAACCCAAAAGAATGAGGAAGGATAGAAAGAAGGAAGGAGGGAGGGAGAAAAGGAGAGAAATAGTACCTCCCATTTATCTTTTCATCTGATTTTTTTTTTGGATTTCCTCTTACAGTATCTTCCCTTTTGACCATCCATTCCTGCAAGCTTAGGGCTAGCCTGGCACTAATTGAAGCTTCATGGCTTTTCCCATTCTCTCCACCTCCAGTCCCCATTAGGGAAAACTAATCTCCCAGTGGCTGAGGTGGGGCCCAACCCATGTACTTTTGCCCATAGTGATCTATTTTTTTCAAGTCAAGTTGGTTAAAAAAAGCTTCTCCTTATTGATGGACATTTGGCAACACTGTCAAACTCTTGCAACTAGATGATATGTAGACAGAAGTAAGAAGAGGAGTGCAAAGTGAAGTTTGCCTGCCTTGACAATGTCACAAAGGGCTTGTGACAATGGTGAAAATCTTCAATTATACATAGGTTACTGCTTGCAGAGTGCATTGAGTTTCTGTCTTAGACACTTAACTCTGTGACCCTGGGCAAGCAACTTTCTGCCTCAGTTTCCTCATGTAAAATGAGAATAATAGCACAGTTTTGTTTTGAGGTTTGGCTCACATACTGTATGTAAAGTGCTTTGCAAACCTTAAAGTGTCTTTATAATATGACTTCCTCACAAGTCTATGAGTTAGATAATAACATATCTTATTATTTCTACAGATAAGGAAACATGAAGTTATAAAATATAACTAAAAGGGTATTTTCTCTAATGAAACCTTAGTTTTTAATATATTAAAATGAAGGGTTTTAGACTAGGTGATCCTTAAGGTCATTTGCAGTTTGGTGTCCTGTGTTCCTATGATTTGGCCACAGTTATAGAGGTCATACATGTTGGAGTCAAGATGTGTATCTTAGTCTTCTGACATCTCTCTAAGCAGGGAAGAAGATATGTCTGTCAGTTTTTAAAAACCACAATCCTCAACATTACATATTTAGTTCCTACTCTGTGACTTAGACCATGTTAGATGCTAGGTATTTTAGGAGAAGATAGAGGAATTGGAAGATAGGGTTCCCTGCCTAAAAAGAGGTTTTGTTCTAGTTGGAGGGAGTGAGCATGGTGGTTTAGTATTTGATGCCGTTTTAGCCATCATATATGATGAACTGAAAGGCTTAGAGCCCGGGTAATTTGTTTTGTTGACAGTTCAGTTCCTCTTCTACCTTTAAGATCACCTGTTACTCTGTTTGCCTCAGTTTCCTCATCCATCAAATGTCTTGAAAACGAAAATGGTAAATCATTGTCCTATCTTTGCTAAGAAAACCCCAAATTGTGTCATGAAGAGTCAGACTTGACTGAAATGACTGAACAACATGAAGTTCCATTCCAGCTCTAAATTTATGATCTCAAAATTCTTGCCCTCCCTTCCCCATAGGGACCAATTTGAGACTATCCATCCCTCCCTAATATTGTTCTGGGGAGAAGGAAATGGTGAATGTGCTTAGAACACAGATTGGATGTGAGAATAACAAAGATGTGGAACAATATCAGTAAATTCTAGAAAAGAAGCCAAAATACGGGGGCGGGGGGAAGAATTCTTAAGCCTTCTTGAAAAGTTGGTGGAGTAATTTCTGGAAAATATAGTGATTAATGAAGATCATCATCATCATCATGTCAACTTATCTGGCAACCCTTCCTCTATTCCACCCCCCAAGTTTTTTCAGTCTTTGACACTCTTTATATAGTTCTTGGGAGCATCTTGTCATCTCTGCTCAGAGATTTCTGGAAGAAGGAAGGAATGAATGGGAAGAAGTCATTCAGTCCATTGGGCATGCCTCCATCCTTTTCTCTATGCTCAGCCCTGTGAAGGAGACAGAGTAGTAGAATACACAGTCCTGAACTCAAGGTGTTTTCATTGTAGTTAGGAAGAGGAAAAAGGGCTAATAACTTAAGAAGCAATGAGAGAACAATATGAACAAGAGTTATAGAAAAAGAGAATGGGTGCTTCTGAGGAAGGAAACTCAGGACCATCGATTTAGAGTTGGATGAGACTTCAGATACTGTCTGGTCTAATCCCCTTATGTTACAGATAAGGAAACTGAGTCCAACAGAGGTTAAATAGCTTTCTTGAAATCACATAAGTAATAAAGTAGGAATTCAATCAATTATGGATAAGGGAAGTGAATATTTTATAGTCAGAAGATTGTAATTCATATTCCTGCTCCAGTTCTTATTAGTTGTGTGACCTTGTACTATTAATTTAACTTCAATTATCTCTTTTGTAAAATGGTGATAAAATTTGCACTGCTTAACTCAGAGAGTTATTGTTAAGTTCTTTGTAAATCTTAAGAGAATTGTGTATTATTATTTTCATTGTTTTTATTAATATTTCACCAGTTTTCACCAATTTACTATTTCACTAAAAACATTTATTTTTCTTTTTGAGTTATTCTATTTTTTCAATTACATGCAGTGATGGTTTTCAACATTCATTTTTTTTTTACTTAAAGATTTTATTTATTTTGAGTTTTACAATTTTTCCCCTAACCTTCCCTCCCTCCACCCCACAGAAGGCAATTTGCCAGTCTTTACATCATTTCCATGGTATACATTGATCTGAATTGTCAACATTCATCTTTTTGTAAGCTTTTGCATTCCTCATTTTTCTTCCCTCCTTCTTTCTTTCCCCCCCTCCCCATGACAGAAAGTACAATCATTAAACTAATATTTACTAAGCACTAGAGGAGAGAGTCTCTGATTTAAGGAGTTTACACTTTGGTTGAACAACAGTTCAACCATTCAGTCGTGTCTGACTTTCCATGACCCAGTGGACTTTTGTACATGTGCTTTTTCTTGGCAAAGATACTTGAATGTGCCATTTTCTTTTCTAGTGTGCCCTCATTTTACAGATAAAGAATTCAGGCAGATAGGTGACTTGCCTAGGATCACATAGCTGATAAGTTTATGAGGTTGGATTTGAAGTCAGGAAGATGTATCTTCTTTACTCTAGACCTGGTGCTCTATCCACTGGACCAAACAAATGTGTCCAAATGGAAAATATGTGCAAACAAAACTAAACCACAAGAAGAATTCAATATGCTAATGAATATATGTGTAGAGATCACCTTGACTGGGTAGGTTAAGTCAGAGAGGGCTTCCTGGCAGAGGTGACCACTGAGTTGGGGCAACCCATCCCTTTACCCATCTGGCTTTAAACTTCCAGGTTGTTTTAGGGAAAGAGAATCCAACTACTAACCTATGAGCTTCTTTCAGGTAAGAACCATCCTGTATTTATCTTTGAATCTCCCACAGTGTTTGCTATAGAGTGAAGGCTCAGAAAGTATTTTGGGTGAATGAACAACAAAGAGAGTGGTTCCTCTTATCTTGGCTACAAATGGGGAGAAAAGAGCAATTTCTTGGGCTCTTCTCTCAATCCCAGATGGGGTCTTGCTTCCCTAGGATGCTCATGGCTTCTGTTGGCATCTAGAGTGGCCTGCCAGCCTCCCCATGCCACCCCTTCACCCATCTCTAACATATGGTCCTGGGGTGCCTGAGCATGGCGTCCCTAGGCAGTCTGTCTCCGGAACAGGCTTGTACCAAATACCTCGATCTATAGCAGATGCACAATTACACTACAGAGTGGATGGATTATGGCCTCAAACCATCATTTCCCCCTCCCCTCCCCACCTTTGCTGTTTTATTTTATTCACCTGCTCCTCTGTCGTACACCTGTGACTTGCTGGCAGGCAGGGAGAGCCCTAGCGTGAAAGCCAGCCTCAGAGTGGGCCTCCCTCCTCCACCACCACCACCACCCCCTTTCCCCTCCGGGGCCTTTAGGAGGCCAGGAAGGGTTCCATTTCGGTGTTGGTAGCATCTTTAAAAGACGATTTTCTTCCTTTTCTAAAAGGGCTAAATATAGCACAAGCATAAACAGAAAAATAGACATTAAGCCAAAATGCCCTTGTGAGAACCATGCCGGGTGGAAGGAGCCCTTTAAGAAGGCTTGATTGAGTTCCCTTCTATCCCTCATTCTGCAGCTCGAAGCTGTGGGGGAAAGGAGCTGCAGTTTCTTTTAGGGTTATTGAACTGTGTGAATTTTCAGCCGATTTCAGAGTGGAGTTACTTCGCACAGGTGTTTGGAGGCCCTGGCCGACAAGGGGCACTTTTTGTCCCTCCACCCCCATCCCCAGTTTTATGGATGTGGATGCCAGTTCTGAGCCTACCTGGCAGGTCTTTTCCTGTTAAGTTTTAGCAAGGATACTTCTTCCCTTATTTGGGGTCCACTCAGGGTTGACCCCCCTCATCACACGTTGCTTCATTGTCTTTTTTAAAATACTCCTTCCATGGGTAAGTCCTGTCCTTCCAACTTTAGAACCACAAAGGACAAAGACCGTGTCTTCTCTATATTTCTCTCTTAGTTCCTTTTAGTATCCCATCTGCTCCTTCCCTGTTTCCCTGCATCTTGTACAATGACCTCTGGAACAAGTTTCCAGTTCACAAGATGCTTCCAACTAACTTTGCTCCCTTTTCTCCAGGTAAATGGTCCAAGCTCCTCACCCTTCCTCCCAAGGCAGCAAGGGGGAACTTCATTCATAAGATTATAGATGGAGAATTAGGAGGGACCTCTGAATTTATTTATTCCAATCTTCCGCATTACACAATTGAAAAAAAATAAAGCCCAGATTAGTTAAGGGACCTTGTCCAAGGTCATGTCATATAGGTCATAAGCCTAAGATGTAGGATTTGGATCCAGGGAATCTGAATCCAGAGCCATTGCTGTTTCCAGGCTGATGAATTTTTAGGAAGAAGGCCGAATATCCAATTGCAGTTATCCATCTTCCTTTCTCAGGGCCTCAGTTTCTCCATCTGTAAAATGAAGAGATTGGACCAGATGAAGCATTTAAATCTGAAAGGGAACTAAGGCCATCCATCTATTGGTCAGTCATATAGGTAATATGGTCACCATAAAGATAGTTTGGTACTTTTCCAGGAAGGTACTCCTAAAGTCATTGAGTCATTGATTTCTATCCCCTCCACTTCCCTCTTTCTGCTTGTCTCCATTTCTTTGCCTCCCCCATCTCTTTCTGACTCTCTCCCTGCCCCTCCCCCAATCCTGATGCATCCTGGATATATGACCCCTTAGCCAATCACTTAGCTTAGGATCTCAGGATCCTAAGTAATAAACTGTAAAATATGTTGAGATTTGCATTGGTAAAAGACATTTCCACATTGGGTGTTCTCTATAATCAGTGAAAAATCAAAGCATCTTTTTATTTAAAAGGCACTAAATAAAAGGAAAATTTTTTCCTTTCTACTCATTTCATAATATTGGGGTAACAAAAAGGACTTAAAGAAGTGGCCCTCAAGTCTTAATGCTATCTTCCTAATTATTAAGAAGATATAAATTATGTCTTTTTGTTGTGGGAAACTTAATTAATTGCATGAAGCAATTTGTGAACTAGCTTTGGATTCTGTATTCCACAGTTTAAATCTTGGCTTATTCCCTATGTCATCCTGGGCAAGTCACCCTCCCTTCTTTGGACCTCATTTTTCTCTACGTAAAATTCCAGAGGTAAAACTCAATAACTTCTAGTCTCCTTTCCAGTTCCAAATTTCTGAGTATGTATATGTATATGTATACGTATATGTATACGTATATGTATACGTATATGTATACGTATATGTATACGTATATGTATACGTATACGTATATGTGTGTCTAGACACATATATACCTATGCATATACATGCATGCATACATACAGAGAAATAGGTAGATGGATAGATGGATAGCAGGATGCAGGGTTTTCAAAAACCAGACCAGTGTGGCATAATCTCTGCCAGCTCTTATCTAACTGGAAAGCATCCATTCCATTGCCGGCTTGGTGACAGACTCTGTATCTGTTGTCTGAGGACCAGTCTTTCATAGCGTGAAGAGGCTCATGACACAGCTGCCTATGCTGTGGGGAGTTGTTTTGACCATAGTAATTCTCAAAGACTGTTCTCCAAGACCTCGAGGCCTTCTGCTAAGCACCCCTGAAAGCCTGGATCCCGTAAGGGCTGAGGGAGAAAGATCCAGGCTTTCAGGAAATGACAGCATCTGAGACTGGCCATGACTGGCTCCCATGGGGCAGGTTTTCTTGTGTCTTTTGTGAAGGAAGATGACTTTTCTAAGCTCTTCTGTCAGGAAAAAAAAGGCCTGGACTGCTCCTTGTTGTCCAAGCCTGGGGAGTGTAACTCACTACTGGTAAGGGCAATGCAAGAGAGGAAGCATTTACTGAGTATCTACTGTGTTTCCAACCCTTTATTAGGCCCCATGGGAATACAGGAGAAGACAAAGACATCGTTCATACTCTTGGTTTCATTGGGGAAAAAAATACATGGACACAAATTGAGGCAGTTTTAGGGAATATTAAAAAAAACTGACTTGTAAACATTCAATACTATTGGGGTTCAGATGAAGAAAGCTAATGTTCCTGGCTCTTTGGGCAGGAACGAGACCTTGAAGGATGGCTAGGATTCAGATACACAAAGAAGGCAGGGGATTCCAGGAAGAGGGAACGGCATGGGCAGAGGTGTGAGTTGGCAGGATTGAGCTGGCCATGGAAGGGGGAACAGTGAGGTCACTTTTGTGCTCCTGCTCACCCAGAATGGCGCCGGCGCAGCCACGGTCTCCAGCCACTGTGGGCCCAGCATGCTTGTGGGCGGGGGAGGCTCCACTCAGAGAGCTTCATTATCAGATTTAGAGCCACATACCATTCCTTTATTGACCTGCCTCTTGCAATCAATGCCAGAGTCACACAGGTTTGAAATCATGTTCCCTGACGGTGGAGTGTGCACCCTGTATTCAGTGCTGATGGTGCATTATCTCCTAAATGACAACACCTCAATGAGGGGTGGGTCCTTTCTAGCCTGGAGAGGCTGGGCTTCGATCCCACTGTGGTGGGCTGTGTGTCTCCTTTGCCTTTATTATTATTACTGGTATTCAGCACAGTCTAAAAATAGAATCCTAACGAAGCGAGATTGGAGTAGTCATTATCACACTGAGCCAGAAACGGACTAGAGAACAAGGAGATTGGGGATTTTTTTCCCCCCACCTTTTTTTTACTCCACTCACACCCCACCCCACCCCCTACACTGACAGACCGGACACCCAGATATACACCTCTGTCCCAAACAAAACAACCCACCACTCAATGCATTCCGCATATAGGGCCGTCAAGTACTTTTAATCATATTGGAGCAGTTTGTTAGTGTGGTCAATAATCTGTTTACCAATAATAATTCTATTTGGTGACTTTATTCCTCCTCTTGCCCTTCTCCTTCCCTAAATACCCTTTGTTTGGAAATAATGGTGACATTATTCCTCTTCTTGCTCTTTTCTTTCTTTCCTCTCCAGAGTCCTTTTGTTTGGAAATGATGGTCATAGGTTCCTAGCTGACCAGTCAGTTGCACAATCTTCTTATCTGCAAAAGAGGAAATAATAATTTTTTTCCATTGTCAAAAAAGAAATTGAGTTTCCAGATCCTTGATAAGTTTGGCCTAAATAATTATCCAATTTAACCCATCAAGCATGTACTATGATTATTTTGCATTTTTAACTTTGGAGGACTAGAAGTTGTATATGATCAAAGGGAAGATTGTAGGATTTAGAACTGAAAGAGATACTGGTGATCATCTTATCTAGCCTCCTTATTTTTTCAATGGAGAAACTCAACTCTAGAGAATGAATTGTGCAAGGTCCCTTAGTTTGGACTTGGAATTGAAGCTGGCACTAAACACTACCAATTCTAATCATTCCCAGAGCACCAGCCTGCTCATTAAGAAATCTAGCTTTACCACCAGTCAACCAAGGGGGTCTTCCCTTCTCTGGCCCTTCATTTTTTTTTTTTTAGTTTTTTGCAAGGCAAATGTGGTTAAGTGGCTTGCCCAAGGCCACACAGCTAGGTAATTATTAAGTGTCTGAGACTGGATTTGAACCCAGGTACTCCTGACTCCAGGGCCGGTGTTTTATCCACTGTGCCACCTAGCCGCCCCTTGGCCCTTCATTTTCAATTCTGCAAAATTATCTGTTAGACTATTAAGTCCCTAAGGTCCCTTCCAGATCACACATTTTAAAAATTCTTCCATGGGTGATCAGATTTTTAAAAAGACAATGCAAACAAGATACTAAGTTCTAATTAGTATTTTCCAGATAAAGCACATTCCTCTTTTCAATAGTCTTGGTAGTTGGTAGATAGCTGCAAGTGATTAGTATTAATGTCATCTTGGGCAAACTCCCTGGGCCTCTGTTTCCTCCCTTGTAAAATGAAGGGTGACCTGCCTGTCCTTAAGAGTTCTTTTCCTGTTCTAGATATGGGATCCCATGTTCCTATGAGCAGAGTGTCTAGAGTTTCTCCTTCTGCCAGAGAACTTAGAGATTGAGGAACGCAACACCACGTCTGACACCTGGTGGTCACTTGGTGGCTCTGCATGATCTGGAAACTACCCTGGCTTTAAATGGGGTCAGGGCTACCTGGAGTGTCCTGGCCCATGAATGGAGATTCATGTGTTAACTATTTCCAGGAGACCATTATCATTAGAGTGATGCTATTGTGGTAACCCCACATAATTCTCTGGAACTGAAAGGATTTTGCTTCTTTCTTCATCCCTGTTTCAGTACTGTTTGTAATGTTTATCTTTTTAACAAGGAATGTTATGTGAATTAGTGGAAAGGGAACTGGACTTGTAATCAGAAGGTCCGAGTTTGAATCCCGAGTCAGCCACTTACCAGCTGTGGGATGTCATTGGTCTTCCTTGGCCTCAGTTTCCTCATCTGTAAAATGAAAGGGTTTGGATCATATGACCACTGGGTCCCTTTTTCCACCCCCTTTAAGCAAGGATAATATAATGAATTAAGTGGTGGTATGTGAAAGGTTAAAGGACAAGAGTGTGTTCAGAATGAGGGAGTGGGTGAAACCCATTTCCCCTTTATTTTGTGAACCTAGCATTCCCTGAGACCAGTGGGGCCAGTTGTGGCCACTGATCTCTGGGGTTTGACCTTATCAACTGAAACCAGACCTGGTTGCAATCTATGAGCCCCTGATGGAGCTCCCCTTGAGAGCTGGGGAGGAGATAACCTTCTCTCAAGAAGTAGAAATGGTTTGGTTGGAGGCTCTAAAACCCAGCTCCTAAATTGCATTGTGATTTATTTCTCTCTGGCACAAAGCAGCATGACCAGGTTTTAATGCTTCCCTACTTGAATCGAAGTGATTCTGGGGTGGCAGGTGCTGGTTGCAGCCCCTGGGAGCCGGCCCAGGCACCCTTGTTTACCAAGCCCAACAGCCAAGGCTCCTCATCCTTTTAAAAAGTGCTTTTCCTTCAGGGTTGACTCAGTGGTTTCTGTGCCATAGGTAAGACTCGGTGGCAACCACCGAAGTCTTCCTTGGATTGAGAAGAGCAGGGCGCAATCTGGTGCCTCTCTTTGCCAGCCCTCGGAGCCACTACCCAGAGAATAGAGGGAAATGTGGTGGGGAGGTCTCAAGGTGATAAGAGATTTATTTTCCTCTTAATTGTTACTGCAAAGATAATTCCCAAGGAGGAGAAAGGGGGGGAGCCCTTTTAATATTTCTTCCCTCCCCTGACGTTGCCCCTTCTCTCAGAGTATTCATGTCCCAATGGTTGTCCTTGACGGGTCTCAAAAAAGAGGAGAGAGAGGAGGGCAAGCGAAGGCACCCAGGTCTGTGCCAGCATTAACGGATCTCTGAGTACAAAGCGAAATGTGCCGGATTGGCAGCCGTTACTTACGGGTCCTTTTTCTTTATTACATTTTGTTTGGTAATAATTGAGAAGCTTTTATGCGGCGCTCCGCGTAAATGGCAGTGAGTAGGAGGGTATGGACATGCTTTCTATTATTCTGCCCCTCATGCGTGTCTCCTTTTCTCGTGTTTCCAGAACCACACGTTGAGCCAGCACGCGCAGTGAGCTTCTGGCTCTACAGGACTCCTCTCTGCAGAAGACTTGACGGAGACGCAGTGGGGAGGGCCATTTGAGCATTACATCCAATCAAAGTGTCATTTGCAACCCAGATGTAAAACTCTAATGATTTGGCCATGAGGCGCTGCTATTATAAGCAGCTGGAAATGAATATTAATGGAAGAGATTAAAAGTATTCCATGCTCAGTATTTTTTATTGTCCCGCTTTAGCTAGTATACTTTGAGAGCTTCCGCGGCAGACTACGTTTCTAGCGTTAGAGAGATCGCTTTTTGGTGCTGTTGTCCTTCGTTCTCCCTGTATTATATTGATAGTTTTCCACCCCCTTCCCCCCAAAAAAATGGAAAAAAAAAGATTAGGTGTGATTTTTTTTCTGCTCTTTCTTTTCTTTTTTCTTTTTCTTTTTGTTGCTTTGTTAAACTCCTTTTAAATTGCAATCCTAGGTAATTGTGCATTGTGATGTGATTGCTTGGCTATCGTCTGAATATTCCTTTTTAATTTTTTAATTAAAGACTAATGCTTTGATTGGATTTGCCAGTTCACCGGACAGTGATTAAAACTATGTAATGAATATAATCGGTTTCAGTGCAACTGGATGGTCTGCTTTTTAAATGTGACTTAATCTGATTGCAATAACTAGTACAGTTCAATAAAGGGAATACATGCAATTAGTGTCTGGGTGTTTGAATTCGGGCCTTGTCTGCTCATGATGTTTTCTGTGTGCGTGCGCATGTGTGTGTGTGTGTGTGTGTGTGTGTGTGTGAGAGAGAGAGAGAGAGAGAGAGAGAGAGAGAGAGAGAGAGAGAGCGAGCTTGTGAGTGTTTGGGGAGAAGAAAATGACAGTAACCCACCAAACCTGACTGAAAACTGAATATAACAACAAAAAACACCTCTCCCTTCCCTTTTAGCCAGCTCTCTGTCCCCCTGGTGGTGAATGACCATTTGTATCCACCCTATTCAGGCCAAGCTCAGATGGCTGTCACAGGCTCCAGGCCAATACTTAAGCCCTGTTGCCAAGGAACAATCAATCAATCCACAAACATTTATTATTATAGGATTTACAGTTGAAAGGGAACTGAAGCATCATCTCGGGCAGGTCAAAGCCTTATTTTACACATGAGGAAATTGAGACCCAACAAGATGAAGGAACTTTCCTGAGGTCACATAGCTAGTGTCTCAACCCCAGCATATTGAGCTTTTCCATTCCACATTCAGAACAGAGTGCAAAGAACCATAATACGAGGAGGTAGTCCTGAAAAGAAGTAACTGTCCATGGAGGCCTTTGTGACCTGAAAAAATTGCCCTGTCTCCAAGCAGGAGGCCTCTGTGGTAGAAATGAGATTACTTACCCATACAGAGAATTGGTTCTTTCACTGTCATTCTTAACCAATACTCCTACTGTTAGGAACCAACGCAGCTTAGTTATGATAGGATGGTCTTCAAATGAGTGTTCTATCTTCCCCATTTTGACTGGGTGATCCGGGGCATGGCTTCATTAGTTGATGTTCCCAAGCAATTCTCTTAAGTTACAAGTGAGCTGCACCTGCTTCAGCTAGGATGGTGAGATCACAGGTTCATCCTGTGTTCTCTTATTCTCTCCTAGATCCTTTCCTGCCTCTCATGCTGCCATTCTGATTCCATTCCTTAGATTTGAAAGTGGAATATTAGAATTCCTCCTACCCCCAGTAAATTTCACAGAAGGCAGGAAAATGCATTACTGAGTTCTGTAGCACTGGAATAAAATAAATGAGGTAGATTGATCATAATTATCATTATCATATATAATAAATGGATTATTATATAACAATTTTTACCATCTCTCTACTTCCATTTTTTTTGTGCTGGGGTGGCATCTAATACCCCTTTTCATGGAAGGACTGAGTTAAGTCATAGAAGCACAAAAGTGTTTCAAGCATAACAATCTTTATTCTGGTTCCACTGTATATGCAATCAATGATCTTGAATTTTTTTTATAGCTCAGTCACATCTATAGTTTCAGTGACACATAGAATGTTATGGTTAGATCTGACCATGCCTCCTCTGCAGGATAAAATGCAAATTCCTCAGTCTGGCATAAAAAGCTTTCCACTCTCTTGCTCCAGCCCACCCCTTCATTCTTATTTTGAATTATTCCCTGTGACACATTTTAGGTTCCAATCAAACTGGACTACCAGCTGTTCCCTGACTACATGTATTTGTGCAGGGAATATTTCTCTCTCTCTCTCTCTCTCTCTCTCTCTCTCTCTCTCCCCACCCACCCAGCACCCAGGTAACCTCATCTTCATTTGTTGAAATCTTTCTCTTGGTTCAATGTCCAGTCCACATGATAACCACCTCCATGAAAGTCCAAGCTGATACATATCTCCAGCTTAGGAGTTTCTTTGCCCTTCCTTCCTTCTCTCTCTCCACCTCATAACAAACTTGATCATATACAAATTGTATAAACTCCTTATGGCCAAGGACAGAGCTTTTTTTTGCTTTTGCTTTTGTTGTTTTTCTTTTATATTCTCCTTGGATATCTTGAGCAGTCCCTTCGAGGGATGGGTACTTCATGAATGTTCTTTAACTGAAGCAAATTATTGCAGAATCCAATGTTTTCACCCTCTGGAGACCAAAGAGAGTGGCTCACCGGACCTGGAATACTAGGCTTTTTTTTCCTGAGAAGATGTCAGACTTTTTATCAGCATTTGACTGTAGGGTTGTTTTTGGCTTAGGTCCTTATCTGAACTTGGTTAAGTAAGGAATTTTTTCATTCCCATCTTTAGTTAATGAGATCAGCATCCTTGAACTTTTTAGTTCAAGGTCCCAACCTTCTGGGTTACCAGTTTACACTTTAATGACAATCTATGAATCTCACAAGACACATGACCCCTCAAGGCCTCAGTTTCCTCATCTGTAAAACAAGGACATTGGCTGAGATGACATCTAAAATTGCTCCCAGCTCAAAATGGATGAACCTCCATTTGCAGACTATTGTAGGAAGTGATCACCTTGTTAGTGGCATATATTGTAGAACATAGAAGCCCAGACCATAGACATCAGAACTGGAAAGGGACACAAAAGAGAATGTCAAAGCTGGAAAGGATTTTAGAGCAGAATATTAGAGCTGAAAAGGAACTTAGAGACGATTTGGTTCAGCTCCCATCCAGAAAGGAAAATAGAGAACTATGGAAGGATGCCTATGATGGGGAGCGGTGACCAGGGAAGGTCCCTGTGGCTTAGGTAACGAAAAACTCAGAATCCTTGAGATTCCGAGTGGCGTCACAGGGCAGTAGATGGACATAAACTTCATGGAAGCAGTGGTCCATCTGAGTATCATTCTCTGAACAAGGGAAGTGTTGGGGGCGTGGGGGGAGAGAGACAGAGTATGTGTATAGGGAGGCCGGGGTTGTGGAGAGGTTCCCCAGGCATGGGTATGGTAGATGTTAAATCTCTGCTTCTTTCTGGTGTTTAGTGGAAAGTCAGTAGACTCTCACAGCCTGGCCTAGTGATTGAAGGTTGGGATATATTTGAGCTACTTACCTTCAATCACTAGCCAGGTTCACTGTGTCCCTAATCTCACTCCTTTGGGAATCTGTGACTTTGACCATTTATTTACTCTAAAAACTAGTGGAGGAGTTAGAGGGAAGGAAGAATTCCAGAAGCCTAAGGCTGCAGTTGCATTATTCTATTTTTATGAGTTTATAAACCCTTGGTTCATTGCGCCCTCATCCGGCAAGGGAAGAGTTTAGTTTGCAAGGTGAGTAGAACCTGGACCTGATCAATGCAGTCCACATGCTGCTTGGCCCTATGACTCAGCATATGCTTGGGGAGGCCGAAGGAAATCTGACTTCAGACAGGTAAGAGTTTTAATCACAAAGAAAAATCTATAACAATAAAATCTTCCCAGATCACTCTCTGGCCCATAGAAGTCTCTTCCATCTCTGAACTCATTTACTTAGGACCTGCACACCAACTGTAGGACTTACTTATTGCCTTGTGATAGCTCTTCAATGGTTATCTTATTATTATATTTAGCTTTTCCTAGGGATTTGTTTGGCCTATTCACCTACAAAGTTTAAGACCTCATCTTACCTGTCTTTTAAGTCCCTCACTCCACTCTGAACTTTGCACATAGTAGATGATCAAAAATTTGTTGAATGATTGATAATAATAACATAAAATATTACATATCACCCCCTATATAAATATGTTTAGTTATAAATATAATTTATAAATACAGCCCCTTTATTTTGAAATAGTTATTGATTTCATGAACATATTGTTATCTTTCTAGGGTCCCTTCAAGCTTTAGTACCAGGGCTCAAGCCTCAGCCCCTTTTCTCTGCTTCTGGGCTCAGGAAAAATTGTTTGTTCAGGCTCAGGGAGATTGAGGAGGGTGTCCTAGGAGTGGCAGGTTTAGAGGCCACATGTGTACCTCTCTTTAGGCTGCCTACCAGGCAGGCGAAGCTCTGTTCTCTCTCAGCACTCCCTACCTAGAGCAGATGGACTATAAGCCCTGGCAAACTAGAATAAATAATCATAGCTGACATTCATATAGCATATGTGCCAGCAAATTATTATCTCATTTGACCCTCAACAATCCTAGAAGGAAGGTATTAATATTATTCCCATGTAAGAGATGAGGAGACAGGTTAAATGACTTACCCAAGCTCACACAGCTATGAAGCCTCCACTCTAGGTGAGTCCATTGTACCACCTAGTTGATCGTATATCCATTGCCCTTATTTTATTGAGGAAGAAATAGATGAGAAAGAAAGGGCAAAAAGATGAGACATCACATGGTAAGTAGTAGAGACAGAATTTGAACTCTGATCTTCTGACTGCAAACAATATTCTTTCCACTCTGCTTTACTACTAACAGTTGACAACAATGTGTAAAACAGAATTTAGTATCAGAGTGATCTTGGTGAGTCACATTTAGTATTCTCTCTACTGAAGCCAATTGATAATTCAAAATTGTAAAATAGTATTACTCTCCCTAATTAATAAAAATAAGTGAAATAATATTAATACTCCTTAAAATAAGTGAAATAATATTAATACTCCTTAAAAATTAACTATAGTCTCCCTAATAAATAATAAAGTGAAATAATATTAATACTCTCCATAAAAATAGCTAGTGAACTAATACTAATACTCTCCCAAATAAATAATAAATAGTTGAAATAATATTCTTCCATCCTTCACATACCCATAACTTCCCTTTTCCTTACCCCCTGAAGGAAGGAACCTTTTATCTAATTACCAACTCACATCATTCATAATGGACGATTGTACGTCATTTCCCTGGCCGCTGTCCTCATCTTCCTCCCACCTGAACCTTGAACTTTTCCCCTGGAACCCTGAGACAAATGGGAATGAATTCAATCTCTCTCAGCCTCCTGTAGAGGAGGGGAACAATGTGGTTCAGCTCATTCAAGACAAGACAGAATCCTAAGCGTCACAGGATTGAAGATGGAGAGCTTAGAAAGTGCCTTAGAGAAATTGATATATTCCAAATCTCTCATTTTACAGATGAAGAAACAGACCTGGAGAGGAGGAATGGTTTGCTCAGTCTTTCCACTAGCAATTAGCAGAGCTGCACTTGACTCTTAGGTCCCTTTTATTTTTATTTTCATTTTTTTGGTTTAGACCTATCATTCTCTATGATATTTGTATGAAATTCATCAGTGTTGCACTACACCATTATACTTTGCTTAGGCTAAGGGTAAAAATGAGTTTGCATTACACAAGTTCATGTTAAATAGGGAGGAAGGCAAGGGAAAGAGCATTTGAGAAGGTGGAAATCTCAAATAACATTTTTTTCAAAGGGAAAAAAAAGCACAGTAGGTAATCTACATAACAGATAATTGAGAGTTGACTGTAAATATTGGCCCGCATCAATATCTCCCTTGGATTGCAAGTTCTTTGAGGGTAAGGGCTGGGGCTGGCTAATGTGCCAGAGTAGAAGCCGGCACACTTTCCTGTGCAAACAGAAAACTTCAGTCCCCAGAAGTAGCCTCCGCTAGCGTGGCCCACCAAGGCCTTTCTGTGGGCTTCTATCCCTTGAGCCCTGATTGGTCTAATTTCAGGTGCTTGTAATTCATGCCGCAGGCTGCAGGCAGAATGTAGTTAGAGCTGTATTGCTGTTAACTTATTTGTGGAGTTATTAATTACTGAAAGGCGCAAACCGTGCTTCTTTGCATAAAAATATGTTTGAGCAGTTTCTACTTAAACTTTAAAGAGAACGTTAATCAATTTCATTTTAACAAAATGACCTTAAGCAGGGAAAAAATGATGTTATTTGCCCAAACAGGCAAATTAATTTCCCTCTCTTGAGAAATCTGGAAAATTTCCAGAAATAGCTATGTATAATTTACACCTGCTCCGGTCCTTCCCAAGTTCTGAGCCCAGGCTGGCCCAACTGGAGACCCTAGCTGTCCATTAACCTGGACAGGAATGAGACCATGTAGTTCCTTAAAGAGCCACCTGCCCTCTTCCTCTTCCCTACACTACCCCCCCCCCCCCGCCGGCCTCACCCCATGCTTGGTCATCATTCTCCTCTTGGCCTTTGACTGAGACCCTGAGAATGCCCAAGTGAAATGCATGCAGGGGGGCTACCTCTCCAGGAGCTTCATTCCTGTCAAGGTCATGAAGAAAAACGCCGCAAGGAAGGGCAAGGCCCTGCAAGGGACTGGGGCTTCTCAGCATGAGGCATCTTGGGAATGGCAAAGATGGAGTCACACAGCAGGTAATTATCCTGCCAACCTCCAGGCTTTGTTCAGATGGCACGTGACTGAGCAGATGAACGGTGGAGTGGTAAGTTTGCTTATCCTGTCTGTTTCCATTCCCCTCTCCTACCCCCCCAAGGAATTACAATGACAGCGGTGTGTCCGAATGTTAAAATGTGGTATATGGTGATTACATTCTAGGATGCCCCATTGCTTTAGAGCATGCTGGAATGAATACACCAATGTGACATCGAGAAGCGGGCGCAGTTATTTCTGTACAGGACTGAGACTTTGAAACCCCGTCAAAGGATGGGATGAGAGAGGACCTCCACTAAATCCCTTCTCTGATGCCATGCTATAGTGGACAGGTGACCTGGGGCTCTCTGAGGCCATGCCAGCATAGTCTCTAAGGCTATTGGTTCCCACCATGCCGGGAAAAAAACCTTCCAATATAGTTGTGATGGTTACTTTATGTGATCCAAGGACAACCATGCTAAGAAGAGGCCTGCCCCACAGTGGGCTCAGGGGGATTCTTCCAAGCCACAGAGGGCCCTGGGAGTCACAGGTTCTGGAACTATTGACATTGTGGGGGGAAAAGAAATAAATTTCATTTTAGGATGAGGGAGACAGAGTGTCTTGGGACCAGCTAGGTAGGTGATACAATGGAGAGAATGTTGGACTTGGAAACAGGAAGACCTGAGTTGAGGTCTTGCCCCAGACACTTAATTGCTATGTGAACATGGGCAAACAAACCCTTTAACTTCTTCCAGCCTCAGTTTCCTCATCTGTAAAATAGGAAAAATAATGGTGTTGACCTCATAGGGTTCTTTGTGAGGATAAAGTGAGATAATATAGCTAAAATATTTTGTAAAATTGAAATGTGATCTCAACATATTATTAGCATCATCATCATCATAATAATTATTATTATTATAATCACTACAGTGACACTATTTCAGAAGCCATGGTTTTCACTTCATTCTGACTGAATCCAAGAAAGAATGAAGTGCTTTTTAAAAGAATTCTGCTCTATGAAGCTTTCCAGGCTCTAAATACTTTATACTTTAGAGAGCATTTTCACATACATTGGGTTATTTATGTTCTGAATAAAGGAGTTATATTTCATGGCCTACAAGTACAAAGGAAGAGGCCCAAGCAAAATACTGGACATCTGGGAGAGGAAGAGATCATTTTATTGTTCTGGGGCCTCAGCCTTCACTCCTTCAGAATGACAGCCCAGTGGGGTGGACAGGATGGGATGTTGTTGACAGGATTCATGCTTTAGGTAGGGATTGGATTAGAAGATCTCTTAGATCAGATCATCTCCAATTCTGAACTCCTAGAATTCTGTAATAGTTTCCCTTCCTAGCCAAACTCCTTCCCAGAAAACAGTGTGGCTTAATCAATGAATGGCTGACTTTGGGGTCAACACATATCAGCTATATGACTATGAGCAAATCACTTAACTTCCCAGTGCCCTTAAAGGGTTTTTTAAAGACTCAAGTTTTAGATGAGAAGCCCACTGGTATTAGTGGAGGGAATTTCCATAATAGAAGTACCAAAATCAGAGCTACAGATTCCTCCCATCCACAAAAAAAGAGTTGATCATCATTACTCAGATAAGAAAATGGAGGCCCCAAAACTGAGGAAAATTGATTTGCCAAGGTTACACAGGTAGAAAGTATCACAGTTGGGATTTGAATCATCATTTTTGTGGGGTCAAGGCAGTACCTACAGCTGTAAAATGTTTTCTCTCTTCCCATGGGTCCAAGATTTTGCTCAGGCCTCTCCTTTGTATATATAGGCTTATATGATCATCAATTTAGGACTGGGAAGGTACCTCAGAGACTATTAAATCCAATCTTTATTTTAAAGATGAGAAAACTGAGGCCCAAAAAGGTGAACAGATGTGTCCAGGGTCACACAACTAGATAGTGTGTAAGTATGCTCATACTATTATTTTCATTTACCTTGATTCTCCCTCATACTTCTTCTTACTAAATTTTAAGTTCCTTGATAGCAGGACCTATGTCTTACATCTTGGCTAGAGGCCTAATAAAGAATGTCCCTATAATATTACACCATCATAGCCCTAACTTAGACAATACATCTAACCAATGGACCAAGACCAGGGTCTTTCATATAGTAAGCTCTTAATATTTACTAGATTAATGAATAGCTAAACAAATTGTTTGTTTATAATTGTGATATCGTATTATTGTGTTATAAGAAATGATGAACGAAAAAAAACCTAGAAAGATCCATGAACTGATGCAAAGTAAAATGAACAGAACCAGGAGAACATTGTATAAAGTAACGAAAATATTGTATGATGTTCTGAATGATTTAGCTATTCTCAGCAATACACACCCAAGACTGTTCCTAAGGACTTAAGATAAAAAATGCTGTCCATTTCCAGAGGAAAAAAATTGATGAAATCTGAATGAAGATCAAAGAATACTTTCTCTTTGTTTTTCTTGGTTTTTTTCTGTTTTCTTTTCCAACATTACCAGCATGGAAAGATGTTTTGCATGATAGCACATGTGTAACCTATATCAAATTACTTGCCTTCTCAATGAAGAAGGGAGAGAATTTGGAACTCAAAAGTTGCAAAAAATAAATGCTAAAATTGCTTTTATATAATTGGGGAAAACAATAAGTTTTTTTAAAATGTTCATTGGATTGGGTTGATTATCATAATAAAATGGCACAGCTCACCTTCTCCTTAGTCCTCCACCCTCCTTCCCTCTTTTCCTCATCTTAGTATCCAGAGTTGACTGGAGAACCCAAAGGAATGAATGTGGTAGCAAGGTCATGTTGGCCAACAGCCAGTTGTGCTTCATAAGGGACGGAAAAGGTTTAGGAATCTAATCTTTTCACTCACATATGAAGGAGATTTGTTAATATTTAGGGTGACAAAAAGTTGGTTTGTCTCTCATGTGCTTCCATCCTATCTTGGTGATAACTAGATCTGGCATTGGTCCAGGCTAGACCTCTGGAGATGATTCTGTTGAATCTAAGCTCAGGTAAAAACCTTGGCTCTATTCCTGTAAGTTCATGGAACAAAGAAAACCTCAGAAAGTTATACATGGAATCATCCTTGGCATTTCCTATAGCATTAGGGTCAATACATAACTTCAAACTCTATGTGTAATATAACACAAATTCAACCTGGAGGTACCTATCATCCCTGTCATCCTAGCTGTTCATGGAGTAGCTCCTGGATTGTTGTCAGTGAACCTCCAGAGGATTGGTTTGTATCCCAATACTTTTATTCGACTGCAAGAAAAAACAATTATTTTATCCCCCTGTATAATAATTCCCAGAATACTGAATAATAGCAAAATAATAATAATAATAATAATAATAATAATAATAATGATAACAGGATAGCAATTCAAACCAGCACGATTTCTGTATAAACTTCATCAAGCAAGATAAATACAACACAATAATCCTCACAATTGTAAATATGAATGAATGATAGCAAGGTATGACCTGTCCCCAACCATAATCAAATAAACATTTAGTGAAATTAAATGAGAAATACAGTAATGGTAATAGTAATCATAATAATCTTCTGAACATTAAACACAAAAAAAATCAAGATATTGATTTGTCTTGGGACAGTTTTAGCTGAATTTATTTAGCTAAAAGATAAGAAAGTTATAATAGCTGGCATTTGAGCTGGCATTGAGGGCTGGTCTGAAGAATCAAGATAGCCTCTGATACATATCACCTTCTCTCTGTTAATTATTTCCTATTTTATCTTGTACATGGCTTGCCTTATACATACATATATATATATATATATATATATATATATATTTGTTTATATAAAATTGCCCCCCCATTAGATTTTAAGCTCCTTGAGGGCAGGGACTGTCTTTACCTCTTTCATTAATTTGCTCACTGCATGGGACAGAATAGACCCTAAAGAAATCTTTAGTGATTGGTATTGGCTATGTATCTTTGGACAAGTCACTAAACCTTCAGTGTTCCTGATAATTCACTAAGACTACAAATTACAATTTGCAAAATAACTGCTGATCTTCATTGAAATATGGAGTTTCCCTATTGGCATCTTCCTAAACCATTAAAAGGTGGCTAGGTGTCACAGTGGATAGCGTGCCAGACCCGGAGTCAGGAAAACTCATTTTCCTGAGTTTAAATCTAGTGTGACCTGGATCAAGACATTTACCCATTTCCCACGGTTTCCTCGTCTGTCAGATAAGCTAAAGAAGGAAAAGGCAGGTCATTCCAGTATTTTTGCCAAGAAAACCCTAAATGGGATCATGAAGAATCAAAAATGACTGAAAAAGAACTGAACAACATAGTAATGAAATCCTAAGTTCCAACCCCCAAAAAGCTATAATTTATAGGATACTCTTAGGGTTTGCAAAGTGCTTAGGGACATCCAGTAGCAAAACAGGGTTCCCCTGATCACCCCATCTACACATTTGTTATCTGACTTGATCTTCACAGTAACTCTATGGTCTGTAACCCTTAGTTTCCTCATTTTGCAGATGAGGAAATGGAGACTTGCCCAGGGTCACACAGCTAGAAAAGGTCAGAGGTAGGTTTGTACCCTAGTCCTGGCTGGCTGCCACTCACCCCCACAACCTTTTTTTGTGGCACTTCAGACAGCAATCTATATGGAGGCTGCTTTCGAATAGATGCTTGGAGAAGGTGGCAGAAGCCAAGGGCCTTGAAGACAACCCTCCCAGTTGCTCCGAGTCTGGAGCTTTCTCAGGACACTGTGTATAGACAGAGCCAGCCTCGGGGAAGGATTTGGAAGAAAAAAAATAATCAAGAGCTCTGAGAGTAGGATCAAGATAAGATAATTACCACATCACCTACAGCCTTCTTAACAAAGTATGAATCTTCACTGCTCTATTAATGAACTGCAACTTAATCGCAGGAGAGCTTTTTTGCAAAGGGCCGTCAGAAGGAATTTTTTTTTAATCATTTTAGTTCATGATGACATTCATCCAACACATAGATAGTTCCATTTCCTTTGTGTGACTGATCTTTCCCCACTAGCTTGGCCACTTTAATACAAACAAATTAACATATATGTAAAATGCAGGCAAACTTCAGAGGTCACTGTAAATATTATTTTTGTTGTTATTGTTACTATTGTATGTTAATGTCATTATTTCCAGCTATTTCTGCACACAGAAGGAGGTTGACCTCCTTCCTCACTTGAATATGCCTCACATTTCCTAAGCTTCCGTTCATTCTGTCCTCACAACTGTCTGAGAGGCTGGGGAATCCCATGCTTAGGTAGAAAAGAAGGTAAGAGACTTCTAGAGCCTAAGTCACTCCATGGTGATTACACAGTTTAAGGGAGAGTCTGAAATGGAATTGGAACCAGGATCCCTCCTAACCTCCCCCCCCCAAGGCCAGCAATGCCTCCACACCTTACCTCCTCCTACTCTACCCCTCTGTTATATTTAAAACAAGATTTTGCTTAGGTCCCACTTTCTCACTGAAACCTTCCTGGATCCTGCCAGCCCACTCTTCTGATACTTCCTCTCCTCTGACTACAACACCTATCCTCTTTCAATTAGCATTTAATCTCATATTATCACCTCAACACATACTGAGTCATAGCTCCCCAACTAAATTGTGAGCTTCCTTAGAGATATCCTTCCTCTTTTTCTTAGAAAATCAATCCATTAGTAAGCATATAGTAAAGGAAGTCAATGGATTGAGCACAGGACCTGGAGTTCAAATGTGGCCTCAAGCACTTACTAGCTGGGCAAGTCACTTAATCCTGTTTGCCTCAGTTTCCTCATTTGTAAAATAAACTGGAGAAAGAAATGGAAAACCACTCCAGTATCTTTGTCAAGAAAAGCCCAAATGAGAAATGACTGAAATGACAACAAAAAAATACTTTGTGTTTATATTTTTTGTATTTATTCTGCTTATACATGTCCTTGTTATTTCCCCTATTTGTAGGTGCTCCTTGCAGGTAGGGATGGCTTCATGTATTATATTTATCTGACATTTAATACATATTTGTTTGATTAAATTATTGATTAAATATTTGATTGATTGAATAAATGTCTTCTATGTGTCAAACATTATATTAGGTGCTAGGGATAGAAAAATTGAACAATTAACCTCAGGAAGCTTCCAGTCATTTTCTAGATTTAAACTAAATCTGAGACTATAATGGTGACATCCTCACAAGACTAGGCATAAGTTGGTGCCAAATCAACACTTAATTTTTTCCTCATGAGTAGATTCAGAAGAAATCAGTAGCATTAGTGGAGAGACAGGTAGTCCAGGGCTGGCTATGAGGCCATCATCTGAATTAAGGTAAACTGGAATGGCAAACCAGATAGGCAGAAGGTTGTTTATATTTTGTCCATTGAACAGCTTCTATGTCTGAGGAAACTTTCTGACCAAGGGCCCTGATCTACCCAGGTTACCCTGCACAGTAAGACCCTCATTGCCATGGTTATGACTTAGTAAGACCCTTCCCTGGCCCCTCTGGAAGCACTCTGGTCCTCCTAGGCAGCCCTGTATGAATCACTAGTTTCTTTTTTTCTGTGGGCCACAGGTAGACCATGGCAAGAGAATTTTCTCCTTATGTGGAAGGTGGAATGAGAACCCAATAGCAAGAGAACTTCCACTTTGGGAAAGGCAAGGAGAGATAGTCTAAGGAGGTGACCCAGGATTCAGAGGAGGGGGAGATCCCCAAAGGAAAGGAGGTTGGGTAGTGGGCTTGAATATGTGTGCTGACTGGAAAGGAGTGACATGGACCTGGTTTCCCTCCACTCAAACGTGCACACTCACATGCGCGCGTGCACACACATACACACACACACACACACAGCATATGGAATAATGCTGCCTTTCCCCACGGTTTCCAGGAGGCTCGGCAGGGGGTGAGAGTTCCACATCTGACTTTCCTTGTGTTCGTTAGGCTCTTGGTGTAATTAAATGTTACATTGAATAATCCAGCCCGCGCAGGGCGGTGTTCCTCCTCTAAGCTCTGGAGATGCTCAGGAAAGGTTTGGGAAGCTCAGCTGTGGGATCACTACCCCAGGAGCTCAGTTCTGCCTCTGTCTCCCATACCCCACTTCTAGGGTTCATCAGTTTGAAACCCTCATCACCGTCTCCTTTCCAGGATTAGCTATCCTGGTGGGGAAGGACCAAATAGCCATGGGTTCCAAGGGAGAAAAGTCTCAGTTTGAGAGATTCTCTGTTGTACCCTTAAAAAATGCACCAAGGGAAGCCATATTAGATGGTGTCTTAGGGCCCTTCACAGTCCACACGTATGATTCTATGGTCCCATGTTCCTTTGCAATATTACTGGCTCAGTCCTGGGCCTGAGACAGAGCAGAAAGTCTTGACACTCTGTTCCTTCACCAGGTTGGGAATCCTGGATGCTATGCTTTTAGGAATAGGAATTTAGAGTGGGAAGGATTCTTACAGATCATTTATTTCAAAAATTATATTAGTAGAAGCAAGGTTCAGACTCAGAATCTTTATTGCTCAGGATCATTAGACTCTACTCCTTTACACTACTGTACTTGTATCCCTGAGTTATATTAAATATGTGTAATTCATGATGGGGAGTGGATGGCAGATTGGAGACATGTTCAAAACACAGCAAGACAATCCTGGATATAGAAGTGACCTCATAATATCAGATAAGAAAACACCTTCAGGGAAGTGAAATGATCTGCCCAAGATCTCTCAGAAACACCTGGATGAGACTAGTCATTACTCTCCTTAAGAATCTGAATTGCTTTGAGGAGGTGGGGGTGGGAGTGGGAGGGGTGTGTGTGTTTACAGAGTGGCTAAGAGTCCGAGGTAGGATTCCAATGCAGGTCCTCTGATTCCAAAGCCAGTAGGTACTCCAAGGTCCTGGACTGCCTCTACAATCCACCAAACAAAGCAAGGGTCATTTACTGCCCTCTCCTATTTCCAGGTCAGTATCCCTACTGTTGACTCACCTAAGGCTAGGAAATGGAAATTGGGAAAATTGATCTGCCTAGCTCTCCAATTTTGAAAACCATGCCCCGTTCCCACCTGCACCTTCGTTCACAGACATCTCTTTGATGCCTTTGAAAAGAGGGGACATTTTCATGGAGAAGCCGAGAGAGAGAGGGAGAAATAGAGAGAAAGAGAGAGAGAGAGAGATTTCCATTGGGTTTTGTAATGCAGAAAATGAATATACAGTATTTGCAGCTGGTCTGCCTTCCTAATTATGTTGTCCTGAGGCTAATTTTGCTATGAGTTTGCATTCCCTGAGCAGACACCAGCTGGCCTGAGCCAGAAGTGGCCTGGGAGGTGACATAGGGAAGCCAGTTGGGGACTAAGAACCCCCTCATTGACTTTGTTGCTGATAATCCCTAAAGTGGCTAAGCCAGGGTCAAGGAAAGGGGCAGTGTATTTTCATATAAAAACCATGGGATTCAGTCTTAGGATCCAAGTTTGAATTCCACTTCTGCTCTTTATTCCCTACGTCACCTTGGGCCAGTCTCTTAATTTCCATTGAGTACCTCAGTTTCCCCTGAGGAAAAATGGGGGCAGATTCAGCAATATTAAGTATCTACTTTTTGCAAGATATGGTCACAGGTTCTAGGACTATGAGGACAAAATTTATATAGCTCCTTCTCCAAGAAGCTAGAGGGAGGAGGCATATACAATATACAAGTAACTAGGATACAGGAGAAAGTGCGATAAATATATGGAGCATCTCAGGAAAAGCACTAAGGGAAGTTTGAGAAAAGGATGACTTTGGGGAAGGGTGGGTCAGGAAAGGTTTTATTAAAGGAGGACATTTGAGTTGTAAGACACTTCAGCCTATGGAGATGAAGGCCTGGGGAAGGCAGAGGTATACAGATGGACCCTAGAGTAGTACAGTTTGGCTGAAAAATGGAATATAAGGAGAGGAATGGTGTGAGATGATACCGGACAGGCTTCCTTCCAGCTCTAAATCCTAGGAAGCCTACAAGAGTTAATTGTCTTTTCTGGACACAGCATTCCAGAATGGAATTCTGGACAACAGCCCTTAATTTGCCTCTGGGTCCTTCCTAGAGTCCCAGATGCCAGCATTACCTGGGTGATTGGCCCAGGGACTGGAACTCTCCATTGATGATTGCTTCCCAATATAATTTTAGATAGGAGTCAGGACAACACTTCCCCTGGGTGAAAGAGAGAGAGCCACCAGATGTCTATTTGTTACAGTCTCACATCTGATCATAGTACCCTGGCCCTTGAATCTACATCTGAAAGATCAAGTCTATCTAACTTGATCAGTGTGGTTGTTCAGGCAAGAGTCCACTCCCTAAATCTTTTTAATGTCTTTTACTTGCAGTGTTTATATCTTTCCAAGGTCATTCACACCCATTATATTAGCCCATTTGATTCTTATAATTGCCCTATATGAACTCATAAGGTGAAGGATAATTATCTCCATTTGACAAATGAAGAAACTGAGGCTCGAGGCTTTAAAATAACTTGCTCAGGGTCTCACAGCTAGTTAGAGGTAGAGCAAGATTCAAATATAGATCTTCTGACTCTTAAAATGTAGGGTCCCAGCCACTTCACCATTTACCCCCCTTTTTCAGTGCAGATGTTTCTGTGTGGCAATGATTCTAAGCTTCTGCAAGGGGGGGAGGGGAAGTGAAGAGAGGGCTATGCCTCCTAGAAGAAATGGTTCCATTTGGAAGGATGTTTTAAACATGGAGAGAGTCCACATTACCCAAGGCTCAGTGCTGGATGCAAAATCATCTCCTGAATATTCAAGACCCCATAGACCCTTCTTCCTTTTTCCTTCTTTTTTGCCCTGTGCTGAGTCTTAAGTGAAAATAATCTTTCTTTTTTTCCCTTCCTTCCTTTCTTCCTTCTTTTTTTTTTTAAAGGCAAAGAGATCTGTCTTTTGTTCCACCTTTCCCCCTGGGGCCCCTCCAGAAGAGGTCGACACCATCCCAGTTTGAGAAACACTCCTTCGAACCAATCGCTGCCTGGCACTATTCCCTTGGGCGCCTGGCATGGGCACTGTGCCATCCGAGCAGATGGCCGTGATTGCAGGCAACCCGGAGACCCTGCATGCGAATCAAGTATGGGTGTTTACAGCATCATTTCCCCGCTGAGAACATCAAAATGGCAGTCCATGCCGAACTCCTGGGCCTAGTTAGAAGGATGAACCATCACTAATTCTGTGCCGGGCGAGACAGTCTTAAAAAAATGAGGCATCTTTGCTGTCAATAAAAGGTGCCCCTCCTTTACTTCCTATTCTGTCTGCCCTACAACCTCCTCTCTACAGTGTAAAGAGACATAGGGAAAGGACTGATGCCCTTTATCCTGATGGATGATTTCTTTTGACCGAGTTCCCTAGTCCCCTCAACTTCCCTAAATCATATCTGTGCTTCAAGAGTTGGTTCATATTCTACTCCTTCCATGGATAAACCTGATTCCCTTCTTTAGGTATCACCACTTTGTGACTAATGGCAAGTCACTTAACCTCTGAGAATGAAGCAACCAACTCTCTGAGACTTTAAGTGATAATGGATTTTCATCTGCTTCCATAGAAGGAATACAATTTGTACCAGATGGAAGAGCTCCTCCTTAAGGGTTTTCACCTCCATCCTTTCCCCCACTAGACTGTGAGTCCCTCTAGGGCCAGAACTGTGATTTTCATACTACCTACCATGGGATAGGAGTGGGGAAGGGGCACACACAAAGAAGTTATTAGATAAATATGAGATAGGACTCTAAAGCCATAAGATTTACTTCTTTGTATTACTCCAAGATTGACTCTAAAGGTGATTCTGAAAGAGGATTCCCCTTTACATTGGCAACAGTGGCTACTTTGTTGGAATAAGTGTGCATCTGCCTAGGAGACTACATGGAAGGTGATGATGCCAATTTGAATGGAAAATGCTGATGTGATAGATAAAAATTCAGTCTCTGTTTTTTATTCAGTCTTCTTCATGTTGGTTGATTGCCCCCAAGGAAGCTGTTCTGGTTGAGTCTGACTTTCAAAAGGACCAAGATGGAGACTGTAAAGAAATAACTGGGAAAAATAATTACCCTTCTTCTATAAAGCCTTCCCTTAGCTTTTTCCAGTTCTTTGGATCATTGATAATTCTAAAATTTGAAGGGAACTTAGAGGTCATCTAATCCAATCTCATCATAAGGAGCTTAAGGAGGTTAAATGATTTTTATAAATTTTATAAAAGCAGGGATTTGAACCCATGTCTTCTGACTCCAAATTCAACATACTTTCAACTGCTTTGAGCTATAGATCTTCCCTCAGAACTCATAGTCCAACTTCTTGGCTTTGTAAATGAGGAAATTGAGATCAGCGAAGGAATGTGATTTGCCAAAAAGTCCATACACCAGGTAGCTAGGTGGCACAATAGATAGCATACCAGACCTTGGGTCAGGAACATCTGAGTTCAAGAGTTGATTCATATTCTACTCCCTTCATGGATAAACTTGATTCCTTTCTCTATGCATCCTCACTTTGTAACCATTGGCAAGTCACTTAACCTCTGAGAATGAAGCAACTAACTCTAAGACTTTAAGTTATAATGGATTTTCATCTGCATCTCAATAGAAGGAATATAGTTTGTACCAGATGGAAGAGTATACCAGGCCTTGGGTCAGGAACACCCAAATTCAAATCCAGCCTCAGACACTTACCAGCTATATTATTCTGGGCAAGTCATTTTACACTGTTTGCCTTAGTTTTCTCATTTGTAAAATGAGCTAGAGAAGGAAATGGTAAATCACCTAGTATATTTGCCAAGAAAACCCCAAATAGAATCACAAAGAGTTCATTCACAATTGAAATGACTGGACAGCAATATGTGGCTAATAACTTAATGAAGGCAGGACTCAAATTCAGATTTTCTGATTCCATATTTGGAGTTCTTTTCCCATTACTCCATACTATCTCCAACTTTTAGCTTCATTGGCAAGGATCACAAGATTTGAGAGGGTTTCAGAGGTTACTAGATGCCACTTGTACTTGAACAAGAATCTGTCAGATCTAGTTAGAAGGGTCAAGCCCATTCTACCTTTTGACAACTCTCATTTCTTTACCTAAAAAAGGACTTTCTTTATCAAAAGTCAAGAATCTGCTTCTTCTTATTTATTTGTTTGTTTGTTTATTTGTTTATTTATTTATTTAATTTAGGTTTTTGCAAGGCAAATGGGGTTAAGTGGCTTGCCCAAGCCACATAGCTAGGTAATCATTAAGTGTCTGAGGTCCGATTTGAACCCAGGTCCTCCTGACTCCAAGGTCGGTGCTTTATCCACTACACCACCTAGCTGCCCCCCAAGAATCTGCTTCTTTTCATCTTCCACACAGTACTCCTATTCTGCTCTCTGGGGATTGAAGGAACAAGTATCAACCACATGACCACCTTCAAAATCCTTAAAGAATCTCTCCCAATAATTTAATTTCCTAGGCTAAACATCTTTAGTTCTGTCAATTGATCCTCATGTGAGCAAATCTCAAGGTCTTTTCCTATCCTAGTTACTCTGTCCTAGACACCTTCTAAATTATCGACATTTGTTCAAAATAGGGCACCCAAAATGGAATATGCTGTTTCAAATGTCAATCTGATGAGGGCAGAATGCAGCAGGACTATTGCAACTATACCCAGACATTCTACCTCTCAATGCTACCATCTAGACTGAAAAGGTTGTGGAGGATTAGACCAAGCCTGGTATTAGAAGTCATAGATTTAGACCTGGAAGGGAGTTTTCTAGTCAAAGGTGTAGATCAGGTAGCCCATTCCCAAGGGCAGCCACCAGATTAAAATGTATTTGGGAAATATTTAGCAAAATAAAAATATAATAAAACATAGTTAACATTCGATTTTTAAAACTAAATCAATATGTAACTACAGAGTTGTGCTTCTCCTGTGCTCCTCCATTTCAATTTGAGTTTGACACCACTGATCTAGTCCAACTCCCCTATTTTATAGATTCTAAACGTCAGTCTACAGCAATTAAGTGACTTACCTAAGATTAAATAGATAGTAGTTGGCATGGGTAGGACTTGATTCCAGGTCTTCTGACCCCAAAGACCTAACTGTTCCTTTTGAAGACCTCAGAGACTGCTTTGTGGACCTTACCTTCCTTTCTTGTGGCCTACCAAGATGTCGGTTTCAGATAAATGAGTCCAGGAAATAGAGCCATCCATGAGCCCATTGAGGGTAGGGAATATATTTTGTTTATCTTTGCCTCTCCAGAGTCTAGCATAGTGCTTAGCACTAAGTTGATGCTTAATAAATATTCATTGACTTTTCACTAATGTTTGCCTATTCCATTCTAGCCTTAGATGCTAAACTACTGGAAAACACATGAGAGGTGGGGTGCTGTAGTAGAGAGAGCACTGGATTTAGTGTTAGAAAGACCTGGGTTTGAATCTTGCTACAGACCTTTGCCAGATACTGGTTGAGTCTCTCTCTCTCTCTCTCTCTCTTTTTTTTAGTTTCTGCAAGGCAAATGGGGTTAAGTGGCTTTCCCAGGGCCACACAGCTAGGTAATTATTAAGTATCTGAGACCGGATTTGAACTCCTGACTACAGGGCTGGTGCTTTATCCACTGCACCACCTAGCCGCCCCACTGGTTGAGTCTCTTAATGTCTCCAGGGCTCACTTTCCTAATCTGTAAAATGAGGGTGTTGGACTCCATGACCTTCCAACACTATGTCTATGATCTTAGAGGTCTATAAGTGCTTTGGAATGGCAAAGACTTCCATGACAAGTCTTGACCATTGAGTGAACAGTCTTTCTAGGTAACCTAGAGCAATCCTATTTTCTCTTGGGGGTGCCAGGGAGAGAGAGAGAGAGAGAGAGAGAGAGAGAGAGAGAGAGAGAGAGAGAGAGAGTGCCCTTGACATGCCTCTGAATCTCTCCTTTCCAGAGCCCCCCAGGATGAGATTAGGATGGGAGGGAGGAAGAGAGAAATTAGGTAGTGGCAACTGAGGCTAGGAAGGCTGCCGCTTGGGGTCCCAGGCTCCATGCATATGCCCCTTCTGATCCTCCTGCCAGTAGAACATTTAACATTTTGCTTTGAGATGATAACAGCCAACCTTTGTGTTTGCCTTCAGTAATCTGTTGGGCTGGCTCTCATTACCTGGAATCAGACTGGCTGCAAATGTGGGCTCTTCCTAGATTTCTGGGCAGACTAACATTTCTCTCCTACAGGTCATGGTGACCGGAACACCTTGAGTGTTGCTGAGCTGGGGGTGTTAATTGGAGGTGCTGTGTGCCTAAACAGAACGAACCAGGTTCCCTATTTGAGGTTGTTGCAAACCAAGGAGACCAGCTGCTATTCTGTCAAGAAGGAAACTTCGCACACACAATCTTCTCCCACCAGCGGCAGACCATGGGGAGAGAGGAATGGGGGTGGGGTAGCAGTGTGACCATACGGTGGAGAGAATCTTTCCCCATTCTCACTCACTCACTGCTGCACTATTCTCATAGGACTTAGAGCTCACTCAAAGGGACCTCTGGGATCATTTAGTCTTACCCCCTCATTTTACAGATGAGGAAACTGAGGTTAAATCTTTTGACCAAGGTCACCCAGATAATACTCAACTATGGAAAGCCACTTTGACCACACTGTCCTTGAAGAAGCAGTACCAGGCTGCTAGAGGTTGTGGTTTTTAGAGACTCAGTGTTGGTGGCCTGTACTATAGGGTCAAATTATTCTCAGTCTTTCAGGTCTAAAAACCTGATGACTCAAGGGTGGTGTGAACTTGGGAAACTGACTCAAGGAATCCTATACCTTTGTCTCCAGGTGAGTCAGTATGCCAGGTAATTCATCCATTTCTAGTACCAGTGAAGATGGCATGCTCAGTAAGAGGTAGAAATTATATAGTCAAAGCACTTCTGATCTGGAGTCAGAAGACCTAAATTCAAATTCTGCCTCTGCTATTCATTATCTGTGACCTTAGGCAAGTTACTTAATCTCTCTGGGACTCAAATTTCCTCATACATAATAAAATAAAGAGAGCTAAACTAGATTATTCTTATGGTCCTTTTCAGATGATTCTATTATCTACTTCCCATTTTTTGATTTCATATTCCCCAGCAACTGATGATTTTTCATTTTGTTTTCTAGAAATGTTGCCACTTGGGCCAGAGTGCTGTAGCTGGAGAAGATAAGTACCCCAATGCAATTAGTAACCTATCACTAAAGCCCTGGATTCATTTAGGCCCAGTTTAACTTTTGGAACCTTCTCAATAATTATTTGTTTGGCGCATGACTTTACCTAGGTTTCCCCTAGGAACCCAAGAATTTGTAATTTTACTCTTTCCCAGGATTTGCTCTGGGATCATCAGAATTTGGCTGTTTTCTAGGTCTTTACAAAAGTGAAAAAAGACACCTATCTCCTCTTTGAACACTCAAGATAACAAGAAATCAAGTATAGGACACAGTTTTGTTTTGTTTTTAACTAGCTGGAATGAAGACTGATGGCTTCAATATTTATAGGAAGTGAATGAATCCTTCTCATGGTTTCAAAAACAGACACAGAAATAAGGCAGAATCAGTTCAAGGAAAGAAGAGCCACATTTGACCAAACCAAAACCACAAAGATAGCAATGTAAGTATGCAGCCAGACCAGGAGAGAGAGAGATGGGGATAGATCTGGAGGAATGAACCTGAATCACTTCTACCCAATTGTGACAGTGAGTATCTTCTTGGGAGGAATCCATTCAGTAGATGAGATATTCTATACCACTCACACTTTTTTGCGTGACCCTGACCAAAACAGCCAAGAAGAGGGGAGGGACAAGATGGAACAGCAAGAAAATGATCTGGCATTCAAGTACCTCTCTTTAGTTGGGCACCAATATGCCTTTCCTTCCTCACCTTCCAACTACTTTCCTAATCTTAAAGGCAGTCAGTAGCACAATGGATAGAATGTAGATCCTGAAGTCAGGAAGACTTGAGTTCAAAGGACCTAAGACATTTGCTATGTGACCCTGGGCAGGTCACTTAATCTCTGTTTACCTCAGTTTCCTCAACTGTAAAATGGAGATAATAATAGTACTAACCTTGTAGGTTGTTAGAATAAAATGAGATACTATTTGTAAAAAGTCCAGTGACTGGCACATATTAGATGCTATATACAAATGTATTCCCTTCTCTTCCTTTATTCCTATTCAGGTTCTTGCCATCCATCCTTACCATCCTCATTTCACCACCAGCTCCCCCGCCCACATACCTCAGTCCTGTTGTCTTGTCCAGCTCCTTAAATAGACCTGATATTTCTGTTCAGGTTATCTTAATAACCTTGGACTAGAATCTACAACCACCACATACTTTGAATAAGAACTGTCTATCTGATGGACAAAGTCTCCCTGAGCTCATTGTGGTGGGTTTAAATTCAGAGCTAGGTATGTTTATTTATTTTGTGTCTGTCTCAGAGTGATTATATTGTGAATAATGGGCATAATTCTTTTCTGGGAAAGAATATAACCAAAAGGATGGAGAGGAAATTAGTACTAGCATCAGTAGACCTGAATTCAAATCCTCTTTGCTTCTTACTGCTTGCATGACCTTGAACAAGTCAGTTCCCTTCTTAGGGTCTCAATTTCCTCATCTGTAAATCAAAGAGGTTGAACTTGTCTATCTTTCTAGTTCAAAATCCTATAAACTGCCCCGCAGGTGATACCAGATGCCTCTGGTCCTGGTGGTGGCCAGCCCCAGCTGGGGAAAAGCTAATATGGAGAAGAGGCAGACCTGGTCTTTGCAGGAGAGAGGGATATTCATGGCCCAGGAAAAATCTGATGGATCTCTTTTGACAAGCCCCCATTCCCTGTCATGGGGATTCCTGGGCCTTGGGCTGTGGGCCCACTGATGTCAGAATTGAAGGTAACATTGATAACAATGGGGCTCTTCTTTTCCTGCCTTTTACCATTAGCCAATCTGCAGTCTCCCCCTCTGCCCCTGCCCAAGCAGTGACACCTTTCCACACCCCAAATCAGTCCCAGGGTGGTCCTTTTCCTTTCCATCTTCTCTCCTTGCTCCTCTCAGCAGCTCCCCCCCTTGCTCTCCAGCCCCTGCCCCCCCAGGTCACAGCAGCCACGTCTGTCATTAACCTCCCGATGCGCTGTTCTCGAGACATCTGGGACTCCGAGTGCCAGAAGGGGCTGGAGCCGTTTCCATCTCAGCTGGGGCCTGCTGCTCAGCACTGCTGCCGCCTCCCCTGTGCCAGCCCGGCATGAGCGGCCACTTCGGAGAGCTAAGCCAAAGGAAAAAAGGAGAGAGAACACATTTCAGCAGCTCCTCTCCCTCTCCTCCCACCTCCCACCTCAAAAATAAGAAAACAAAGCTTCTCAATCCTTTTCTCCCAATTGTGCTGGGGCCTCCAGGGTGATTGATGGATTATTAAGGAAGGGGAAGCCCAACAGGCTGTTCCTCCAAGGCCCAGACCCAGGAAGAAAGGGAATTTCCCATCATTCCTCTCCTCAACCCAGTATACCCAGATTGCTGTTCCCCAATTCTGCTACTGGTACCTGACCTGGGATGGAGATGTCCACGGCTGGGCAAGGCCCTGCCCTTCCTCCACCCTGCCCTCTCTGGAGATAGGTATGTATTGGGGGGGGCAGGTCAGGGCTTTTTTGTGGGTGAATGGGGGGCTTGCATGTGTGGTATGTGATTGCAGATGTTCACAAGCAAGGGTATGATGCATAATGCACTTTGTGGATATGTAGACGGGGTACATCCATGCTGGCTTTGTTCCTTGTGTCTTTGAAAGGACATGTAACTGGGCGTGTGCTGTAGGAGCCGAGACCCTTCCTCGTAGGCGACCAAGGGCATGTGCTGGCCTTGACTGACAGGGCTCCCTCGCCACGCCTGCAGCAGGGCTGGTGCCCTTCTCTCCACTCTGCCTGTCTCTTTGACTCTTCCTCAAGAGCACCGGAGCTTTCTCTGAAGGAGCGTCTGTGAAGGGACCCTCCATCTGCTCCCGCCGCCTCAGCAGCTCAGGCCCATTTGATATGCAGCTGGGCTCTGTCCCCAGCACCGGCTCCCCCGGGGCTGTGGGGACCAGAGGCAGGCCAAGGGCTTGCAGTTTGCACACGCATGTTCACACACGCCAGTCTTTCACCTAGTCCCAGCCCGGGACCCCAGCCTCCCCACTGACAGACCTTCCATCAGGAGGCAGATGCTGCAGAGGTTTCAGAGCAAGGGGAGACCAGATGCCGTGAGGGATGGGGAGCTGCGCAAGTCTGAAGAGACCCCAGTACACAAAAGCAGGGCCTATTGGTGCAGCCCATTGGCTATAGACTGGAGCCTTCTCAGGAGCCCTGGACAACTGGGTTTGATGAGCTCACCTGGGGTTCAATGGTGACTGAGGGGAGAAATTTAAAAGCCAATCTAACTAAAGACTAAGATTTTAAATGGTGTTCTGTCATGGTGAACTCGTGAGAAATTACTTGGGGCCTCAGTTTCTTCCTCTGTAAAATGGAGACAACAATTCTTTTTTTTTCTTTGTTTTTGTTTTTCTTCTGGCATTGTCCATAGCAGGCCTGTCCTTGCCCTGTCTTCAGCCTTTCCTGGATTGTTGTGAGGATCATATGAAATAACAAATCTGAAAGTTGTTTGGAAAAAGATAAAAGGGAGTTGCAGATGTAAGATATAATTATTATTTGGCACAGTCATGATACTTCAGAGAGGTTAAATGTGTGACTTTATCTATTCATGTGGATTCATGCTGGGCAGATTAGCATTGACCCCTGTGACCAGGGCAGGAAAGAAATAAAGCAAGACCTTCCCCCAGATCAGACCCGTTCTGAGCAGCTGGCATTGACTGCTGCCATGACACATCCCAAGGTCCTGCATCTTCGAGGATTTGAGGATGGATGGGTCCCTGAGACCATCTAATCCAATTCTCTCATTTTACAGAAATGGAAACTGAGGCCAAGGGTAGTGATAGTGCCCAGGTTAAAAGAGTTTCTATGTAACAGAATGTGGGGCTTAATCCAACTCCTCTGAATTCAAATCCAGGCCTCTTTCCACTATAACAATATGCTGTTCTCACTGGATCCTGCCAGCAGTGCCAGAAATTATGTAGGGCAGCCAGCTATTGTTATACTAAGCATCTGTCCTGGGCCCTCAATTCTCTCTCTCTCATTCCTACCACTCCCTCTCTCCCTCTCTGTTCACTCTTACTCCCTCTCCTCCTCCCTCCTTTCCTCTTTTCTCTTCTACCTTCCTCTCCCTCTCACTAGTTCCCATGGATTAAATTATTACCTCTATGCAGATAATACCTGAATCAAAGTAATCACATTGACTATTGCTAACTTTTTCTTCTCTCCTCTGGGTTTCCATTACCACCCTTTTACTCTATCCCATCAAAAATTCCTGACTCCTACTTTCCTGAGAAAGTAGAATCCATTTGCTGTGAGCTCCTTTTTTTTTTTTAATCCTGAGATAATTCAGGTTAAATGATTTGCCCAGGGTCACACAGTAAGCATCACGTGGTCTGAGATCATATTTGAACTCTGGTCCTCCTGACTCCAGGGCTAGTGTTCTATCTACTGTGCCACCTACCTGCCCTGGTATCTCCTTCTAACCTACCCTATACCTCAAAATTTTTTGACATCAGCTATTTTCTTTATTCCAGCTTCTGACAGATAGAATTATCTATTCTCAATGAGTCCATTCTTCTTCTTGTATCTTAATTCCATCTTTTCTCATCTTGTCTTCTGGAGATTACCCCCTTAATCATTCTCCTTCTCTCTAAATATTCAAATTCCCCTTATCTATGGTTTCCTTCCCTGCCACCTACTAACATGCCCAGTTTTCTCCTACCTTTAAAAAGTTCTCATTTGACTCTACTCAAGCTATTATTTTATATCCCTTCTCTTTTAAGGTCAACCCTGGACAAAACTGGTTTTATTCATTATCTCCATTCCCTTTCCACTCATTCTCCTAGTTCCTGACTTCAAACCTTATTCTGTCTTTGAACTTCATCAGTCAACTGAAACTTCTGTCTCCAAGTTACTAATAATGATTGAATTATCGAATCTGTTGGGGTTTTTGGCAGGGCAGTGGGGTTAAGTGACTTGCCCAAGGTCACACAGCTCAGGTCCTCTTGATTCCAGGGCTGGTGCTCTATCCACTGCACCACCTAGCCACCCCTTAGTTGTCAAATCTGATAGCCTTTTCTCCATCCTCATCTTTCTTGACTTATGAGCAATCTTTGAAATTGTTGATCCCCTTCTCCTCTCCTTAACAGCAGATCTGAGCTTATTGATTCAATCAGCTGCCAAGGTTTTCTATTGCCTCTAGGATAAAATATAATAAGCTCCTCTCTTTGGCCTTTAAAGTCCTTCCCAACCTGGCCCCACCCATCTTTCTCTTCCTTTTCAAGGATACTCCATCTCTCATCTCTATGTCTTTGCACTGACTCTCCCAAGTGATTGGAATTCACATCTTACTGCCATTTCATAGGGTTCCTTTCTTCCTTTAAGATGGAACTCAACCACCATCTTTTGGCTGAAGCATTTCTTGGTTTCCACAACTTCTAATGCCATCCCTCTGGAACTATCTAGTATTTAATGATTTTGAATTTGTTTACTTTATACTTATGTGGCATATACTTCTATACTTCTATATGACTTGTTATCTTCCTCTTTAGATTTTAAGTCCCTTGTGAGTGGGGTTATCTATATTCTTTGTACCTGTGCCTCCAGTACCTGGCACAAAGTAGATGCTTACAAAATGCTTGTTGATTAGATTTTCATGACACTATTCATAACTCTGGGTTCTCCTATGAATTGTCCTATTGCTCCATCTTAGTCTTCTTTGCTGTCACCATGCACATAATGAATGCCCAAAGTAAAATTGTATTCTAAGACTCTACTGCAGATCCTTTTCTCTTTCTATGTATCATTCTCAATGACCTCATTAGCTCCCCTGGGTTTATTTATTGTCATATGATCTTTCTGGGCAGCTAGGTAATACAGCGGATTGGACACTGGACTTAGAGTCAGGAAGACTCATCTTCATAGGTTCAAATTCAGTCTCAGACACTTACCAGCTGTATGACCCTGGGCAAGTCATTTAGCTCTGCCTCAGTTTCTCATCTGTATTCAGTTCAGTGGCTGAGGAAGGAAATGACTAATCACTGGAATATCTTTGCCAAAAATTTCCAAAATGGGATCATGAAGAGTTGGATCTGATTGAAATGACTGAACAGTAACAACAATATGATCTTTTTATGAAAATGACTTCCAGATTTATAGGAATAGCCTCAGTCTTTCTCCTGAGCTTCTTTCCAATATCATAAATTGCCTATTGGACATTTCCAACTGGATGGTCTATAGGCATCTCAAACTCAACATGTGCAAAATAAAACTTATGATCTTCCCTTCCTAATCTACCTTTCTTCTGAACTTGTTTCTATGGAGGACACCACTATCCTTTTAGTCAACAATATCCAAAACTTCATTGCAATCTTTAACTTCACTCTCATTTACCCAAAATATCTAGTTACCATTTCTACTCAAGTGTTCTGGAAAATATTAAACAACCAGATCTTTGACACATTTTTAAGATTAATTTGTTATCAACATCTCATCTATTACTTTTCTTGTGTCTAGACAATCAACAAAACAATAAATCAGACTCCTTTTTGGAGTAATTGTTGATTTCCAAGAGGTGAATACTCACACTGAAAATTTCATCATCGGCTCTCAGGAACTGGTGCTAGCTTTTGCCAACACATTCCTGACTCTAGACCTCTTCTCTGTTGATAATAGACCAGCAATTACATCTTTCTATTTGGAGTATAAAACTTTTCAAAATCTCTTCACAGTTTCAAGTATGAAGTTACATGCAGTTAGCCAATTAATAAAGGCTTTTGGATCCTTAGGACCTCATATGGAGAGTTTAAGTGACTCTGATTCATGTTCCTTTCTCTTGGCCTGTTGGAAATTCAATTTAATTCAGTAAGTACAGTATTATTGAGTACCTACTGTGTGCTCATCCTGGTGTTTTGAGCTGTAGGGGATGTAGAGAAGCAATAACATTAGTTACATTACATTTCTATAGTACATTAAGATTGACAGACTCTGGAAATGGATATTGAGTTGGGCCTAGAATTAAAGGAAAGGAAGAGTGGGTAGACTGCCTTTGGTGAATTGCAAAACTCTTAATCACTTCAAACTTCTCCCTGAAACAAAAATCCATCTTTTTTTTCAGACCAGTATCTACTAATGTTTTGTCCTGGTACACAATGTTCTCCAAAGAATTACAAGAAGTACTGCACACAAAGTTAAGGAGAGCCCTTTCGTGAGTGGGGATAGAGGACGACTGGAATGAAGAGTATCATCAAAGACACCTAGGACCAAAAGAAATTATTGACATTGAATTCATTTACATTATACTAATATGACTTCTATAGGAACTTGTTGTCTACACCATTAAAATGTGAGTCGCTTGTGGATTATTTCCATTCTTTGTACTTGGATCTCTAGTGCTTGGCAATATGAGATTGAGAGATAAACTATGGACATTATTGATGCTACAAACATATCCTAATGATATAATATGGAATGGCTAACAGCATTAGGTAGATTCTTTGTTGCCAGTTATGTGAGGTCCTGGACAAGGGTCTCACAGAATGAGTGAGGAGACAGATCCACTTGAATATTTGAACATTCAAATTATTTGATGCACAACAACCCTGTGAGATAAGGTAGGATATGAATATTCTCATTTTACAGATAAGGAAGTTGAGGCTCAGAGATGAAGGAATTTGCTCAGGCTGACAGAGGTAGTAAGGTAGGACTCAAGGACAATTTTTCTAACCATAAGACAAACACTCACACACTGAGCCAGGTATGCCTAACATAAGAACTCAAAGCAAAAAGAGCAGTGCCTTTGTAATCTGAGGACTTAGATTCAAATTCCTGCTCTTCAATATGGTGTAATGGAAAGAGTGCTTGACTTAGAATCCCTTTATGAACTTGGGCAAGTCATTATCTCTCTCTGCCTCAGTTTCCACATGTATCAGGTGAAAGGGTAAGAAGAGCTGATTTCTAAGATCACTTCCAGCTCTAGATCCTATAATCTATGATTTACTCTATCTAGGTTGATAAGACTAGCACCTATGGAAATAGAACCATTAAATATGATACAAGTAATATGTGACTAGTGTTAGAAAGTACTAGCTGAATTGGGAGAGGGGAGGGAGGAGGAAGGACTGGAATAACTTTACAAGGTTTTCTGGAAGAAATGAAATTTGAGCCAGGCCTTGAAGGACAGGCCCAGTTGGTGATCACCTCTCCTTGTCCTTGGCCCATGGGGAAGAGGGCTGTCCTTGCAAACTGACTCTGGAGCACCAGGAGAAGAAAACTATCTGTGTTGGAGATCCTGGCAGAGCTGGGCAATGGCTTATGAAATATGTTAAAATAGTCTGAACTTGGATCCCCAGGCTGCTCTATTGATCAGCCTGCCTTTCCTGGGACACGTGGGCTATGGAGAGAGCTCTTTGTGTGGTGGGGATTCTGAAGGCCCTGTCAGCCCAGATTGATTTTGAAATCTTGTATTTTATACGAGGAAAGGTCATGTTTGTGGATGGGCATCCTGAGGGCTCTTTTCAGCAGGGCGCCCTTAGACTGAGCAGCCGGACTTCCATTAGCATTAATGGGAGGCTCACTGCCCCGTCGGTGCATGCCTAGCTCCCCGGGGCTCCCTGGTGTATGTTAGACAATGCTAAAATCATTCCTAATTAGGCATCTCCTAGATCTTGGGTCTAGAAAGAGAAATCATGAGCCACACCAGACTCATCATTCTATGTTCTTTGCAAGCAAAATTGGTGCATCTTATAACAGGGAGTGGCAGGGAAATCTGGCTCAAGATGAAATCCAGTTTCAAGGATACCTTACTATCCTGGAGAAACATTGTGGTAAAATGAGCCCCTGAAATATATCCCTGGAATGGTAGAGTAAGATCCCTAAAGGCCTAGCTTCATCCTTCTTTGACTCTTACTTTCCATGTGATCCTGAGCAAGTCCCTTCATGGCTCTGAACCTCAGTTTCCCCTTCTGTAAAGTGTGTGTATGGGGTAATAATACTTTCACTACGTGCTTCAAAGATATTAGTTTTTTTTGAGAAAAGTGATTTGTGACCCTCAAAGAATGCTTACTCTATTCCAAATTGGTCCTGAATAAACAAAAAAAATAAATCACTTTTCCTCATGTTATGGGGCATGGGCATTTGTAATCTGTGATTGGAAAGAGAATTACTTAATATTTGTATATATGTATAGATATAGATACAGATACATAGATAAATAATATGTGCATAGTAATACATTGTGAATATAATGCATGTGTATCTGTAATACATGCAAGCACAAGTAATACATGTTATATATTGTGGTTTTATATGTGTACATACATATTCTTTTCAAAATAACTTCATTTTATGGATCAAGCTGTGTTCAAAACATATGTATATTATCACACATAGATATAGACAAACTATACAAACATACATAGGTATAAATACACATGTGTATATACATACATATATATATATAAAACATACATTTGTGTATTATACATCTATGGAAACATTATATACATATGGATATGTATGTATAATGTATCCATATAAATGCACATATGCATATATGTGTATGTATCTACATTCATAACACATTTATTTATACCACTATGTTGTGTATAATTAGCTGCTGTGTCCAGATCACAGGATTTAGTACAGAGCAGAGCTATTGAACCCTAGACTCTCCCAGTTATAAGGGAGCTCTAAGGTCATTTCCTCCACTCCCTGCCAATCCCCCAGATGAATCCCACACAACAACTAGAGTAGTAAGTGTTCTACACACCAGGAAGCAGTAGGGCTGTTAAAGGAAACAAGACCATTTAGCCCAGGGAAGAGAAGACTTAGAGGGCAAGTGCCATCTGCCTTAGAGAATCTGGAGGACTGCCATATGGGAGAGAGATGAAGCTGTTCTGTTTTGTTCCTAATGGGTGTAAGGTACAAGAAGGTAGATTATAATCTTAGGGAAATATTTCCTAACAATTGGAGGTGACCAAACTTAGAAGGGCTGCCTTGAGAGGTCAAAGTTTCTCTCACACTGGAGGTCTCCAAGAAAAGACTAAATAAGTTCGTTTCAGGAATGCTGTGTAGGAGATTTTTATGCCAACTGGTCTTGGGAGAAGGGTCTTTTTCAGTCTGGGGAGTCTGTTGTGCTATACATTCTTGCACAAATAGAAACTCATAAAGTTAAATGGGCCATCCAACCTTATATAATGCATTATTGCTTGCCTTCCCTTCCTATCTGCCAGTCTACATTTCCTCCATCCTTCAAGGCCTATCTCAGTGTCTGCCTCTCCTTTGAGCTTATTCTTAATCATTCTAGACCATATTGCTCTCTCCTTCCTATCAGCTTGTGGTCTTTCTCGTCCAGACTAATTTATATCTTGATTACATATTGTCATGTATTGTTGGGAAAGCTAGTGGTGCAGTGTAGAGAGAGCTAGATGGGGAGTCTGGAAGACTGACGACCAGTCAGCTTCAGATACTCACTAGTTGTGTGATCAGAATTAGTTTCCTCATTTGTAAAATGGAGATAATAAATAATAACACCTACCTCTTAAGATTGTTTTGGGGGAGGAAAGGAAAGGAAATATTTATAATGAATTTTGCAAACCCTAAAGCGCCATGTATAAATACTATTTAATATTTTTATTGTTTACTATATAAATGCTATTTATTATTATTTCTATTTTTTCACAGAGATGCATGGTCTATATTTATTAAGGAACCCTCACAGTTTCTAGAACAGAATTGGGTACTATGTTAGTTTGAATACAGACCATTCTTGAATATAGACTGATCCATAAAATGAGGTTTCTTTGTATCATGTATACATACAAAGATATTAAAAATCACACACATGTAATATGCATGTATTATACATACAACACAAATTTGTTTCAGTCTCAATGCATTTTATATATACATGTGTGTATGATGCACACATAAATATATTATATGCATTTTATATGTACACACCTGTATTTCTACACACATGCATAAACATACATGTTCTTATACCTCCATGTGTTTTATGTGCATGCACTTGTATTTATGCTTACATGTGCATTATAATACACACATGCATGATACATGAGGTCTGTCATATGTGTTTTGTGTGTATGAGCATCAACTAAAAAAAATCACATCCCTTCTAAACTGTTCTTTGGTTTTCTACAACTAGATTCAGGGGAAGAGGATGTAATCTATCCAGACTAGGTTGGTATTTGTAAATGCCATAACAAGAACGTGCATGTCTAGAGTCTTATGGTTTACAAAAACATTTCCCTCACAAGCACCATAGGAGATAAATAATATCAGAATTACTGTATCCATTTTAGAGGAGGTAAGTGAGGTTCTGTTCAAGTTCCATCATTCTTCTCCATGACTTATGAAGTGAGAAGGCACTCTAAGGATCACCCAATCCAAACTCCTACCCCAAGCTGGAAACGCTCCTGGGGCATCTCTATCAGAAAATGATCTGGGCCCTCCTCCATCCTCCTTCTCCTTGACCTCTCTGAAGCCCTGGACACTGTTGATACCCCCCTCTCCTCGACACTCTCTTCTCTCTAGGAGAGACCAACTCTCCTGGTTCTTCTTTTAACATCTGACTGCTCCTTCTCTGTCTCCTCTGCTGGATCCTCCTTTTTTGGGACCATGAATGGGGGGCTTTCTCTACTTAAATATCCTCAACTATAAAACAAAGAGCTTAGATTGGATGATCTCTAAAGTCCTTTCTAAATCCAATAAATCAGTGTCTCAGATCCTCATGATAAGGAGAGGAAGACAGGGTAGGCTAGCATAGAAACATAGTTCCTATTTTCTGCATTTTTCCAGGAAAAGAGTAAATAGAATCAGACAGCCAAATTCAAATTAATCTCTTGAATTTTTCTGTCATTTCTCTCCTTACCCCTTTTCTTGTTCCTTTTGTTTCAACACATCTTTTATTAGTCTGCCTACTCCTTTCTGCATCTCCTCTTCCAGTTGTGGTCTCTGTCTCAGCATTTCTTTCTTTGTCTCCTGTCTCTTGGGCCCCACCTCCTCATATCACAGCCCTTCACAACATGATGTGGTCCTGACCATCCCTGCTGACCCTGGTTACCTCTCTTGCTTGCCTGCATTTTCTCATTAGCTGCAACACCTTCCCCACTGAGTCTCCCAAGGCCTCTTAAATGTTTCCTATGGCTTTTCTAAATTATTTTATTGTATTTAGACTTTTTTGTACTGCTTCTTGTGCCACTATGAACTGGAAGGTCTATGTATGTATGTATGTTTGTGTGTCCTTTTTGCTTTCTTAAAATTTCTCAGCAAAGCCCATTATAGGTTAGACCACTTAATAAATCCTGATGTGTTTCTCAAAAATGAAGTATTTTATTTCACATGTATAGTATTTTATATAATATTTTTTATACATACAACATAATAATAATAATTCATCATAATAATTCTGTAAGAAAAGTATTTCCATTTTATAGATATGGAAACTTAGATCCAGAAATGCTCAGAGGTCACATAGTGAATTAAAATCCTGAACTAGAAATATTATGGCATTAGTAGGATTTGGTATCACAGAATTCCTGTTCAGATCTCAGCTCTGGTAGTTCCTCCCTGTTTGACCCTGGGTTGGTAAAAACTTCTTGATATCTCCATGTCTGTATCCATGAACTCAGGAGAGTGACAGTGTTGTGAAACAGAAATTGTCTGGATTTAAAGTCGGGAGCCCTTGACCTGAAGTTCAACTCTGTTACAAACTACCTGTTTAGCTCTAGGCAAGTCCCTTTTAGAACCTCAGTTTATTTGTTTTTTTCATTTGTAAAATGTGAAGGCTAAATTAGAGAATCTCTAAGGTTTTTTCCCCAGCTCTAAACATGTGATGTTCTACAAGATTATCTCTAATATCCAGCAAAAAGGAATATTTATTGCAATTCTTTTTTTGGTGGCAAAGAACTGGAAACCAAGGGGATGCCCATCAATGGGGCATAGCTGAAGGTATAATTGTAATGGAATGCTATTGTGCTATACGAAATGATGAGCAAGCTGCTTTTAGAAAATACTGGAAAGACCCACATGAACTGATACAAAGTGAAATGAACAGAAACAGGAGAACATTGTACATAATAAGAGTAATATTATATGATGATTACTGTTGCTGTGTACAATGTTCTCCTAGTTCTATTCTCAACAATACAATGATCCAGGACAAGTCCAAAGGACTCATGATGAAAAATGCTGTCTACCTCCAGAGAAAGAACTGATGGAGTCTGAATGCTGATTGAAGCATACTATTTTCCACCTTCTTTATTTTCTTCATTTTTTCCCTTTGGGTCTGTGACTTCTTTCACAACATGACTAATATGGAAATATGTTTTGCATAATTGCACATGTATAATTTATATAAAATTTCTCACCTTTTCAGGGAGGGGAGAGGGAAATGAGAAGAAAATTTGGAACTAAAAATTTAAAAAATGAATGTTAAAAATTGTCTTTGTATGTAATTGGGAACAATAAAATATTAAAAAGATGATCACTTGACTTTTTTCATCCTATTCATGTGGAAGAGATGGAGAGATGTGGATTAGGTCATAATACAATTGAATTTGGAACTAATTAGGCTTAAAAAGTAATCATTAATGGTTTGATGTCATCTTGGTAGTAGGTCTGCAGGGGGATGCCCCAGGGATCTCCACTAGGCTCTGTCCTATTTAATATTTTTATCAGTGATTTGGATGAAAGCATAGATGACAAATTCATCAGATTGGCACATGATGCCATGTTAGGAGGAACAGTTAACAGAGTCTGGATCCAAAAGGATATTAACTAAATAAAACTATGCATTCATTTGAATCCAATAAGATGAAATTCAATAGAGAGTGAATGGAAAGTCTATGATGGGTTCAAAAAAGCATCTTAAGTAGTTTAGTCAGGAGTGGTTATACAGTTTATATGTGTGTGTGTGTGTGTGTGTGTGTGTGTATACTATTTATATGAAACGATTGATGTAAAAGTTTTTATGCAGTTTACATAAAACAAAATCTTTTGGTTTTAGTGGACTACAAACAGCATGAGTAGCAATGTGATCTTGGGGTGCATTAAGAGGCATGCATTATAACAGTATAAAAGTCCCTCCCGATTCTACCCTTTTCCAAGTGCAACAGTTTAAGAAAGACTTTAAGAAGCTGGAGGGCAACCAGCATGATGAAGGCTCTTTCATGCCATTTAAGTATGAGATGAAGTATCTGAGGAAGTTTATCTTGAAGAAAAGTGTGGAACTGCTGATTGTTTTTAAGTGTCTGTCAGATGCCATTTTGATCCCAGAGAAAAGAACCAAGAGCAATGCATGGAAATTGTCCAAAGGTGAATTAGGTTTGTGAAATCAGGAGAAACCTCCAAATGGTTAGAAGTATCCAAAAATAAAAAAGGCTTCTTGGATGAGGGGAAGTTGAACTGAGGGTGAGGGATCCTGGCTATTTGTGTACATGCCTGGCTACTTTTTGAAAAATGTTAGTGGTGATTACTTTTGGGTCTAGGATGGACCAGTTGTCCACTGAAGTCTCTTCCAATACTAAAAATCTTGTGATGCCCTGCTGAGCAGAGAGCAAGCCTTACTTAGACTAATGACCCGGGGCCTTAGTCTTAGTTATAAAAGGGGCCTGGTGGGAAAGCCAACTCAGCCAGCAAAAGCTCTGAGGTCGACCCTTTCCTAATAAACTCCATGAGAGAATAAAACACCTGGGCTCCAACAGCATAGTGTCACTATTCCATCCTGAGATGGCTCAGTGCTCTCTGTTCTATGTGGATCACCATCTGTCCACTCCCCTTGATTACTACTAGTGTAAGAGAGGGAGAGAGAGAGAGAGAGAGAGAGAGAGAGAGAGAGAGAGAGAGAGAGAGAGAGAGAGAGAGAGTATCTCACTGAGCCAGGGAAGGGCTTTATCACTCATCCCCAAAACTCTCACCCTGGAAATTTGTTTTTGGCCAGAAGGTATGTGAATATGTAAGATTCTACTAATCAGGAAGGCAGGAAAGCCTTAGGCACAAATGAGCCACAAATGCAAGTTTATTCTAAGTCTGAGCCTGGCTCAGGGTACTGGCTAAAGGATATTAAATGATTTTGTAGTCCCCAAATGGGACTCTTAATATGGAAACTTCCTCCACTAATGCAGATCAGGGATAGTTATGCAATTTATAATCTTAGAGAGTTGCCCAGTGCATTGAAAAGTGAGGTGACTATTGTGGGTTCACACAGAGCCAGGATGTGTCTGAGCCATAATTGTAGCTCAGGTCTTCCTGCCTACAAACTTGGTTCTCTACTCCCTCTCCAAGCCTGCTCTCATTTCTATACCCCTTTGAGATTTACAAAGCCCTTTCCTACAACAACTAAATGAGATGATTATAAATAGAATTAAGTTTGTTTTACAAAGGAGGAAACTGAGTCTCAGACAAATGAGGAGACTTGCTTAGGATCACATGATGACTAAAGGTATGAGGGACTCCACACCTTGACAGGTTCTTGCTTCTAGATACATGGAATGTTTGCGGGTCTGGTTAGCTAAGGAGAATCTTTGTGAGAAGCTCACAGGCAGACCAGATGGGTTTGGAAAGTCACAACATAATGCAACCGGAAGGAAAAGAGCTTAGAGATCATTTAGTCTTCCTCATTTTATAGATGAAGAAACTTATTCAGGTGGTCCAGGGTTCAAATCCTCAGTCTGCTAATTACTCCAGAAAGTGAACTTGGTCCAACTACCCTGTCACATGAAGGGAATTGGGAGAGATGGTCTCTGACTCCTGAAACCTATGAAACTTTCAACTCTGTGTGTGTGTGTGTGTGTGTGTGTGTGTGTGTGTGCGTGTACATTTACTTTTGTGCTCATGTGAGTGCATGTCTACAAATGTACATACATGAGTGTTTGGGAATTTTGTGTGGTTCTCCATCTACTCCACTTTTCATGGATATAGACTTCCTTCTCTAATTAGCCCTAAGTTCACTCTTTTTCTGTCCTTGCTTGGGTGTTTATTCTAGTTTTTTCCCCTGGAATCTGGTTGAGTTTTAGGTTCTGCTGCTGCTTAGGTCCTTAGAAAAATGATCTCTTCCCAACTCTCTCTGCTTAATTTCCTCTGAAAAATAATTCATCTGGTGAGGAGAGCTGGTTCTGTCTGGAGCCCTGCTGTTGAGGAGGCTGAGTCTGGTGGATCACTGGAGTTTTAGAGTTCTAAGTTTCAATAAAGTTGGAGTCAATTGAGCATCCCCACTAAGTCCAACACCAATATGGAGAGCCCTAGAGGGTCCCAGGAGCACCAGGCTACCTGGAGGGGATAGATGCAGCTCAGATGATAAGGACAGGCCAAAGCTCCCATGCTTCTTGGGACTGGGATCAGGATGATGAGTGTCGGCAATGCAAGACCACACTCTCCAGCTCAGCCCGATTCATCTATCTGCCCCAAGAACTGCGGGGATCTGTCCTTGCTCTTTGGAAGCTAACTAGATCCTTGAGAAGCAATAGGGGGCAGGGCAGCAGTGTGGGTGGGGAATGGGGAGCTGGCACATTATCATTTGACAATTTTTCCAAGGACCATCTGTGCCTGGAATGGAGTGGAGACAGAGACACACTGACAGACAGACAGACAAAGGCAGAGAGACAGAGAGAGACAAAGACAGAGATAGAGACACAGAGAGAAAGGAAGGACAAAGACAGAGATGAAAACAGAGAGATAGAGATTGAGATAAGAGTGCCAGAGGAGGAGTGGGGGGGGGGTGTCACTGTTTTGAGGGCCTTAAGGTAGAATCTATCACCCATGGTCCAAATGGAAATGGGCTGCTTGTCCTGAGCTCAATTCTCAGATCAATTGTAGATAATGCAGAATTAAATCCCTTTGAGAGGTAATAGGGTAAAGAAAGCCATTCATGGCACCTTGTACTTCAGTTTCTAATACTCTCCATTCCCTAGCTTGATTTATGCCAAAGGGGAGGCCTCAAAATTTCCTTTTCATCTTTGCTTGAAAGGAATTAAAGTTTTAATAGTTTAAAGGGAAAGAAATGAGTTTCATGTTTGAAAACTTAATGTATTCTTCAGCTTTTCCTTCCTTTCCCTTGAATATGGAGCCATAATGAGGTGGGACATTAAAGGTGTCCCCTTAATATGGAGAAGTTAGCCCTCAAAAGTTAGAGATGTACAAGGCCCCACTCATCTGTAGAAAACTACTTTAGAAGCACCCATATAAACTCTCATATTTCTTTGCTTTATTCTGAGGATTTTTTTTTGAGGTTTAACTGTTTTTTTGATCTTAACAAGTTTTTTTTTTATCATCTTTGCTTGAGCTTTTACAATGTGACTTTTTTTTTCTTATTTTAAAACTGTAGCTTTCAACCCTCTTCTCATCTCTGATTGTTTTATGTTTTCAGGTTTCTGAAAGTTTTTTGGCTGCTTCCCCAGGTTGGTTTCTTTCTCCCCCTCCCCACACTGTGGGTACAAAGACAATATCATCTCAGAGTAAGGCTTTCTTTGTTTCAAATGGACTCTGCTTGGGCATCTCCTCAAAGGCACCTGAAGGGAGTCTTGGTAGAAAAAGGGATCGGGGCTGTAGTCATCTCCTTTGCTAGCTGAGGACCACAAGGACACCCACAGAAAATTAACTTGTTCATTAATTTGAAATACAGGTGGCATCTGGAATCCTGTGCTTTTATAGGGTCATTGGGTTTTCCAATTGAGAGGGATCTTTAAAATCACCTAGTGTGACACCTTCATTTTACAGAGGAGGAAACTGAGCCCCAGAGAGGACAAAGTGATTTGTTAGGGTTACGAAGGGTGGCAGGGTTAGCCTTTGTGCCTTTTGATTCCATGTCCAATGTTTTCCCCTGATAATAGGTTTTGATAGCTGACAAGTATATCTTGGCCTAATCAATCCCAGAATTATAATTCTAAGTGACTCTTCACCTCTTTCTCTCTTCTGGAAGCATTTAGAATTATTTCTATGCATAGCTGCAATAAAAAATAAATTTCAAGGAAGGGTACAGGGCACTCACAGTTCTTTCTCCTGACTATAAGATAGTCTGGGTATTATTTGCATTTTCCTCCTCCTTCTTCTTCCTTTTCCTCCTCTTCTTCTTGAATCTGTCTTGGTGGGAAATGCAACAACTTCTCATGGCTCAATCCAACAAACAGTCAATATGAGAATTTACTTAAGATGTTCTCCAAAATTAAACTGACTACTCTCGATTTCATTGATGGAATCTATTTCAATATTTTCTTTATGATGTTTGTCTTTGTCCACTATATGTTTACCCTTTGTACACTATAAAACAAATTCTGTGTCTGAACCTTGATTTTTCATGAGACAGACAACAAGGCACCCTAGTCACACCCACTTCAGTGTATATCAAGAATCTCAGTCCTCTACCTATAGAAAGATTTGGGAGTACATGTATCAGTGGATTCATTCTCTAGGTGTCTTGGTCAAAACTTATAGGGGAATAGTAACATGAATCCTCAGTTATAGCCAAGTTGATATCTTCAATTTATTTCAATTCAATTCATTTCAAATACTTATTAAATGTTTATTTTGGACAAGGCATTGTACTGCACTAAGTGATGGGAATATATAGGGAAAAATATCTGAAATAGTCCCTGCTCTCCATGGACAGATAGATCATAAATGCACATAAAATTATGCAATAATTTGAGAATGGAGAGAATATGAACAGCCAGAAATGGGGGGGGGGGAAGGAAGGGGGAAATGGAACAAAAAAGACTTTTAAAGACCAAAACTTTAGAAGTGGAACTGGAGAGGACATTAGAAGCTATTCAAGTCCAACCTGAATTTTACAGATGAGGAAACTGAAGCCTAGAGAAGTTAAATGAGTTGTGTAAAGTCATACAGAAATCATGTGACCCAGTCTGAATTTAAATTCAAATATTTAAACTTCAAATCTAGCACTTACCCAATAAATCATGTATGAGCTACGCCTAGAATGAAAAAAAGTTTGTAATTTGTCCTCATATGTTAGAAAAGTCTTAGGAAGATTGTTTAGACAGTTGTCTGGGAGCAGTATTGTGGGAAAAGGAGAGACTGGAAGAAAGGAGAGCAGTTGAGAAGCTATTACAATAGGTCAGATAATACACAGGCACAAGTAATATAATACTCTTTTTTTTAAGGTTTTTTGTAAAGCAATGGGGTTAAGTGGCTTGGCCAAGGCCACACAGCTAGGTAATTATTAAGTGTCTGAGGCTGGATTTGAACTCAGGTGCTCTATCCACTATAACACCTAGCCACCCCAACACAGGCACAAGTAAAATGGGTATAAATAGGAGGAAAGGGAATAAACATTTATATAACACTGGCACTGTGCTAAATAATTTATAAATATTGTTTCATTTTATAATAGACAATAACCCTGGGAGACAAGTGCTATTATTATTATCTTCATTTTACAGTAGAGGAAACTGAGGTAATTTGGGGCAGAATTTGAACTCAGGTTTTCCTGATTTCCAGGCCAATGGTCTATCCGCTGAACCACCTAGATAATTAGGATTAGATAATATAGAAAGGCTTCCATCTTGAATTCTTTGATTCTATGTCCAGTCAATAATCAATGGTTCAGGAGTAAAGTTCAGGAATGAGATTAGGACTGTATCTATAATCTTGGCAATTGTTTGCATAGAGATGATACTTAAACTCCTGAGAGCAAATGAAATTACTGAGAGAGAAGAAGGCCCAAGTCAGGCTTGAGGATTAACTGTGTTTAAAAGATAGGATGCGAATGATGAAGCAATAAAGCAGTCTGGAAATAATAATTACATAGGCAGAAGGAGAACCAGGAGAGAGAAGTATCACTGAACCGAAAGAGCATAAAATATCGAGGATGATGTAAACTTTAGTGCCAAAAACTGCCAATAGGTTACAGAAAATGAGGGCTGAGAAAAAGCCATCAGATTTAACATTTAAAAGATTGTTGGTATCCTAGGAGACAGTAGTTTCAATAGAATGGAGGGGTTAAAAACTGGATTATGAGGGATTGAAAAGTGAGTGGGAAGAAGTGCAAATAGGAGTATAAGTGATTATTCCTAGGCTTTTGGCAGTGAAAGGAAGAAAATATATTTAAGATGGTGGCTTGAGGGGATGGTAGGGTTAGCTGACAATTTTTTTTAAAATGGAGATTTATGATTGTTTATAATCAGTGGGGAAGGAGACAGTAGATAATGAGAGATGAAAGATGAGTATGAGAGAAGAAATCATTAATAGGGCAAGTTACTGGAGAAGATGGGAGGAAATGTAATACATACAAATGGAGTAAGCATGTCTTCTATATCTTTTTCCAAATCACCAATACAACAGTTAAATAACAGGGCCAAGGGCATATTCTGGTACAATTTATTAGAGACCTCCCCCCAAAAGTAACAAGTGGTTAACAATTGATTTCTCTTTGGATCCAGTCATTTGACTGGATCTAAATCTGCCTAACTGTGCTGACATTGCACTCACATCTCTCCATGGTGTCCACAAAAATAGCTTGAGAAGCTTTGTTAAATGACATGATGAAATCCATGTATGCTATGTCTTTGGCATTTCCCCTACTATATCTGTCTAGTCATTTTCTCAAAATGAAAAAGAGGAATTTTTTCTGGCATGACCTATCCTCAAAATGAGTTTATCATCAACCTTATCAACAAGCATTAAGTATCTAATATGTACTAGTGACAAGCACAACCCTAGTCCTCTAAGACTTCATATTCTAAAGGAATAATCTTATAAGATACAAACAACTATGTACATATAAGATATATGTGATTTAAATGAGGGAGAATATCAAAGGGACTGCATCAGAGGTGCTGAGTGGAGGAGGAGGAGAAGGAAAGCTCTCCCAGGGAAAGTGTGATTAGAGCTGGGTGGAGTTTTGAAAGAATAGGAAAATGAGAGGAGAGAAAGTTTTCCCTTGCCATCTGGGGATGGCAGGAAAAAAGGAATAGAGTCAGGAGATAAGAGTATTCTATGTAAGAAGTAGCAGAAAGACTGGTGATACTGAATTGAGAATATGCAGAGGAATGGAGAGGGTAAGAAGACCAGAAAGGTAGGAAAGATTTTCTCCTCAAATTTCCCATGCCCATCACCATCCATATCCAAGAAGCTGTCAAGATTTTACATTTGATTCAAGAGGCAATTAGGAGACATTGGAGTTGACTGGGTGGGAGAGTGGCATAGTTAGCCTCATGTTCTAGGTCCATGTTGCTTTGGCAGCTGAGTGGAGGGTGACCTGGAGTGAGAAAAGACATGAGGCAAGGAGACCAAATACCAGATAATTGTAATAGTGGCATATAGGCAGTGTATTACAATATAATACAATACAAAATTCTACAGAGGTAGAAGTGACTTGGCAATAGAGTAACATTGAGGTTTTTGGAAAGCACTAAAGTTATTGGAAAGTTGGTGGTGCTCTGGGCAGTAAAAGGGAAGTTCAAGAAGAAGAGAATTTGAGCTGAAATATGATTTCAGTTTTAAATAGGTTGAGTTTTCAGGGTTTTCAATTAGAAATCTCTAAGAAGTCATTGGTGATGTGAGACTGAAGATCAAGAGGAAAGTTAGGGTTGAATAAATAGATCTGAGAATCATGTACATGGAGATGATAATTGAATTTATGGGAACTGATTAAATCACCAATCAAGATATTTTAGAGGGAGAGTGTACACGCATTAGCCATCAGGGAGTTGGGGCATGACCAGTTAACCAGCAAGGAGCCAAACCTGGGTCCTGGTCCCCCAAGAAAGAAGATGGGCCCCAAACCCAAACTCATATCAAACCATAAAAAAAAGAAATTAGAGAGGCATTTGGTCACTTTGATACTCAAGGAACAGGAACAATAGAAGTTAAGGAGCTTAAGATGACTTTGAGAGCTTTGGTCTTTGAACCCAAGAAAGAAGAGATTTAAAAAAAATGAGATCTGATGTGGACAAGAAGGGGACAGGGAAATCAGTTTCAATGATTTCTTGGTTGTGGTGACTCAAAAAAATGGTTGAAAAGGATACCAAAGAAGAAAATCTGAAGGCTTTCAAACTCTTTGAGGATGATGTAACTGGGGGAAAAAATCTCCTTTAAGAACTTAAAATGTGTGGCCAGAGAAAAAAGGGGAAATCTCACTGATGGAATGATTGATGAAGCTGATCAAGATGGTGAGAGAGAAATCACCAAACAGGAGTTACTGCAGATCATGAAAAAGATCAGTCTTTTCCCTTTTTGCAGGCACATACACATAGGCTATTAATGTTCCTTGTTTTCATTTTCTGAGGCATCACTATAATACATAGAAGCTGATTTTCCCCATTCACTAATTTTTCTAGATAATTATATTTGAGATATATCTGATTCAATCTTATGATTTCTATAGAATTCTAGATAAAACACTATGTCAATGGACTCTCTAATTCAGAACCAACTTGACCTAAGGATGGGATCATAAAACTTCCATCCCCCCCCCCCACCTTTTTGTCTGGCATCTCTTCTTTCATTCATTAATATTACACCAAACCCCAGAGCAAAATTCAAGTGTTATGGCCATCAAAGTGGGAACAAAGAATATTTCTTTTAAGGTGCCGGTTCTCTTCTCACCTTGCTTCCATTATCTCTTCCCCCTAACATGTTCAGGTCAGTGGGACCATGTGATTGGTTTGTAGGTCGCTATTCTAGGACATTTTTCCCCCCTCCCTCTTCCATTCATTCCTTTGAGTTTCAGTGACTTAGGACTTTTAAAAAGAAACTAGTTTATCACTTTCTTTGTTCTGTCTGGAAATATACCAACATATCTATTGTCTTGTGGCAGGCTTAAAATGTGGCAAGATAGGATCCATTCTTCTCAGTGTTGGACTTTGTGGGTTATTCTACCAATTGTTCTTTCCTTTTCCCAGACCAGGTCACCAAATGAAAAAAGTTAAATGTAATATTAGTCCAAGAAAATCATAAAAAGCATAGGTTGGTTTAATACTAAGGTAAACACACACACAAATAAACATTTCCTTAGTTCATAGTTTAAGGACTTAGTTGCTTTGAAAGTTGGGATGAGGGTGGCTAGGTGGTGCAGTGGATAAAGCACCGGCCCTGGAATCAGGAGTACCTGGGTTCAAATCCAGTCTCAGACACTTGATAATTACCTAGCTGTGTGGACTTGGGCAAGCCACTTAACCCCATTGCCTTGCAAAAAACCTAAAAAAAAAGTTGGGATGGTGGGTCCTGTTTCAAGAATTTAGCAGGGGTGGCTAGGTGGCACAGTGGATAGAGCATCGGCCCTGGAATCAGGAGTACCTGAGTTCAAATCCAGCCTCAGACACTTAATAATTACCTAGTTGTATAGCCTTGGGCAAGCCACTTAACCCCATTGCCTTGCAAAAACTAAAAACAAAAAAACAAAAAACAAACAAAAAAAGAATTTAGTAAATCCATTTTTCCTTTTCCCTGATTGGAATGAAAGGAACTATCTTATGCTGTCTTCATTAGAAATCTATTGTAAATGTGGACATTTTCTACTGATTTTGTCACAAGTTCCTCTTCACAGGTTAGTTCTAAGAACCTTGGACTCTAATTAGTCTATGACTTTCTCCCCTTCTGATATATGGACACTACCCACTGAGTTGGTAGTCCCACATGGGTAGTTTGACACACTGCTTTGTAACTCTCAGTGGTCTCTTCTGTGTTGATGCTACTTATTTTTTCTGTTGTAAATAAAGTCTTTCTTGTTTATTTTTTTTAAGATATTCTAGAGGGAGAAGAAAGGAGGACAGATGCTTGAAGGAATATTGACAGTTGGTTGGGAGTGACCTGGCTGAACATCTAACTAAGGAAACAAGAAGGAATAGTCAGAGCATTAAGAGAAAAACCAGAGAAGTACTTTGAAAACATAGAGAAGGAAGTAAGGAAAAAAGGTTGATCTCTTAGCCATTACTGCTTCCCTGTTTAAATTTTCATGTACTATGAATTAAAGTTAAAGTCACAGTCCTTGAAGTCTCTTCTCTCCTCCTTTTGAAAACTAGGATAATATTGACCATTCTCTTATTCTGGAGTCTATTCTCTCTCCCCTTTATTCCATCTTTTTCATCCTGCCAAACTAATTTTATGTTCAGCACCAATAATGTTACTCTTGTGCTCAAAACCCTTCCCTTTTCCCTGTTTTCTCCCAGATAATACTCTGCCTGGGTTTCCCTGTTGTTCCACAATCCTACCAATACTCCAGTTAGAATGAACTGCTTTTTCTTCCTTGACTATACCCTGAATTTCCCCACTTGGGAGCCTTTGATTATAAACTGTTCCCTCTGCCTGGAATGTCCTCCTTTCCACCCTTTTATTGGTTGAATTTCAATCCATCCTTTAAAGGTTGGACTCCCATACAAACTCTTCTTCCCTGATTCCCTCCTGTGAGGAAACCTCCCCACTTTCCACTGCACTCAAACTTATATAAGGAAATACGACTGTCTTTTGTCTTTTTACTCCACTTATTTCCTGATACAATTCCATTCCTCAATGAACTCTTCCTTAGAAAAAAGAAAAATAGTTAAGTAAAAGCAATTGACAAAATGACTGCATCTGCAACACTTCATACCCATAGTCCTTCAACCTTTTCATTGGGAGGAAAGAAGCATGTTTCACCTCCTTTTCTCTGGAATCATTATTGTTCCTTATAATTAATTAATATGATTTTAACTCCCCCTTAGTGTTTTCATTTACATAACTAATTGTATGTATTGTTCTCCTAATTCTGTTTATTCTGCTTTGTGTCTATTCATTCACATCTTGCCATGTTTCTTTTAATTCCTCACATGTCTTTTCTTACATTTCTTACATTTAATTTTTCTATTATAATCATAAACTGAAATTCATTCATCCATTCCCAGTCAGTGGGATATTTTGATTCCATGTTTCTTGTTTTGTTTTGTTTTTGTTACCATTAAAAGTATTACTAGGATTGTTATGTTATAACCAGATCTCTATCTTTGGTCTCTTTGGCTTATGTGTCCAGGAGAGGGTTTCCCTGGGTCAGAGTGGATGAACAATCTAATAACTTTTCTTATATAGTTCCAAAATGTTTCCAGAATTCATAGCCCCTCCTATAATGCACTGATGTACCTGCCTCACCATTCCATTTTTAAAATCATTTTTGAAAAAAATCTGTGGATTTAATCAATCACTCTGTCAACAAGCATTTATCATATGCCTCAAACTAGGCTAAATTCAGTGGAAGAATTCAGTGTTTTAATTGTCATTTCTACTTTTAGTAATTTGGAGCATTATTTCAGAGGGTTTATTTTTTTGCTTTTGAAAATTGTTTAGATCCTTTGTTCAATCATCTATTGGGAAATGACATTTAGTCTTTTATATTTATGTCAATTCCCCTTATATTTTGCCTTTCAAGATTTTATCAGAGAAATTTAAGCCAAAGATCTTTCACACTCAGCAATTTTTCTTCTTATCTAAGCTGCTTTGATTGTTTGTACAAAAGCTTTTAAATTTTATGTAAAAAATGATCTGTTTTATCTTTTATGATTACCTCTATCCATCCTTTGGTTATTAAATTCATTCCCTATTCATAACAGTAAAACTTACCTCATTCTATTGTACTGTTTGGGTTTTTTTTAAATGATGTACCTTTAATATTTAATCTATGTATCAATTTGAAATTTATTGCAGTTTATATTATAAGTTTTAAAACTGGCTCTGACAAATGACTTTCCAGTTTTCCTGGAAGTTCTTGATAAAGAAGAAGTCCTTCCCACCCTTCATTTGCACCCTTGGGTTTGGTTACTCAGTTCTGGACTCTTTACTGCTCACATGGATTTGTTCTCCTATAGTGCCTCATTTTCTTAGGAGACTGCAAGCTCTATGAGGGAAAGGGCTGTAATTTATCTAAATTTCCAGTTCTCCCATGACCTATATTTTGCCAAAAGTTGGTACAATAGGATGATTGCGTATGTGCAACTCCATAAGGATACAGTTGAACTGTTTTCATAAAATTCATATGGTCATGTTGGGGGAGGAAGGGCATCCTAGATAACTGAAGCCCTTTGGTTACAAAGATCCAGCATTTATCTTCCCAGCTCCCAAACTCTGGAACCTCTCCCAGCTCTTTAATGCTGAGAAAAAGGAAGAAAGGATGGTAATGTGTTAGGGAAGGGGACTCTGACCTTTGTAAAGTGGAAGTGAGTATTTTGATGGGGAATATTTCCCCATTAGAAGAGTCATTAAGAACTACGTCTCCATTTACATTTGCAATTGTCTCCAACAAATCATCCAGTGAGGGTGTTTGGAGGTAGCCCTTCTGAAGGTTGTCAGTCCCCTTTGTTTGAAAAACCCAGAGTCCTCTAAAAGAACAGATCAACAGATACTGACTTGGTGTCTGAGAGGGGCTTGCATCTGTTAGTCAATGGAAATAATGAGTTAGATGGGGTTTGAATGGCAGCGTGTTAAGGCATATTCTTTCCATAATCACCCTAAAGGCTCATTATAGCTTTTGGATTTGTGCACTAATAGGAGTGCGAGAACATTTGCTATCTGTTCTAATCCTTTCTCTTCCTGATGAGTCTTACCTTGTGGCAGAGGGCGTTTCATTCATTGGCTTTTCTGCTAATTGGCAAAGATAACTTTGTGGAAGTGGAGTTCCTTCTCAGGTCATTGGAGGCTTCTTGCTGCCAGCAGGCCCAGAAGACAGAGCTTATTATGCTGGGAAATGGGTGTTGTATTGTCCTTTGACCCTCTCTGTTTTTGGTGGCCTGCTCAGGCCTGAGGTCCAGAAGTAAGGGGAGCTTTTGGTCATACCTGCCTTTATCTGATTGCTTCTTTCTTCTTGCCTTTCATCTGCCTTCCTCCAAGTCAGAAATGTTCAATGGGCAGAAATGGAATGATCAGGACTGGAGAACATGGTAAGAATTAGGGGTGTGGCCATGACAGGTTAGAGATTATGGGCTATGTGAGGAAGGGGAGAGTATGGTAGCAAGATGATGAGATCATGATCATATTTGGTGAGATCTGGAAGTGTAGTTAAGAGCAGAGGTTGAAAAATCAGAGTCAAGATTGAGGAAATGGTCAGGGTTATAATACATAGTCATGTTTAGGGCACTGCTATTCAGGTTGGAGAGACTTAGTAAATGATTGAATTAAGGATCTGGTCTTATGTGGAAGCCAGAGATGAATTTGTGATCAGAAAGGGTCAGCTAGATGGTACAGTGGAGTTAGGAGGACTTGAGTTCAAATACAGCCTTGAACCCATAATAATTGCTTAGCTTGTGTGACCTCAGACAAGTTGTATAATGCCATTGTCTTAAAATAATCAAAAAAATAAAAAAAAAAAGAAAGGGCTAGGTGTATGGTCAGAAAAGGAAGCATGGTCAGAAGTAGGGGCCTGAAAGAAGCAAAGGGGGTATAATAAGAGTTATGCCAATATTAGGGATATCAAACAAAGCTGTGCCAGTAGCCAGGTTTAGAGGTATGGTTTGAGTAGGGGGAAAGGGAAATCATTTCTTCTCCTCCATGAAACCATATGTCCAATGGTGGATGGACCTAGAGGGATGTGTGCTTTAGGAATTGCGGGGTGGGGGGAAGGAACTGGCATTAAACAATGTGAGAAAAACCTAATCTGCAGCTAGGTAGAAAGGCTTATAAGTCCAAAGATTTACTTAAACCTGTTTACAAAGCTCCTTTCTTCCTGGATGAGATTAGGACCAAGGAGCTTAGCCATGCTTGCCACATAATATTTTCCATTTGTATAACCCTTTAAATACATTATCTGGACTGATCCTTACATTCATCCTGAGAGGTATTATTGCCACCTCCATTTTACAAAGAAACAGAGGTACAGAGAGGTTTGAATAACTTTCTCTAAGTCACCCAGTTAATGTGTCTGAGGTAGGATTTTAAATCTGTTCTTCCTGTCTCTAAGCCTTTCCACTAGGCAAAGCTGTCTATCTGTACTTCTTGCCTTCTCTTTAACACAAATACTGTAGAAAAGCTCTGGGCTGAAGGGACACTAAACACTAGGCACCCCTGATCTACAAGGGAGAAGAGCTGAAGCATGGTCTAATTTCTCCAATACTGGCTAATCCCTCCCTCCTTCTTGTCCTTTCTCATCTCCTCTAGCCCACTATTTCTCTGCCTGCTCCAACCCTGTTTGGTCTCTTAGAAAAAATTTTTGCTCTGATCCCAGATTTTTTTTTATTGTTCCAAGTGAATGTCTGAAATGGTGAGTGGCCAGATTGGAGTTTAAAAGGGAAAAGTTTCAGGCAGAGCCAACTGGGGCTCTAGGCCTTGATGCTGCCACGAGACACAGGCATGTGATAGGAGGCAGAGATGGGGAGGTCTGGAGCAGGAAAGGACTGATGGTCATAAGTAACAACTGGATCAATCAATAAAAAGCCCGGCAGTTCTAGATGGCAGTTCAAATATAGGGGGTAAGGTGACGCTTGGGGGGGTTGGTGGTGTATGTGGGGGGTGTCCCCTGTTTGGCAGGCTGGGGAGGCTGGGGGGCTCTTCTTTCCTGACAGGGAGCCCTGCCGCTATCCTTCCAAAGGCCTCATGATGGAAAGAGTGAAGCCTAGAGAGAACAAAATGAAGACAAAAAGGCCCATGAGGGGTTCAAAGGCAGAGCCAGACTAAGAATGAAGTTTTCAAGGTATGTTCCAAGGCGAGGACTTTTCATCTCAAAACCTTTGAATTGGGAATCAAGGCGGGAAAAGTTACTACTAGGTTAAAGTTTAAATGGCACAGAAAGGGTAGAAACGAAGATGAAACGTAGGCTGTCTGGCCAGGGGAACAAAGCATTTGGATCCTGGTCTCTGCACCTGGCTATAGAGTTTCTAAGTTCCTGCAGTCCCAGGGAGGAGGGGCAACAAACGGTCTTATTGTTCGGATTAAGAACTGAAGTAATTGAAAGGAAAGTTAAGCCAAGAAGAAGCCGCCATCATGTGTGACTGCCTGTATAGTTAAAAAATAATTTAAAGGGAAAGTGACTATCAAGCAGTTCCTATTATGGAAATACAATCATTGAAAAGAGAATGAGGGGGAAAAGCCTTTATTCTTTGAAAAAGGAGGGGGGGGGTTTGCCCTCACCAAGTCAGACTTAAATATTATTTGAAAACCCAGTTATTTTCACAGACTTGTTTCATTCCCTGACTGACCAGACTAGGGGAGGCTTTAAGGAGGGGTGTGTGTGTGTGTGTGTGTGTGTGTGTGTGTGTGTGTGTGTGTGTGTGTGTGTGTGTCTAAGCTGGGGGTTGGGTGGTCATGGAATGTGGAGGACTCTCAGGGTTTTAGCCTCCTCTCAACTTTCTCTAGTTTTAAGACTCCTGGGTTAGGGAAACAGATGTGATGGAGGTTACCTTTCTAGAACAAGCCTCTTTTTACCTGCTCATTTCTTATTTCTTCCTGCTGCCTCTGTCATTGGAATGGATGCCTTCCCTGAACCCCTCCTGGCCACCTCTTTTACACCTTCCTCCTGCCTAGTCTGTGTTTATTAGGTGCCTTGATTATAGTGAACATCACTCCTTCCTTCAATCCCCCCACATGAGCCCACTCTCCCAGTAGCAGCTTGTTTATAGATCAGAGAGGATTTGTCATTAATCTAGAGTTGGAAGGAACCTCAAGGATCATCTATCTTCTCTTGCCCGCACCCCTAGACAGATAAAAAATCCTAGGGCCAGGGAAGATTAGTGAAAACAGAACTTATTCTATTCTTTGTATTTACATCATTAACAACCAGTTCAGTACTTGGCTAATAATAGGGACTTAATAAATGTTTGTTGATTGGTTGCTTACCCAAGGTCACACAGGTAGATGTCAGAGGCAAGATTTAAATCTAGGCCCTCAGATTCTACAGCCACTTGATTGTGCTGATACTGTATTCTATGCTTTGCTTTTCCTGAGAAAGTAGAAGTTGAGCCCAGAGATGGGAAGGGAATCTGCTAAGTTCTTACAGAGAGAGGAACCAATTCTCCAAGCCAGGCCTCCTTATTTCCAGTTCAGAGTTTCTGCCATTAATGATTGTCTAGTGGATGGAATTCCTTTGTGCCCCAGCACCAGGGAAGCTACCTCAACCTCAAGGTCAGTTTGAATTTAGGCTTCCATTAAGAAGAATGGTGCTTATTTCCTTTAGCCCCTGAGTGGAGAGAAGAGTACAGATGTGAGGGGCATTTTGGAGGTGGAACAGAAAACCTTGACTTTTCCTTTTCCCTCATTCTCTCTAGGAACCATGAAAATATTCATGATCCTGGAGACTTTAGGCTCTAGAAAAATAACATGGAACTAGAAGAAGACAAATGCTAGAGAAAAAAAATGTAAAGAACACAAGGGAGCTCTGACACTCTCCTCTGGGGTTCCAGAAATATGTGTGTGTGTGTGTGTGTGTGTGTGTGTGTGTGTGTGTATTTTTTTAACATCTTTCCTGGAAGATGAGTAAAGGTTGATTGAGATACTAAGGAAGGGGTGGACTAAGTACAATCTAGAACAAGATTTTTGTTTAATAGAATGGCTTTAGATAAGACTTCACTGAGGGAAACTAAAATCAATTGATTCATACTCTTTGATACTTCCTTTGTGTCTTAGTACAGAGGATTCAGGTATATTACAAAGAAAATTGTGTTTCCCACAAAGAATCTTAAAATATGGTGAATATATAGAGAAGTAGAGAGGAGTAGGGATGGCATCTTAGGTAGAGGATAATGAGTAAAGGCATGAAAGTAGGATTATAAATAAAATATCAAATCACCTATACATAATTTTTTAGCTTGGAAAAAAGAAAACTTAGTGGGAAGCTAGAATCATGGTTAATTAAAGGGATGTTATGAAGGAGAAGAAATAGTTTTCTCATTTGACTCCAGAGCTAAGAGCATGTGGAAGTTGGCAGAGGGGCAGATTTTAGGTCCATATAAATAAACGCTTGCTAGCAATTACAACTGTCCAGTAGTAAAACTCTTTGCTCCAATCTATAGTGAGTTCCCTATCATTGGGGTTCTTTGTTTTTTAGGCTTTTTTTTTTTGCAAGGCAAATGGGGTCAAGTGGCTTTGCCCAAGGCCACACAGCTAGGTAATTATTATGTGTCTGAGACCAGATTTGAACCCAGGTACTCCTGACTCCAAGGCCGGTGCTTTATCCACTAGGCCACCTAGCCACCCCCTCATTGGGGTTCTTTAAGTAAATGCTTGTAGGGGAATATTGTGTCTAATGTGGATTATTCCAGATGATCTCTGAGGTCCCTTGAAGTTGTGGGATTTTATAATTCCAAGTAAGAATTACTCAAGATGGGCAGATTACAGATGTACTGTGATGTATTTGGTTAGAAGAGAGCTATGTGAAGCCTTTGAATATTTTGAATATTATTTGACATCCAATTTGAATGTCATATGACATTCAAGAGCATGTTTTATACTATTATCTTTCCACATACCAGCAAATCTAACCACAAGTCTCCCTTTGGCACAAACTTTCAAAGTGTAGATATTATGATTGCAAACAGGCAGATCATGGCAAACCAACTTGCCAACTTTTAGAGAGCACTTTACCAAAGAGTATTGCAAACTACCCATCCAAGATGACAGGTGTTTTTTGCCTTTTAGTGTCTTACCCTCTCTGGTCTGACCTACCCAATCACATTTAGACTTAACCTGCAGATCTAGATATGAAGGGGGGGCTCATGACTGCAGCCCTTTGGAGCCCCTGGTCCTGCCCAAGAGGACCAGCTAGCATAGTAGATGCCCAGGAGTATGGGTCTGATTGTTTCAAGTGCACACAGCCATTATCACGCTCTCCTCAAATATCACTTTTTTTTCCTGCTAGCTCAGGTGTTGTACATCTGTGGCATGTTGGCAGCACTCGGCCGCAGTGTTGGGGAGCTGTCAGGTTAAAAGCTGGGCTGCTGTATTTGATCCCACGTGTAAGCTGTTTTATTTCCCTCTCTTCCCTTTACACGGCTTCGGTGTGCTTTTATAAATATTTTACTAGTCTTGCTAAAGTCTATTTCATCTCTCTCTTAAATTTATTAAATATAAATGCAGCAACAACTCTACCATAAGTCTCCCTTTGCCATCAAATACTCAAACTCCTGTCGAAGTAAATATAATTTGCTTTGTTTACTTCAGTTTAGTTAGAGCTTTATCTGCTATAGATGCATTTCTTCCCTCTCTCTTCAACCCACACTAATCTTGTTTTCATAATTAAGAGCCTGCCTTCTCCTCATTCGGTGATCAGTTGGGCTTTCCCACTTTCTGGGTCTGGGAGGGAAAGCTTCAGAGTCAGATGCCCTTGGAGGCCATCTCAGCTTGGGGTTCAGGGGAGCTCCTGTCACCCAGGCACCTCCAGTCTTTCCATCCTTTCTCTCCTCAGGAGAGCCTTGAGCAGACTCCAGAGCAGAGAGGCCATACCTATTTAGAGGGAAAGTAGCTTAACAGATCCAGAGGGTGTCTAGCACAAAGAGGTGAGGAGCTTTCCAAAACCGGGATGGCATCCTTTTGTCTTGGAGAATGATAGTCTGGGAGGACAAAGCTGAGCCTCCCAGCAAAGTATCACATCCTCTGTTCATCATGAAAGAAATGTAACCCAGTCCACCTGCAGTGCAACAGATTTATGTCAATGAGGAGAGACAAAAGAGGCAGTTGGCGAGATGGGAATCCCTGGTCCTGGCATTAACTTGACTTTTCCTTTACTTTTCCCTCCATGCAGACGGGAGTCAGAACCGAAAGGGACCTTAGAGATTATGTGTTCAACCTCTCATTGTTTACAAGGGGATAATGACTTGCCCAAGGTCTTCTATGTAGTGGATGATGTATCTGGGACTAGAACCCAGGTCTCCTACCTCCTAGGCTATGCTGTTTCTGCTGAACAAGGGTTTATAGTGCATCCTTTCTAATCAGTAACCTCCTAGACTTGGTGTTGGGGAGGTGGGTCTAGGTCACCATAGAGGTTATTTCTCTGAAAGAATTGGGATTCAGGGAAGTGTTGATGGACATACCTAGGCTATAAAGATAACAATGACCATCACTTCTTTCCTCCATTCCTTCCTCTTTTCACCTAACAGTTACATGTGCTGACAGCAGATGTTTAAACTGATGCTAATGATCTGGGCTGTGAGAGCTGGTGGTGACTTAGAATTTGCTCATGGAAGGCCCTGAAAGTTCAGATTCTTATCCAAACTCTCCAAAGAGCTTGAGTCAGAACTCAGGCCTGCCCTGGAAATCAAAATCACTCCCCTGAAAGCTTTTGCCATCCCCCCTATTTTCAAGTGGATGCTGCAGCAACCTAGAGAATAGGTCTGTGATATTTCAGCTCTTTTGGATTCTGGTCCTATCTGGACTTGGGAAATGCTGACTAGAGACCTTTCAAAGCCTAGAAAGGGCTCTGGGGATGGGAGGGGCAAAGAATGTGTTGTGTGTGTGAGTGGGCATGTTGAGGAGGGAGACGATGACTGATATCCTTAATTAAGCCAAAGTTGCCCTGCTCCTCTCCTCTCCTAAATCACCCTTTGGTCCTTGGATACATTCACCTTTGCACAGTATCACCTCAACTGGTGATTATGATTAGAAGAAGGCTTTTGTGGGTTGTGAAATGTTAAAATGTAAATGATAGTAGTTACCTGTCAGTTGCAAATAATGTCTTTCAGTAATTGGAACTTAGAAGTTTATACCTCTTATTGATGGACAAAGACTATTTCCCCATCTGCTTTCCATTTTCAGTTTCCAAGGAGAGAGGCATAGTGACGAGGAGGTGTGGTCTCCCTGGGACAAGTTGGCTTTAACTGAAAACTTCTTCCTGCTACTTTTACTGATCACTGATGGTAGGATTTGTCAATCGGTTTATAACTTGGTTCTTTTATCCATGCTTTGAGTTCTTTTGCAACCATCCCTCTCTCATACTCTCTCCCTAAGGAGACACTTCTTGCATTGCTGAGGTCAAGAATGTTCAGACCCTGATAGACAAACCCTTGGTGAGAAACCTCTCTGAATGTCACTAGATTTGTTCTCATGGGACAGACCCTGAGTCCTCTGCTGAATCCAGTTTTGCACATTAGAATCATTGAATTTTGTGTGCAGACCTGTTGAACCAGCAATACCATTACTGGGTCTATACCCTGAAGAGATCATGAAAAAGGATAAAAACATCACTTGTACAAAAATATACATAGCTGCTCTGTTTGTGGTGGCAAAAAAACCTGGAAATTAAGGGGATGTTCATCAATATTTATGTTATGGAACACTATTGTTCTATTAGAAGCCCGAAGGGATGGAAATTCAGGGAAGCCTGGAAGGATTTGCATGAACTGATGCTGAGCGAGATGAACAGAACCAGAACATTGTACACTCTAACAGCAACATGGGGGTGATGATCAACCTTGATGGAACTGTTCACTCCATCAGTGCAATAATTAGGGACAATTTTAGGGTATCTGCAACAGAGAATACCATCTGTATCCAGAGAAGAAACTGTGGAATTTAAACAAAGACTGAAGATTATTAACTTTAATTTTTTAAAAAAAGTTATCTTATATACCACATAATTTTGCTATCTATAATATTTTATTTCTTCTTCAAGGATATATGTTTTTCTCTCAACACATTCAACTTTGATCAATGCAAAGCATGGAAGCAATGTCAAGGTTATCAGAATGCCTTCTGGGGGGGAGGGGGGAGGGAAGGAGGGTGGGGGGAAAATTGTAAAATTCAAAACCTTAGGGGTGGCTAGGTGGGGCAGTGGATAAAGCACTGGCCCTGGAGTCAGGAGTACCTGGGTTCTGACTTAATAATTACCTAGCTGTGTGGCCTTGGGCAAGCCACTTAACCCCATTTCCTTGCAAAAACCTAAACAAAAAATTCAAAACCTTACAAAAATGATAGGTAGAAACTACTATTGTATATAATTGGAAAACAAATAAAATATTTATATAATAAAAAAAGAATCATTGAATTTTGGAGTTGAAAAAATCTGTGGAACAAAGCCTGCCTTGATGGGAAGGAGTCTTAGATCATAAAACATATGATGTTAGAGCTGAAAGAGTCCCTTAAAATGGCCCAAACCTCTTTCAGATGGGAATGACAAAGTCCAGAAAGGGAACCTGACTTAACCACAGAATATTCCCTTGAAGCCTTTGAGAATACAGGGTCACCTTGAGCACACCACCATGAGGTATTAGAGGAGGACTGGAGGACTTTTGAGGGAGTTTAGAAGGCTTAGATCTCACAGACTAGGAACAGTATATAATTCATGTTGAGTGAGCAGGGTCATATTCTATAATTCCACCGAGTAATTGGAAGGGACTTAGTCTATGTGTGAAGAGACTGGAGTTATGATGCTTGTTCTGGTCTAAAATGTTCCATTGATCATTGATGTGTAAAACACCCCATCATTTTTGAGTAACTTTTGTATCTTTAATCTTTAATTTTTCTACTCTTGTAAAATACAGAAGACAGATTTTTTTTTTTTTGGTTAGCCTCCATTTTACAGATGGAAAAACTGGGATTTAGAGAAATTTTTAAATAACTTGCCCAAGATGACTCAACATCCTAAGGTCGATACAAGGAATTAATTCATATAGCAAACATTTTAATTGCCCTTTGTATACAGAACGTTGTGTGTGTGTGTGTGTGTGTGTGTGTGTGTGTGTGTGTGTGATTTTTTTCTTTTCCCCACCTTCAGGGCCATAAAGAGCAGTTTGTGTCTCCTTCTTAGAGCTCGAAGGCTAAAAGAAATAAGAGACAACACTAAGTAACTATAACGATAAAACAAAAACGATGTCTCAGGGAGGGTGGAGGAGGTCAATAATAACAGGAGGGATCAGGGAAGGCTTCGGTATTTACTTATTGATGTTACCTAGGGAAAGGGGAGCATACCAGAGTGAGTGGGGTCCAAGGTGGGGCATCGTTTTTCTGCAGAGTTTAAAAGGTTGACAGTTTTGAATGGTGAATCTCAATTGTTTAGAAACCTGATTGAGGTTATATCATACCAATACAAAGCATGGGGTACTTGGTTGGCATTTATGACAATGCAGAGAAGAGAAGGAAGTTCCCAGTGAGAGGTATTCCCTGACTTTGAATTTTTCTTGCCCTCTATTGCCTTCAGCATTTTTTTATGAGCAGCCCATGAGAAATCAGTCCTCAAAAAGTTGTCATTGGCTCATAGTAAATTGTTATCCACTTTTAATGTAAAGCATTGGTGTCCAATTCAAATTTAAATGGTGTCCACTAAACCATATATAAAGATCCCTGTGAGCTGCATATTGTTTTAGAAGGGAAAAGCTACACATTAACATTATCAATGTTCTATTGTATTTTTGTTTATTTTGTTAAATATCTTATGTCGTTCCACAGTACTTGTGGGAGTGGTGGCAGGATCCTGGAAACATGATTGAGAGCTCTGGTACAGTGTTTAAGTGAAGTGGATCTTGGCTTTGATGGAATCACAAAAGACATGATTCTATGACTTTAGATCAAACCTTTGGGGAATGATTAGAACCAGGGGTGATGAGGAGGTAGGAATAAAATCTAGTTTTTGAAGGAGGAAGTTAGTGAAGACTAGAGAACATTAGGACAGATTTCATGTAGATGATGGTTCCTGAGCTGAGCCTCTAAGGAAGGCAAGTATTCTGAGAGGATGAAGAGGGATGGTGTTCCAGGAGCTAGACCCCATTAAAAAAAACGAAGAGGCAAGAGATAGGATGTTGTGTGTAGATAATAGCAAGAAGGCCAGCTTGGCTGAATGTATGGAAGAGAACAACATAAATCTGCATGGAAAGGCATGATGGTACTAGACTGTGACAAGGGCTTTACAAGCTAAACAAAGGAGCTCATATTTTTTATTCTAGAGGTAATAGGGAACCACTGAAGCTTCTAAAGCTTCTAAAGGGAATGAAGTGGTCAGTCCTATCATTGAAAGTGATTCTCCTTCCCTCTCTTGTGGACATGAGTATTCAGAATGTTGGCAAATGATACCTGGTCTCCCATTGTTCCTTCTAAAAACAAATTTAAAGTTTCCTCACTAAAATATTCTGTATATTGTTTCCTGGCATTCATAAATTTTTCTTGCTTGGTCTGATGGTTAAAGGAATGAATGTGAAATTTTCTAGTTTAATCAGTATTTTCCCCCCTTCCTTAAGTAGTCTTTGGTTTTCGTAAGCAATTTCATTGTTAAATGTCAGCCTAACAATGGGAATACTGAAATCTGACAGGTTTCAGAGAGCGTTTCAGATAGTAAGAGGTAACAGCTTTATTACTGGTTGATGACTGACCCATATTTCTTAACATGATTTCCCTGCTGTAACTCAAATTGAGTTCATGTTATTCTAATGATATCGGTTGACCTTGAGAGCTAGACCTAGAAGCCTGGGGTTATTCATCCCACTTCCACTATAGATTCTTGTGATGTGTTTAGAGACATAACCTGCTCCTTATGGCCCTGAAGGTGGGGAAAAGAAAAAACATAACACAGAATACATACATATACAAAGGCACCTCCCCCCCCCACACACCTGCTCAGAATTTTTTTTCAACACATCTGGGGGATTTTATATCACAGGAGAATTTCTCTCTCAGTTCAGCTTCTGCCACAAACCTCAGCTTTTCCTATACAGACCCTTTAGGTTGGGGAATCTCACTAGGCCCCACCATGTCCTGGTTTCCTTCTTAAGCACCTGGACTCCACCATCTATGAAAAGAGAACTCCATCTCTGGATTTTTCATGGGTGAATTCATAATTGGGAGAAAGGGAGAGAAAACATTGAATGTCAGAGGAAGTACCCTGGAAGGGGACTGGGAGTAAGAGGAGTAAGAGGCCCTAAGGTCAAATCCTATCTCTGACAATCTATACCTGGGAGATCTTGGCCAGGTTATCTAACCTCAGTTTCTTCATCTGTAAAATAAATGGGTTGAACTAGGTGATCTCTGGGGTTCCTTCTGGCTCTAGCTCTATGATCCTAGAGATGGGTATCCCTGTTCTGGGGGAAATTCATCTGCTAGGTGAAAGAGGTTGTAATAACACTGGGTTTATTAGGAAAATTAGGGAAAAGTGACACAGCACCTTTCCAAACTGTGGAGTTCCCATTTAGAAGGCATACTACCAATGTACCTCTCATATTTGGTGGTTTTATTGGGTAGTAGCAAGAACCTTAGGCATCATATCTAGAAACCAAAGGGCAATTCCTGGTTCTGGTACAAAGTCAGTATATATGACCTGAGGGCAAGATGCTGAGACTCTTTAAGAGATGAACCACCCATAGTGGAAAGTTCAATCCTGAAATGGAGGCTCTGGGTTCAATCCATAAATCCATCAAAAAGCATTTCCTAAATGCCAGCATTGTATTGAGAGCTGTGGATACAAAAAAGAGGTAAAAGAGAGTCTAGGTGCTCTGCGGTTTAGATCCTGATGTCATTATTATTAGCTATGTGACCTTGGCCAAGTCTTCTGCTTCCTCATCTGTAAAATGAGGGAGTTGGTCTGGTCAACCAAGGCCCTTCCAGCTCAGGAATATCCAATATGAGGGGACATTAAGGGGGCTGTTGCTTTCTGCCCTCCCTCCTGGGGTTATAAAAATAATATAAATTGAGAGCTGGAAAGGGTTTGAAAATGTTAAAAGCACTGTGGCATTTAACCAAGTACAAATGTAACTAAGGAGATTACTGGTTATATCAGGACTTTAGTTTCTACCAGTTTCTGCCTGCAAATAATGGAGAGGAGGAGAAAACAAGTCATTTTTAGCTCTTTCAGAATTAGAGCCTTGAATTTGGTCCCTGGTGTAGTTAAGTCTCTGAGAAGTCAAGATCATTTGCTTCTCATCCCCACCCCCTTTCCTCCCCACTCTCACCTCCCTCTCCTCCCCCCCCCCCCCACCTCCCTCATTTGCTTTTGCAACTCCATATTTTCCCTCTGGGTTCTTTGGAATCATCAAATTCCTCATCCATTCCAGATCAGGTGACTGACACTCTCCAAACGGGCTCAGCTGCCCCCAGCTGCTCCCCCGACCCCACATTTAAGCAGGAGGGAAGGGTGATTTTCACCGGCTGGTGGAAAGCTCGTGATAAGCCAGGATACAATATTTCTTGAATCTTTGCCCTTGTTGAGCTCGAATGTGAAATTAAGCATTCAGACCTGGAAACCCCCAGTCTCCTGAGGATTCTCCTCTTTTGGAAAGAAGCACCTCTCAGCACACAATGGAACCATTGGATGGGGCTGAAATAAAAGGCATTCCTGGAAGGAATGAAGATATGGAACTGAACGGAGGGGCTGGGTGGAGAGAGGTGGGGACTGGGCAAAGAGAGGGGACTCGGGAAGGGAGGAACATACACGGTTGAAAAATACCTAGATGTATATAGAAGGAAATCATAGAAATACTCCCATTGCTTCTGACTCTTCGGGCTAAGTAAATGAACACATTTCCCTTCCCATGTACCGTTGGGTAAAGATTGAACATCCGCTGTAGAGTAACATGAAAAGGCCACATCATACACAGATGCACACACAAACGTGCACATACAATTACCTGCACAATCGCATAGAGACAGATACTCAAATACACACAAACAAAATATAGCACTATTACTAACATTTATAGAGTGCCTTAAGGGTTGCATAATGCTTTCAATTTATTATCTCATTCCTCCACAGGCAAACGCATATACCCAGACACAGTTACATCTAGAGCCACGTACATACAAGGGCATGCATGAATACACACCCAAATACCCACATAAGCACAACTCGCATCATTTGAGAAGTTAAACATTTTACAGGAATCCAGGGATCATTTTCCTCCTGTTTTAAAAATACTATTTATATTTGGTCATTGAAACTGGTTCAGCAAAGATGGTTAGAGAGCTGCAGGAGGTCTCCTTGAAAGCTTCCCCTCCGCCACTCTTATCTTAAAAATAATTTTGGGAGACAATTTTCTTTTCTTCAACCCCTTCACCCCCACCCCTTTCCCTTTCTTTAATTAGGGACCTTGCATTTATGGCTGCCAGCTGGTGTTGGACACTGCAACTGAAGTGTCTGTCTGTTGTATTAGCTAAAATTCTTCTATTCCCAGTTCCTGGAAGGATTCTGGTCGATTGGGCCCCCAGGCATGGTTCCCTGAGTAGAGAGGGAGTGTGCATGAATTTCTGTTAATATCCCTGGTATTGGCAAGGTGAGGAGAGGTGATCTTGAATTTTCAATGAGTCCAGGAGTCAAAATAAACCACTTCTATCAGTTACCTGAAGATGAAAGAGGCTGGGGGTTTTTCTGATCATGCATCCCAAAAGGATCAACACTGGCATATGAGTGATAGCATGATTTGATAGTTAATGCCTAACTCTGCTGGCTGATACTGGGAAGCAAAGTCTCAGACCCCATGCTCAGGTTCTTTTTCACTGGGTTCAAGCATCCTCCACAATCAGAACCTCCCATGAACATTTGTCTTGGGCTTTAATGAGTTAAATCTCATCATTCCTCTAGTTTCCCTTCTCATCTTGTCCTTGCGTCTACCAATACTCCTTGAAATAATGATTATATTCAATTGCATAAAGTATAGAAACGTGAAGGGACCCTAGGAACCATCTAGTTCAAATCTTCACTTTATAAGGAAGAAGCCTAGGCTCAGGGAAGGAAAGTGACTGGTTAATTTTGCTCCCCAGAGTAAGAGGTAATAGGGTAAGGCCTTTTCCCATTATATTACAAAAGTCCCCAAAAAAGTCCAAGTTGTTTTCCCCCCCATAAAGTACAGCACTGGATCAGTGTCAAAAGGATATGGGTTCGAATCCTTAAGCAGGTCTCATTATCAGTCCAGTTGGACAAGATAATTTCTAAAAATCCCATCTCTTTAAATATTATGACCCTATAGTTTTAATTTTGTTTGATCCCCAGAGCATCCTGATGAGGTGAGTAGGGCAAGAGTTATTGTACCTATTGACAGGTGAAAAATCAGAGGCATTCTGAGGTCATATAGCTAATTAGCCACAGTCAGAGGTAGAACCTGCTTTCCTGACTCCCAGTTCTGGCTATTTCTGCTGGACCATGAAGACCCTTTCATGTTTTCTCCATCTTCTTAGCCGCCACCAAAGGAAAAAAAGCTAAATCTGAAAAATAAAACTTCCCATCCAAGATCCTGGCCAACTTCTTTAGTGCTATAGAGTTAAGTCTTGTGTAAATTGGAGAAATAACCTACTTTATCACATTTTAAACTTTACAGAGCACATTACTTGTAACAAACTTTAAGGGGTGGATAATTCAGGTATTTCTCCCCATTTTAAAATGAGGAAACTGAAGAAAGATGAGGAAACTTAATCAGGAAGATTAAGGGATGTACTCCAGGTCATATAGCCAAATCTGCTTTAGAACTGGCATCTAAACCAAGATCTAATTCTAAGTTGGGTCAGTGTTATTTCCTACTAAACCATGCTGCCTCCAGTAGTTTAAGGCTTGTTAGTCTAAGAATGGATTTTCTTTGAGAAAGTTGAATCTCACAAACAACAAAGAACAGGAGTACTTATTTTTTTCCCATCATAGATCCCCCCCTGGCAGTCTGGTGAATCTTATGAATCTTTTCTTAGAACACTATCTTTAAATACATAAAAAATTCATTAGATTATAAAGGAAACCAGTCCTAATGAATAGGATCATTATAAAAGTATCAAAATATTAAAAAAAAACCAAATCAAATTCATAAACCCTAGGCTAAGATTCCCTGTTACAATAACAGAATTTCAGAATAGAAGAGGACCTCAGAAAACTTGTTCAGGCCATACCTTAGCAGTAATGCCTCCAGTAACCTCTATGACTATTGGTCAGCTTATCTCCTTTTGGGCCTCTAGTAGAAAGCAGTTCATGTAACTTTTTTTCAGTTATTCAGTCATTTTTCATTTGTGTCTGTTTCTTCATGATTCCATTTGGAGTTTTCTGGGCAAAGATTCTAAAGTGGTCTGCCATTTCTTTCTCTAGCTCATTTTAGAGGTAAGAAAACAGAGGCAAACTAGGTTAGGTGCCTTGCCTGGGGTCATACATATGATATCTGAGGCCAGATTTGCACTCAGGAAGAGAAGTCTTCCAGACTCAAGTCCACCACTCTATCCATTGAGTCATCTTGCTGCCCTCATTTCATTTTTAGATAGCTTTAATTGTTGAAAAGACTTAAGATGAGTTAAAACCTCACTATCGCTTTCCCTTACTACTTCTAGTTCAACTCTCTGGGACCAGAAAGGACAAATATCAACCACCTTTCATGTGGCAACTTGAAGAAAGCTAGCTTTATCCTCCACCTCTCCTTAAATTGTCTTTCTATGGATTGAGATCCATAGTTCAATTCCTCATGTGTTATGACCACCAATTCTCTTTTTACCTTGGTCACTCCCCAGTCTATACCAGATACTATGGATCTGTTGAGAGCAAATTCTTTAACTATTCAGGATCTGGGTGAATCAATTTCTGTGCAGATGAATCATTATTTCTGAACACGAGCCAATGTTCTTTTATTTTTCTGCACTTTAAACTCACCAGTCAAAACCATCTGGTTGGGTTAAGTCGATTTGAAAGTGATTCTTTTACAGCAAGATGGGAAGGAGAGGGGCAATTGTGTAAATGGGGAACCTGAATGATGAGTCCCAATGGGAGAAGTTAGTCTCTTAGGAATCACTGTAATTCAGTAAAGTCAACAACACTGAACAATTTCTAGCTAACTGCGCCATGCTAGATGTGTTCATCAGAGGGAAGAAACTAATCTTTACTGATGGAATTTGTGTGTGTGTGTGTGTGTGTGTGTGTGTGTGTGTGTGTGTGTGTATGTATCTGGTGAGTGAATAGAGTCAGACCTGTGATTTCATTGGCGCAAGGAACTTCTGGTGAGAAAATTCCCTTTACCAATATATAGGTCAGTACTCTCTATGCAATTTAGTGTTTCAGTGAATTGTTTGGGAGCCATGAGAAGTGACAGGGTTATACAACTAACATGAGGTAGAGTCTGGTCTTGAAACCAGGTCTTCTGGGCTCTCAGGCTGGAGAGAGAAGTCCAGCCATTGTTTAATGCTTCATCTTGTATATGTACATATACAATTATATCCTGCAATTTGAAATCTTAGACACTTGTCCAGAGGCCCTAGGAAATCGAATGACTGGACCGGAGTCACAATCGTCTCAGAGATGAGACCTGAACTCTCCATACTATACCATACTACCTATGTATGTATACGACATGTATTGTACAATATAGATTCTCTGACTTACACTCAGCAAGCATCATCTACAATGCGATGTAAACTAATCTGAAACTGTGGTTTCCCTGTGGAGACACAGAAATGTCAGTGTCTGCTGAGATTGGCACTGCATTGATTATTGAACATCAACCTCTCAATAAAGAAATCTCTGCTCCTTACTGAGCCAAAGGCCCTCCCACCTAGGCATGGTTCTGGTGTCCAGTTCCTTGCTTCTTCTTCAGGGCCTCATTGACAAAACAAGGCAAATTATCTCTTAGCTCTGTGAATATGTGCTCCAAAAATGGGTTCTCCTCCAGTATATTGAACTTGTGCAAACTTCTTGGTTTTTTGAATGTCTCATGTATTTAAAGAAGTGTTGGGCAGTGCAGTGGAAAGAACACTGACTCAGGAGTCAGTAGGATCTGAGTTCAAATCCCACCTCAGACACTTGATGTGTGACCTTGGTCAAGTTACTTAATCCCATTGCCCCACAAAAACTAAAAAAGAAAATTATTGCTGAAAAATCTTCCCTAGTCAGAAAAGACTTTTTCCTATCCCCAGCCAGAGGACTCTTTTCTTATTGAAATTGGTTTTGCTGTATTTACTCAACTCTGATATAAAATTTCATGATCATATGAACACAAGGAAAGGCTATCCTATCACTAGAGGACATTGACTCAAGTGAAAAGAATTATCACCAACAAGTTAAGTCCAAAATCAGGATTGATCTTTATTTTATTACCTCCATTGCTGGAGGTCCTTTCAGTGGTTTGATTTAAAGGTAGATGTGGGGGCCCTCTGTCCAAAAACCTCTCTTCCAATGTTACCTGAAACTCCATTTTTATGGAGCATGAACTGTATATAAGTCTCTGGTTAGACTCCATAGATATCAGAGGAGTACAAGGTACTAGGAGTTGAAGATCAAAGAAACCATATAAGAAGGTACTTCTCCCTACTTCTTTGAAGAGACAGGAGATTATGGGTATGAAATGCTACATATAATAATCAAAATTTTTGATATCATAGTTTTGTTGAACTTTTTTCTTTATGTTAAGACATGAATCCTCTGGGAGGGAGTGGAGAAGATGTAGTGAGAAATGTAGGTGATGTAAAAATGAAAATTATCAGTAAAATTTTATGAAAAGAATAAAATTTTAAAATTTTATATATTTTTTTAAAAAATGAGTTGGAGTCATTGAGGGCTGAAAGGGGAAGACAAAGGCAGATATTGCCAAGATTTCTTCCCTGCCCTTCTCTGTTGTGGGAGGTGGTTTCAAAGTCTCATGGTAGGTACTTAGGGTATCAGGAAGTAGCCAGAGCCTAAGTTTGTTCCATTTTAAGGGCTTTGGAGCTAATGAGACCAGTAGCAGCAGGTGTAGGAGCTGAGGAGAGTGTATCATGGGTATGGGTTGACAGCTAAAAGTGAGAGGCAGGGGTGGGCAGAGCAGAGTATAACACAGCAGAATAGGAATTTTATTACCCAGGAAAAAGTCAGAGAAAACAATCATTGTGGCTGGGAGAGCAGGATTCAGAAAGCAAGGGAAAAGGAGAAGAGAGGAGAGAAAGTAGACAGGTAAACACTGACTTAGCCCAGTATCTGGGCAGTTAGGTGACAAAGTGAAAAGACTGGTGAATCTGGAGCTCCAAAGATTCATTTTCCTGAGTTCAAACTGGGTCTCAAATATTTACTAGCTGTGTGACCCTGGGCAGGTTACTTAACTCTGTTTGCCTCAGTTTCCTCCTCTGTAAAATGAGGAGAAGGAAAGGGCAAACCACTCCAGTATCTTTTGCCAAGAAAATCTCACATAGGGTCATGAAGAGTCAGTCACAGATGAAAAAGAACTGAACAACAAATAACACAGTGCTTAGCAGAGAGTAGCTCTTGATGTTGATTGGTTGACCTAAGGAAGAGATCATGGGATATCATCTCATGATACAGAGGCAGAGATTCCAGGGCAGGACATTGGCCTCCATGGACCCAGGACACCACAGGCTTACCAAAGGTTATTTGGTAGTTTTTTTTTTAATCTTAATCAATTATGAACAAATTGAGAAGTAGCTTGGTATAATGGAAAGGGAACTGGCGTCAGAACCAGGAAGACCTGGATTTGAGACCTATTTTCTAACAACCTGGCTGGGTAAGCCAGTTTCTGAGTTCTCTAGACACGTTTTTGAAGACTTTAAGTTGCAGAGAAGATGATGAATTACATTGTTAGAAGAAACTTCATTTACCTGGGAGTTCTCAATATAAATAAAATCATTGGTCCAATCCCTCTCTCTCTCTCTATAAACCATTTAATGAAGTACTAAACCCAATTGCTTCTCCCTGTTGAAGAAGTACAAGTGCTGTCAGCGCCCTCTAGGTTTTGACACCCTGAGGAAAAAGCCTTTGTCATAACAACTTAGCTATGGCACTGTTACAGAGCTTCTGGAGGGGGACAACTTCAGGTGCTCTTCGTGTGCACATATTAGCAAGAGACAAAAGTGATGAAGGTCAAAAGATCAGATTTTGTCTACTATAACTCAGCCAAACAGTGGGTAGCTAAGTTCAGGTCCAGGTTTCTGTGTCAGGAAGAGACTATCCACAAAGCTCTGAGCAATCTCAACCTGCCCTCTAGTAATTGATATTCTTTTAGATTAAGCATTGTCCCTCCCTCTCTTGTCTGTCTTTTAAAATATAAGTCCCCTCAGAAGTGGTAAACACATGAATTATTGATAATTGGAGCACTGAGGTACCTGGTCACTTTCTTTGCTTTGATAAGGAATATTAGAACAGCATATAGCCCTTGGTAGGTGAAAAGTTAAAGTTGGGAAGACAAATGATCAATAAATCACATGAATTCATTAAGTGCCTACTGTATACCAGGCACAAATGTCATATACTCTACAAATTTTCCAAGGCCTAGGATAAGACAGTCCAAGATAAAATTTAGCATATTTCATCTCAAATTCAATTTTTATAAATAATTTTCCTCCCTCCCTTCCCTCTCTCCCTCCCTTCCTTTCTTCCCTCCTGCTTCCCTCCCTCCTTTCTCCTTGTCTTCCTCCCTTCCTTCTTTCCTTCTTCTCTTACTTCTTCCCTCCCTTCTCTCTCCCTCCCTTCCTCCCCCTCCCTTCCTTCCTTCCTACATATATATATATATATATATATATATATATATGTGTGTGTGTGTGTGTGTGTGTGTGTAGATATGGAGAGAGAGAGAGAGAGAGAGAGAGAATATGTACAAATATGTAGTATGCTGGATCTGTGACTTAGGAGATGAAAATTCTAATATTACTTCTTCAACTAACTTACTGCTGAATTATTTGTTAAATGTTTGACTGGGATCTCTCTGGGTCTCAATTTTCCTATCAGAAAAATGGAATTAGATCAGGGGTTCTTAACCTGGGGTCCATAGAACCCCCACAAGAGGTCTGTTAACAGATTTCAGAAAGTCAATGAAATTGAATGTGGAAAATAATTAATCTGTATTTTCTCCCAACTCTTACAGAAATTTAACATTTCTTTAAGTTATTTAAGAACATGATTCTGATAGGGGGTGCCTAGGCCTCACCAGATGACAACCAAAGGCAACCATGACATGCGTACCCAGAGTTAAGAGCCCCTGCTCCAGACGATCATTAAGGCATCTCCTATTTCTGACATTCTATGACTCACAGATAAAGGATGAGACTCCTTTTAGAAGTGACTGAGAATCTATTTGTAGTTGTAATAGCTTCTAGGCTCCGGCTGAGGGACAGGTTGGCTTACTGCGCTATTCCTGAAAGATTCATCAGGAAGAGATATTTGCAGGGATGCAGCATAGTGTGGCCTAATCCTAGTTCTTTAGGTGGATCAAGAAAAGGGGGTGACTGAATTTATACTGTTTCTTCACTTTGTCTTGCTCTTTGAGCAGTGGGGAAACAAGACACTTGGTAAATGTCTGGAATGTAATTATTGCCCTTATAAGGAAGGCTTGTATTGCTAAAAATAAGTACATGTCTCTTCTGATACACAAAACTGACTTTTGGTTATTGCAATGACTTTTTCTGTCTGTGTGGAGTGTAGGACACCAAGCTAGAACAATGCCCTTTTGTAACAAGAGGTGCCCTATAGGCAGAAGCTTTCATGAAGGAAATTCTCCAGATCAGGCTGTTGCAGGAGGGTGCCACAGGGTTTTGGCCTATGATAGTAATAGACAATTTAGTTTAGTTCAATTTAATTAATAAGCATTTTTAAATCACCCACTTATTATGTTCTAGGTGCAGCAGATTCAAAGACCAAAAAGAAAATCAGATCCTATCTGAAAGAAGTTTACAGTCTACTGGGACTTCAGCTCTAGGACAAAAGTTTATTTATGAAATCAATATTGACCGAATGTCTCCTAGGTGCATAACAGTTAGACTCCATATGTGGAGGAAGGGGATGTTAAGAGAGGTATAACATTGAGCCCCAGCCCTCAAGGATTTTAGAATTGAGGCTTCCACACACAAAAAGGTAAATGGTCCTCAGGGCTTGAGGATCTCTGAAGAGGAAGAGATCACAGGGGCCAGAGAATCAGGGAAGGCTCCAGGGAGGAGAAGGAATTTAACTGAGGCCCTGAAGGATGGGTGAGATTTGGTTGGTAGATGGGAATATATTCTAAGGGGGGGGAATGGCAAGAAGGCACTTAATGGCTATGGGATGCCTAGCCTGCAGGAGCAGAGGCTTTGTGTAGAGGAGGTAAGCCTGGAAAGACACATTTGGCTCAATCGCTATATGTTGTATTTTCTCAGAAAAAGAGTATGTGCATGTGTGTATGTGTGTAAATGTGTGCATGTGTATGTGTGTGATGTGTGTGTATGTATGCATGCACAACTCAAATAGTTGAATTCAGGCATTGAATGACTAGTTGCTTAGAAATAATCAAGGAATGTTAGAGCTTCAGCATATCTTGAAGATCGTACACAACCTTGTCATTTTAAACATGAGGAATCAGAAGCCAGGAGACAGTTGAGGAATGGTTGATACTGTGTTTTGCCAGGTTTGGGTTCAAATCCTGCTTCAAACATTTAAGAGATGCTGTGCCTTGAAGCCACTTAATTTCTCTGAGCCTCTAATTCCTCATTTGTAAAATGGGTAAATGGCAGTGCCTACTTCACAGTTGTTGGGTCAAGTGAAATAATGCAAGTACAGTGATTTGCAAGTTTTAAAGCTCTTTATAAATGGTTAAATTATGATAACATGATGATGAGCCACCCAAGGTCATACAGGTATTAATTGAATGTCAGAATTTGAACTCAGGTCTTCTGATATAAATCCAGCTCTATCCCACTGTGCCTCTCCTAGATGTTTGATTGGAGTCCATTGTTTCTAAAACCCACTTTATGTGTATAGGCACAAACTGAGTTAATTGCTCAGTGATTTGGCATTATTTAGATGAAACATCTGGATGGTTGAATGAACTCCAAGAGAAATGTAAGAAATGATCATTGCTACCATTGTCCTTTTTTCTTCCATGATCTTTCCCTCATTTACTGTATGAAGATGGGGCCTATGTAAGAGCTTAGGGAGGTGACTGGTCAGAGGACAGGCTGAGACAAGCCTCCCCCTTGTGAAGTTATGCCTTTGAGATGGGTGGGATTTCTATTTATACCATATATTTCCAGACCTTTTCTGCCTGGCATTTTAAGGTAGTGGTTGCTAAGTATTTTATGTTCCTTTTTTAAAATGCCACCTCTCATCAATGGACCATCGACCACTTGTTTCCTGAGGCCACCTGGGAGGGAAGCCTGGTTCTGCTTCTGCTCATGCTCTCTCTTCTGGTTCCATCATTTCTAGGTCCCCATCATATCACGTAGAAAGGACAGGTTTGACGAGTCGCTCTTCTTTCCAGAGAGCTGGTCCGGCACATCCTCATTGGATTGGTCAGATTCTGGGAAGGCTAGGAGGAAATTTCTTTTTCATGTACTCAGATTGGGCCAATGCAAGATGAGAAGCACCAGCAGTGAAAACAGATGCCCAGTTCATTGGTTTGGAACATTGGTCTATGTAATAAATAGGTACAAGCCCAGCTATTTACTTAAAAAAAAAGGCAAGTGGGATAGTGGGAAAGATCTTAGCCTCTGGTGTCAATGAATCTGAGATCAAATCCTGACTCTGATGTTTAATACCTGTGTGATCTTGGGTAAATCATTTAACAAACCTGGACCTCAGTTTCACCATAATGAAAGTGTTGGCCTGGATGGCCTCAAAGTTTCCTTCCAGGTCTAGATCAATGATCCTTTGATCTCCTCTGGTCTTGAGATTCTATGGTTCTATATAAATCAAATATCCAACTTAAAAAAAAAACACAAAAAACTGAATGCAGTCTCTTTTCCCCTTTGCATTTAGACACAGAATCAGGATAGGGGTTTAATAAAGGGAGAATTATCACCTTCAGCTCCTGGCCCAGATTCCCAAAATAACATCTCTCCTAGCCATGACTGGCTTATGTCTAGGAGAACTAGGTGGCTGCCTACCCAGTGTGAATTCGGGGCCTCTCTCTCTCCCTGCTCATCCTTCCTCCCCCTCCCTTTCCCGTGTGCTCACAGATGTCTTTGTGATGTTGGGATTATTCCTATGATTTAAGCCAAATGAGATCTCTGAGTCAAGAATGTGCAAATACCCCCCCACTCAGGTTGGTAGCTGATAGTCCTAGAAAAGCCTGAGCAACATGACACAATTTATTAACCCAGGAACCCAGGAAAACCTGAGTTCAAATTTTGCCACTGACATAGTTTAGTGGGTGAGCATAGTCCTTTGAGGAGAGCTGTGATTTTATTAGTAGAGGAAACTCAGATGGGGAAGTGGCAATTTACTATCTTACAGATTTTCTTTTCACATAGAAATGTCAAATGACTTGCCCAAGGTCATACAGCTATTATATGTCTAAGACAGAACTTAAACCTGCAGTCTTCCTGACTTCGAGATGAATTCTTTATCCACTAATCCATACTGCCACTTAGCTCTCAACAAAACTCTCTGAAACAGTTTTCACACCTGAAAAATGAGGCTAATTATAGCTATTGTATTTACCTTATAGATATGTTTTCTATTCAGATATTTATAATTCATCAAGCCTCCTATACCAGACCTTTACTGACTCCCCACCACAGCCTCTCTGAATTTTTGATGCTCTCTCTATCATTTCTTTCTTATTTTATGTGGTAAAACCTTGCATCTATGTCACATTTGCTTTTGTATTCATAGTGGAATATAAACCCCATGAGGGCAGGAGATTATTTTATTTTTGTCTTGGTACTCCCAGTATATTGCCTTACATAGAGTCAGTGCGTGATAAATTTATTGAATTGAATGAAATTGAAAACTATGATCCTCTTTGCAGTTTCTATCCCTTATTCTTTGTTCTAGTCCCTTGTCCAAGCAGAATGAGTCTGATCCCTTTTCACATAACAGCCCTTCAAATACTTGAAAAGAATGATCATGATTCACCCCTTTCTCCCAAGTCTCTTTTCCCCAAGGGAAAACAAACACAACTATAAATTTTCCACTAGTCCTCCTGGGACATGATCTCAAGGTGGTTCACTATTTTGGTTATTTTGCTTTCCAGAATGTCCTTTCTAAAAAAAGATCACCTCAAACACAAAACTCTAGGATATAATCTGGCCAGTTCAGAGTACTGGTAGACTATCACCTCCAATTCCTTATGCCTCTTTTAATGTAGTCTAAGAATATAGTCACTTCTTTGATTCCCTTGTCACACTACAGCTTCTGATCCACTAAGACCCTTCAATTTTTTCTAGTCCAACTGTTGTTTTGCCATATCTGTCTTATCTTACCTGTAAATTTCAATCTTGGAACCCCTGGAAAATTTTATGAATTATAATTTCTTAAACATATTCTTATATTCTAGCCTATCACAGTCTTTTTGAACTCTGATTCTTGTCACCCATTGTATTAGCTCTCCTTTCCAGCTTTGCAATATCATCAAATGGATAAGAATGCCATCTCTCTCTTTAATCTTTAAGTAATTGATAAAGATATTGGAGAACATAGGACTGAGCACAGATCCCCGAAACATTTCCCTAGATGGCTTCTTCCAAGTATACATCAAAATTTGTAACATCTCCTATGTGTTCTTCTAGTTCTGTGGGACCTAGATCTGAAATCTGCCCCTTAAAGAGCTAAGGACTTAACCCTTAACTTCCATTCTGATTAGTGGTTGCCTCAGTTGTCCACTCTATCTAGGACCAACTCCAGACATGTTTCATTTCCCTCTTGGCTATTTCCCCCTCCAACTGCTCCTCCAACAGCTCTAGAATACCCTCCAGTTAGTTACTAGTTTTTCACTTTCTAGTTGAATTGTAAATCAAATCTGTCACCTTTTCTTCAAAGGATTGCTCTATGACTTCAAAATACCCTTCCCTGGTCAGGGTTTCCTTTTACGTGCTGAATCTCTTAATTAGAATATAAATTCCTTGAGGGCAGGGATTGTTTTTGCTTTTGGTTTACTTTGTCCATAATAAATGCTTATTGACTAACTGGCTCTTGGAGTTGGCTACTCAAGCAGTCTTGAATTCACTTAATTGTTAACAACCTCCTCTATTCTCCACATTTTCTTCAAGATAGCATATAAGACTTTATCATCACAATTTTTCCTGATAATGACCCATAATTACATCTGCAAGTCCTTTTAGTGATGTTGTTGTTTAGTCATTTTCCAGTTGTGTCCAACTCTGTGATTGTTCATTTTACAGATGAGTAAACTGAGTCAAATAGGACTAAGTGAATTGCTCAGGGTCACACAGCTAATAAGTTTCTAATGTCAGATTTGATTCCAGGTTAAACATTTTAATACCTGAGAATGTAATTTATCTAGACCAGATGCTTTGAGTTCATCAAGGTTACTTAGGTACTTTGTTACTCTCTTTCTTAAATTCCTGTCTGAAATTTTTTAGTATTCCAAATTTTGCAATCCTGACTTCTGATAACAACCCTAAATCTCCCACTGCCTTGATGTTCTAAACCTGGACTAAGCCGCTATTACAGCCTTTTCCTCTTCTAGGTCATAACCCCTGTTTTGATTTTACTTCCTTCTTAGAGCTCATTAGAAAAGACACATTACTCTACCCTTGAATCTTGTTCTCCAGTTTCTAGCCTATCAATCCTCAGCTCATCTCCACCTTCCTTCTCTTGTCTATTAACAAGTAACTGAACAATGCCAGAAGTCACAAAAACCACATTGACTGGACTCAAATAGACTCATGCTTTCCAACCTCAATAGGGCCATCACCATTACAGTAACTGTTCCCAACCTGTTTTTCCTTCTTTGTCTCAACTCTATCCCACCTCCTCCTCTCTTAGCAAAATTAGCTGAGAAGCATAATTACTACACTCCTCTGTTACTATCTAATTCTGAATTATTCTTATGGCATGGAGATGGCTGTTGAGTCCCTTTCCTGGACTCTTATGTTGAGTCCCAGTTCTGGACTCCTTCAATCTTCCTCAGGCGAGTGTTGGAGGGGCAGGAAGACAAGAATGAAAAAGGAGACAAGTACTCCATCAAGATCTCCAAGTGCTCCATTTATTCACCAAAACACCAGTGCCTAAATACCTTTCCAATGCCTAAATACCTTTCCAGTCTCTAATCCACTCCCATTCCTGTGACACTTAGCAAGATAAGACTCTGGTGTTCAAGGACATCAGGTGAAGATAATTCACAATACTCCCATACACAATGGTTCTCAACAGATAGACTTGGTCTTCCTGAGAGCTTTGCAAGCAGAGCTCCAAGTTTGGCAGGTCCAACTCAACTCGAAGGACTTTGAGTTTAGATCTAATGATCTTTTGAATGAGCACTATTATGGAGAGGCTCATCATTATCTTGGTTCTAGGGGGATTCATTTTTTTTTTTTACTATTTATTAAATTACCAAAGCTTCCAATTGTATTAAATAAAGGAGTACCCACACTGACAAAATAACAGATAAAAGCTATGTGAGGCAGTGACTAGAGTGATGAACCTGGAGTCAGGAAGCTCCATCTTCCTAAATTCAAATCTGGCCTCAGACTCTTACTTATGTTACCCTTGGCTTGCCTCAGTTTCCTAATCTATAAAATGAACTGAAGAAGAAGATGGCAAATAACTACAGTATCTTTGTCAAGAATACCCCAAATGGAATCATTGAGTTGGAGATAGCTACAAATGACTCCATAAAAACTTCAAAAAAAGTAACAATAACTTATATTTATACAGTTTTAAATTTTCCATCAATTTTCTCATAAAAAACCTGCATGACAGAGAAAATGCGATTATTCTCATTTTACAAAGAAATTGAAGCTCAGAGGTTTAAATGATTATGGTCATACTACTAACAATAAACTCAAGGTTTGAAACCATATCTATCCTGGCTCCAAGTGCAACATGTTTTCTACTACATCCAGTGTGAATTTCCCTCCTTCCCTTATCCACTTTTCTTAAACTCTGTGCTATCCTTTCTGAAGATGAGATACTCCTCTGCTCCTTGCCAAAGCAAACCCCTCTACTTTGGTCTTCTTCCTTCCCATCTCCTTCAAGTACTTACAACTTTGGCTATTTCCTAAATTGCCCTCATTTATTTTTCCTTTTGTGGGGGGGGGTGGCAAGGAGAACTAGGTCTCCCTAATCCTCCTGGGGTAGAAGTATAGTGGCCGCTCAGACACTCAAACACCTGCCTTTACTTCTGATTGGGATAGTAAATTTTTTTGTGTTTTTTTTTTAGGTTTTCTTTGCAAGGCAAATGGAGTTAAGTGGCTTGCCCAAGGCCACACAGCTAGGTAATTATTAAGTGTCTGAGACCGGATTTGAACTCAGGTACTCCTGACTCCAGGGCCAGTGCTCTATCCACTGTGCCACCTAGCCGCCACTGGCATAGTAGTTTTGACTTGCTTCATTTACGACCTAGGCATTTTATTTCTCCATAAATAACCTGGTGGTCCTTTGCTCCTGGAGGCTTCACCATATTGGTACTGCACTTGGCTTTAGCCCTACAGAAGCTCATAACTTTAGAGCTCATATGATCCTCCAACCTTCAGCCTCCCCAGTAGCAGGAATTACAGGCAATATATTACCATGCCCACTTTTTGCCCTCATTTTTAATCTCTTCTGTTTCTTTGTCATTACCTGCACCAATGTTCTGACTTCCACCATTACAAAAAATAAAATAAAGCAAAACAAAATCCAGCTTTTCCTTTATCCTTCTGTCCCCTCAATCTATCATCTTCTTTCTTGTCATGTTTTTACTGTGAAATGTCAGAAAAAGAATGGTTTATACTTGTAGCTTCTACTTTCTTATCATCTATTTACTTCTTAGATCTTAGAAATCTGACTTCTGATTTCATCCCTTTTCTGAATCCTAAATCTAATAGTCTTCTTTCAGGCTTCATCCTTCTTTATATTTTTTGTAGCATCCAATCCAGCATTAAAAACATAAATTTTTCCACTATTTAATTAAAAATAATTTTGAGTGTCAAATTCTCTCCATCCCTTCTGCCCCTCCTCTATCCCTTGATAAAGTAAACAATATGATATCAATTATACATGTGAAATCATGCAATATATATTTTCACATTAGCCATTTTTTAAAAGAAAAGTAAGAAAAATAAAGTAAAAAATTACACTTTACTCTGCACTTAGATTTTATCAGTTCTTTCTTTCTTTGGAGGTAGATAGTATTTTTCATCATGAATTCCTTGGAATTGTCAATGTCCATTAGGAATGAATTGAGCATTTATCATGCACAAGTCACTCTGCCAGGTTCTATGAATAAAAGAATAGAATGAAGAAAATGGTTGACTATGAAACTCTCTTCTTACTGTTTCCCTAAGTGTAAGTATCCACCAAGTTGGATCTCTTAAGCTCTTTCCCCCTTGCCTTGCCTTACCTTCTCTTCTCTTCCCTTCTTTTTCTTTTTTCTCAGGGGTCTTAGCAAGTCCTGTACCTCATGTGACCACCACCTTCTCTCAGGTCCTCACTAGACTATAGTAAGAACTTTCTAAGTGGTTTCCTTACCATGCTGTTGTAATGATCTTTTCTAAAACAGAGCTCTGGTCAAATGACTCATGCTCAAAAACCTATAGTGGCTTTCTATTGCCTCTAGGAGAAAGTAAAAACTACTTGATCTGGCATGTTGGACATTTGACAGTGTGGTGCCAAATGATCTTTCCAGTTTTATTTTGTAGACTTTCCCCATATGAAAACTACTCTTCCAGACCAGTTGGATTCTAACTGTTATCCAAATTCAATTGATTCCTGTGCAAAAGTGCCAGCCATCCTGCGTGTGCAAAATACACTGCTTCCTTTTCTCTGCCTGTTGAAATAGACAATAAGACCTTATTAAAGCAAAGGTGTTGCTTTGAAAAATTCAACAGAGAGAAATCTCTCCCTCCTTAAAATTTCCTAGAGGTTTTCATTTGGACTTCTCTTTAGTCCTGATCACATTCTTCTTTGTATTAGACTTAGTTTGCATTTACATGGGGAGGGGATGGGGCAGTTGATTCTGAAATAATTGCCTTAAAGGTAGAGAGGGACCAAGTAATTTTTGATCTTTGGATCTTCAGGATTTAGAATAGTGCTTTTGCACAGTTAGGTGCTTAATAAATATTTTTAAAATTGAATTGAAAGAATCAAATAATTCCATAACTGAAAGGGATCCTAGAGACCTTCATTTTACTGATGGGGAAATTGAGACCCAAAGAAAGGGAAAAACCAAAAGTCATATAATGAATTAGTGACAAAACTGGGACTCAGAACTTAGATCTCTTGACTTCCAAACTACTGATGCATCTTCTATCCTTCCACTTTATCTTTTTCCATTTTACCTCTTCTATTAAGCACCTTTGCAAAGGGAGCAAGCTGGTATACAGCTATGTTGAAGTGATGATAGGCATGAATATTTTATCATATCTTTCTTCTTGTCTAAACTCACAGTATTACTTTCCATAAATCAATTTCATTGGGGCACTCCATCCTAGGCATGGGGAGCTAGCCAGCATGCCTTTCTGTACTTACTGGTTAATTTGGTCCTGGCCAGCGTTTATCAATGACCCAACTCTGAGAGACACTTCAGAGCAGGCAGAGTCTGATGTGAGTCCTGCTGCTTCCTAACTTGTGTGACTTCTCATCAACTTTAACATTTTTATAATAAAATAATCATTTCAGCTTAGGCTGCTGCCGGCTGATTGTTAGCTGCTTAATTGAATACTGTCTTTTAGCCCTCTTCTCTGAGATTGATTTCTGCACTTTCTTAGCATAATAAATATTGGGTCCCGCAAAATCAGGAAGCACGATCCTCTTAACCAGAGTGCTAAAGCAAACTGACGTGTTTCTCCTGTTAAATTTACTGGCTTTATTGAAAGTTCTTTGGGGGATTGCTTGCTCATTAAATACACCAGATATAAAAATCTCTTTTAATACCATATTATCTTGGTAATGGAGGATCCTTCCCTAATGCAGGCTTGGAGTTCTTGAATTTTCAAAGCATTAGCTTCCAGATAGCCACATTTCGCAAAGGCTGTGCTTTTCCTCATGTATTAGCTCTCTTTTCCCCTCGGCTAATCAGCCTGCCTTACTCAGTCTATTAAGATGTGGATTTTTTTTCCCTCATGCTCCAGACAAAAGTGTTGCATCTTTTATATGTTAAATAACACCCACCAGAATTGTTGAAAATTTAACACTGGATTCTTTTCTTCATTCCTTAATTATCTTTTTAGCAGCTAGAAGCAGGAAATGATTTATCTTTCATTTGATGCAAGAGCTGGGTTCACTTAGCAGCATGAGAGAAGGGGTTTATACTTGGTGTGGTACTGGGGAGAAATATGCTTCCTGGTCCTCTGTGTGTTTGGGGACAAAGATACTGATCTAATTCTCATATAAGACAATGTCCTCATAGGTCAGAACTCTGGTCCACTAGTCCAGATAGGGCAACTCAAGGATGTGATATGAAAGGACATAACTCCCATTGGTGCTAATGTCAAAAAGGATAGGGGTATCTACCAATATTACATTGATTTTCTTGGTGTCAGCTTCCATGGATGGTGCTGACTTTGGTTTATCTGTGTTACCTTGCTGTCTTCCAGGGGCTGTCATCTTATCTTTCCCCCAAACCTCTGGGATCAATTTTAGCCTTTTTTAAATCTCCTTTCCATAGTAAAGGAGTCAGTAGAAAGCTGGCACCAAATGAGAAGCTGGAAATCAGCTAATTCCACCCCCTCCTGATCTGCAGATCTTTTCATTTGAAAAGAAGTAAACTGAGCCCCAGAAAGATTAAGTGATTTATGTAAGGTCATACAGCGTATTTTTAAAATGATATCACACTGGGTCAGTTCTATTCTGTTTCTTATAGATCTTATAGGTTTCTTATAGGTCTAGTCTGTTTCTTATAGAAGCACTGAAGGATATATTGGGAGAAGTTTGTTACTCTTTTGAACTCAGCATTTAAAGATTGGGGATGTTCCCAAACAGAATCTCTTCCTCAATTGTTAAGACCTTTCACCAATGGAACTCTCCTTCTCCTCCTACTCCTTTTCCTCCCCCCCCTTTCTTCTTTTCCTCCCCCTCTTTCTTCTTTTCCTCCTCCTCTTCCTCCTCTTCCTCCTCTCCTTCTTCCTTCCCCTTCTCCTCTTCCTTTTATTATCTCTTAGGATGAGCACCACTATACTACTAAGTGTATAAGGTAGGGCATGTTTTTCAGATCAAAACTTAAATCTTTAGGTTGCCTCTAGTTGTGGAAGCCTAAGGCTTAGTGACAAAGCCCATCTTCTCCAACTGCAGGATGAATTATAGAGCTGAATTATCTTCCTTCTAAAGGTCTCTTCTCATTTACCTCTTTCTAGAATCCATAGAAATTTGAATAGTGGTTGATCCCCCAAGCCCTAAGAACAGAGATAGGCTGTGGTTTCCAGGAGTGACATGACTAATAAACCTGGAATACTATCTCTTCTATTTGCTTCAACTCTTTGGAACCATAAAATTCAGAGCTGAAAGGACCTTAGAGGTCATTTAGTCCAACCACATTTTTTCTATATGGGGAAAACAAGGCTCTCAAAGGTAAAGGATATTGCCCAAAGTCACTTTGTAAGATAATTTCTGAGATGGAATCTATGTTCTTTTGACTCCACCCCTTTACTGCCAGTCCTTTTGTGTTGGCAGTTAGGTGGATAGAGATTTAGACTTGGAGACAGGAAGACTTGAATTCAAATTCCTCATCAGGTATTAGCTATGTGACCCTGAGCAAGTCATTTATCTTTTTTCCACTTTAATTTCTTTATCTGTAAAATGGGGGTAATAATAGGTCCTATCTCATAGGATTTTTGTGAGAATAAATAAGATAACATAGACAAACCTTAATATGCTACATATATCCTAGCTTTTCTCAGTATGGTCTTGCCGTTTCCCCACCCCCATCCCAAGAACATCAGGAAGTCCACCAGGTGCAGCTTTTGGCACAACCCTGGCAGCAGACATTCCCCCCCCCCCCCGCCCCAGAAATCTCTAACCTTTCTTTTCTAACCTGTACTGGCTGACTCAAGATAGCGAGAAAATCAGGCCATATTTCCAGCCTAATACTTGTCCAAATTTCCTACAAAGTGCCCTGCTCACTTTTGTCTCCTTCTCCTCCAGCTCTGGTTTTTGGTCACACAAAGGAGACACTGATCTTTGGAAGCCATGACCATGATGGGCCAACTTCTGTTCTGTGCTGGGATATTAGGGATGCAGGTGAGCAGGAGAACCTGCCCCAGGTAGTCATTTCTAAATGAGAAGCACAATTAAGGCTTCTCCATGCTGTTTGCAGCCAGGGCCGCTACTTGTTAACATGAGCTGGCAACAATTAAGCTATCTTACCATCTGGACAGGACTAGTGCAGCTATCTACATGGAGAAATCTCCTCTTGGTCCTGCCTCCAAGCAAAACTTCAGTCCCTGCTCACACTGGCACAATTCCTTAAAGGGATTGTGAAGAGAGAATGGGCTGGAATGATGCAGACACAATACTGCAACTTCTTGGGTTGTGTGTTTGTGTGTGTGTGTGTGTGTGTGTGTGTGTGTGTGTGTGTGCATGTGTGTGTGTGTGTGTGTGTGTCTTTTTGATGAAGGTATGTGATTCTGGGGAAGCTGCCTTATAGAAGGATAACATTTATCTGCTGAGGTGATTAACCCTTGAAACTAGGATTCTTTTCAATAGCCCAGCATTGTACTCTGAGTACAAATGAGTCTCTGTTTTTTCTTTCTGAAGGTCTTGAACTTGGGGATGCCCTTTCCCTCTTGTCTCCCTCTGTCAGCCTCCCCCTCCTTTTTAGCTTTTCTTTATGACCCTGAACCTCACTAATCTTACTACAAACTTGAAGTTCAAGTCAAAAGAATAGAATTAATCTATTTTTTACTTCTTAATGTTAGAAATTTCTTGAAATTATATCATTAAGGTCCATGGATTTAGAGTTTGAGGTGACATTCTCAAGACCACACTGTCCATAAATGATAAAATTTTGATTTGAATTTAGGACGTTGAATTTAGAGTGGGAAGCAATTTTGGACATCGTCTAGTCCAATTCTTTTATTTTATAGATATGAAAATTAAGGCTTGGGAAATTGAAAAGATTTGTCTAAGATCACATGTTAAGTAGGAAGGCTAAGATGCAGACTAGCTCCTTTATATCCAAATCCTCTCTGAATCACACAATTTCTGGTTCTATCTAGACAGATCCCACTTTTTTGAGGCAGTGGGGCACAGTGGAAAGGAAGATCATTTAGAGTCAGAGAACCTGAGATCAAATCTGACTGCTTTTCATGAATTATTTGAGCTTGAGCAGGTTACTTCTACCTTTGAGCCCCAATTTCCTTATTTGAAAACTGAGATTAGCTAGCTCATTTTGGCAGTAGGGTGGTGGTGCAATGGATAGAGCATTGGGTTTGGAACCAGGAAGATTCATTTTCCTGAGTACAAATCTAATTTCAGATCTTGTGTGACCCTGGTCCCTGTTTGCCTCAATTTCTCCATCTGTAAAATGAGCTAGAGAAGGAAATGGCAAATCGCTCCAGTGTCTTTGCCAAGAAACCCCAATGGAGTCATGAAGAGTTGGTCATGACTGAAATGATTCAACAACATTTCTGAATTTATTCATTCATTTAGCATTTATTGAATGCTTTAGTATGTGCAAGATATTGTTAAGGATACAAAGATGAATAAGGTATAGTCACTGCCCTCATAAACCTCCCAATATGGTGGAAAAAATACAAGCTACACTGATAGCTATAATAAAAGTAATATGAGTTGGGCATCACAAGATAGGAACAATCATTTTTCAAACATTTATTAAATGGGCCAGAAATTGCCCAAGGCACTGTGGGCATGGAAAATGATAGCATTCCAAAAAAGGATTGGTTTGATTGGGAAAGCTTCTGATTTGGAAGGGAATTTAGAGACTGTATGAGATAACTTCATCATTTTCATGATAAGTAAATCAGAATGGGGAAGGGATTTTTAAGGTAGTAACTGGATGATGACATTTGAATTGGATTTTCTAGGGTACATAGGCTTTAAAACATTCCAGGTAGAGGAAACAGTATGCTCAGAGCAGTAGAGGCTGGATAGAACAAGAGGGTGTTCAGGAGAGAGGCAAGTAAGCAAAGCAGTAGCTAGCATGAGGTGAATGGAGCTTTTCTTCAGTGTGCTGACCTGAAAAAAGGCATACTTCTTGCTTCCATACCATACTTCCTGATTGTACAGAGGCCCATACTATAGCTTCTCTTTCTGAGACTTTCAGATCAGTCCTCCTGGCTGACTCCCACAGTCTCTGCCCCTTCTTCAGACCTACCTCTAGTTAAATTTGTCCTAAGTATAATTTAGGCTAGATAGTTTTGTAGAGTTGGCTGATGGTCCAGGTGAATAGGAGTATAGGGTAGGGGTTGAGGAACAGTCAGCCTTTGGAGTTTGCTTGATTTTTAGTGGCTGAAGACACTGATTTAAGGAAGCAGAGCTGGAGAGAGAGAGAGAGAGAGAGAGAGAGAGAGAGAGCGGGAGCAATGATATGAGCTGGCTCCTCAATGATCTCTAGGTCCCTTCCAGCCTTAAACTTGGTACTTGCTAATTTGGAGCTTTGAATTCCCTTTTTTTCTGAAATAAGAATATCAACTTGTGGTTCAGGTTGCAGCACCATACACAGGCAATTATTCAGGGTTTCCCCCCTTTCTCCTAAATCTGTGGTTCTTACATGGTCCAGCTTTATTTTTCCGCCTGTTGTTGCCATCTGGTGTACATTGTGTCACTCCCCATGTACAGTATATATTATCCTCTATGCTCTATTTCATTCAAAAAATATTTTCTTTGAAAGAGAACAAACTTAGCATCAAAGTATAGTTGTGGTTTTTCTTTAAACAAAACAACTTTTTTTTCCTCCTGCTGCCTGAGAAGGCAAAAAAAAAAACCCCAACAAAAAACCAAACCAAAAACCCAACAAAAACCAACCACATTTTACCACCTGCAATTTTCCTTTCATAGTCCCCAAGTCATTGTGGAACCGCTTTGATTTGGGGGTGGGGGAGGGGGGAGACTGGTTCCACAATTGTAATTAAGTTGTTAGTGACAATGACTCACAGCCAAACCCCTTGCTTGTTTAGGGTGTGAGATAGTGTGTAATTAAAGTCTGGGAGGACAATAACAGGGAATAAACAGCCTTGAATTACCGCAGACACTCACTCAGGTTCTTTTCTGAGAAGGCTGGTGTGGCCAATTTAGACAGATCCAGGGTTCTCTGTCTGTAATTTGGGATCCCTGTACTACTGTGTTTCTTCTTTCCCTCTCTATGCATAAGTTCCACTGGATATTTTCAACCAGGAAAATGGTTGCTGGAGCATGGGTCTATGGGCAATTGGTGGCTGTTCCAAAATGTGTCATTCCAAATGGAATACATTTCTCACTGCCAATCTGATTACTTAAGAAGTGCAAGAATGTGTATTTTATAAATGTAGCCACAGTAAAGAGAAGCTCCACCATTTAAAAAAACTCAGCAGGAAAGAATCGGGACTCTTCCCAAAGCCTGTCCTCTTCTGTCCTGGACTAGTTAGTGGTGGGTAAGAAAGAATCATTTATTCATAGAACTGTAGATTTAGGGCAGGAAGGGGCCTCCTCAAGTTATCTAGTCTCCTCCCTCCTCATTTCCCAAATGTAGAAACTGAGGACAAAGAAAAGTCATATGATAGGTAGGATGTGGAACATCTTTGATTTGAACTGAGGTCCTCTGGCTCTAAAACCAATATTCTTTCCATTGTACCTCACTTTCCAAAGTCAAGATCAGTAGTTCAGATTGTACTCTATTGGATTAAACTGTTGAAGCTAAATGTTGAGAAAAAGAGGCTAGCTGTCACAACTCCTAGGATTTCTTATTGGACAGGTCTTGTTTCTGGGGCCCCCCCAAGCCAAGCCCTGAGTCTTTTTCTGCACACTAACTCTGATACTTTGTTAAATGACGGGACTTACTGGTGGAGACTAAGTAACTCAGTGGAGGTAAGACTCTTTAAGGGTTTGTAATGAAAAGGTGCTTGATCAGAGAGGGCTGTTATGGGGCTGCCCACACTGCTGGTTCATTGCTCCACACAGTAACGGCCTAATAATTAACCATCCAATTAGACCAATAATAAAGACTTAATCACATAGCTAGTTAGTAATGGGACTGGTTCACAGAAGGTTTTTCATCTGCTGGCCCCCAGCTCCTGGCTTCTAAGAGATCCCCTACCTTGGCTCTGAGTCACATCCCACCCTCCTCTTTGTTGGATGGCCAGTGGCCAGACAATATCCACAGCAGCCCACTCTTCATAGCTCCCTCAGCCCCGAGTGATTTTGGAGCTCTGCAGACTATGCCTATGTTGTCTCAGGTGCATTCCAGAGAGCTCCTATAGGCATTCTCAGTTCAGGGAAATCCCACTAGATGCTGGGAAGAATTCCTGTCACTGTCACCCGGTGAGATGCAGAAAGAGGCCATCTAAGACCAGAATACACAATGAAAACAATGGTGTAAGGAAAGACACAAAAGAGACAAAGCTGAGGTCAAATAGAACTGACAGGTCTGGTACCATACTATCCAAGTTAAAGCAGTTGTCCATTCTTTCTGTTAACAATCAGTAAAAGACACAAGTGGAGAAAGGAATCTGGGTTACCAGTTGTAATCTTGTTGTTCTGTGATTTTGCTTAACTGTTTAGGGAAAATGTATTTTGTTAGGGATATGATATTGGGATTTTGGTTGAGAAATATCTTATTGTATAAAAGCAACATATGTCAAAGCATTACAAAAAAAGGAATACTTCTTTAAGAATAAAAGAAAATTGCTTTTTAGAAACCAAGCTACTTAAGGTACTGGGGAAACAGAGACTTCAAGTGCTGAGTTCTTTCTCATTACAAAGACACACCAATTGGCTCATCTTATAAAATCCTTCATGTTTCCAAATGAAAGACTTAATTGCCTTATGGACATTCATAGAATGGATGCCTTTCTCTAGGGAAAACTCTCTCTCTCTCTCTCTCTCTCTCTCTCTCTCTCTCTCTCTCTCTCTCTCTCTCTCCCTCTCCCTCTCCCTCTCCCCTTTCACCCTATCTCCTTTTCTGATTCCTTGCCCCTCTTAACCTTGAGAAGATATAACTCAGAAATAATGAAAGAATAGAGACAAAATCACTTCTCTAGATAAATGCCAGCATTTCCCCCTACATTTAAAACATCTCTCCCACTCGATGACTTTTCAGAAGTGATTGTTTTACTTGCATTCTTGGCGAGACAGAGATAGAGAAAGAGGGGAGGTAGAAATGAGGGATTGCGGCACTTCTTTTAAAGGGAATCTGACCTTCCTCTTTTCCCTATGTCTTCATTCTTCATTCTTGATCAAGTGAAGCCAGGTCATTGAAGCATTCCCTTGTGAACTCCATGTTTCACTGAGAACAACCTGGCTGGGCCCAAAGACTCTCAGGGAATCCTCCACCAGTCTTTTGTTGGCTTCCTCCTAAGCACTCTGCCATTGACAATGGTTGACAATGGCGTTGTCTTGAAGTCACCTTACTTTCCAAGCCAGGCCCAGTGTGTCCAGGATAACGAATCTACTTTAACATAAATAATTTGCCTCTGGGGTGCAAGAAATGGGGAATATTTTTAGAAGGCCTGACCCCCTAGGGGAAGAAAATGACATAAGAAATCAGGATTTTCAAAGTGGCCTTCTATAGAAAAAGGGAGCTGTGTGTGTGTGAGTGAATGTGTGTGTGTGATGGCCAAAATGAAATTCTATGAATTAGTGCGACTCATTATTCAAGCTATACACACTTTTCCCCCTGCCTTACATTTCATGGTCTTAGCTCAAATCTAATAGAAAAATCACTGCAGCTCTCCTTCCCCAGCCCTCAGCGGCGGCCTGTCTGATTGGATCCCTCCTACAGCCCAGCCATAGCATCAAGGAGGCAGCAGCCGGGGCCCACGCTGAGTAGCCGTTTCTTAAAGTGTGCGCCGTAAGTTACCTTTAAATGTTTTTTTCGTATTATTTTTTATAAAGTATTTTAGGTTCAACAGACACACTTCGTTTCCTGTTAACAACTCATTTAAGGAGAAAGTGGGGTGTGGGGGCCAGAGGGGGGGAGCTATTCAGATCAAGGCGGCTTTGACAACATGTGCTTCCTGACTTTGAATTCTTACAATATTGATGGGATGAAAGATTTCAGGAGACCCACAAACGGATAAATTTGAAGGAGAAAGGGGAAGAGTGTTAGCTGGAGAGGTGCCCTCCCACCAACAGAACCCGTGGCTCTTTAGTTATACCAATAACATGTAAAATCTATTGGGGGTGGGGGGGAGATGGGAGGACATGGAAACCAAGACACAAAAACTACTTGTGTGGCCATTGTATTTCTGTCTGAGTCTTGATATAGAGAGGACATCCTGCTTGGAGAACTAATAAGGAGATGAGCCTCTTTTCAAAGGATGCGTTCTTAAAACCATATTTGGTCAGTTTTTCTGTTTCTAGCTCTCCATTGGTCCCATTTCTTATGAAAACAAAACAAGACAAAACAAAACAAAACAAAAACTCTAGGAGGGATGGGGTAGGTGGGGGTTGGAAACTCTTATCCCCTCCCATTCCCCTCTCTTGCAAAGAATTTGCTATTCCTTGCTTTTTAGCTTGATTGATTTAAAGATGTTCTCCTCTTTCCTGGCAAGATAAAGTCCAGTCTCTCAGCCTAACACTCAAGATCCTAGTAACCACCCTCAGTGGTTGGCCCAGCTAAACTTGTTTAATTCATTGCCCCCCAAGACTCCTTGGTCTTTTCTTACCTCTATACTTTTGTCCATACTCATTTCACTTTTCTTGATTTATTCAAATTCTACTCATTCTTTGAGGCCCAGCTAAAGTCCCACCTTCTCATTGAAACTTTCTCAGATTCCCCAGCTCTTTATCTGGATCTCTCCCTTTCCTTGTCCCTATTGGGCCATTTGCATGTATTATGTAGTATTATTATGTTCTTTTTACATATGCCAATGTTTTTTCTTCCCACCTTGACATTTAAAGACATACTAAAGATAGGGACTAAGTCTTCCCTTCTATTCCCCAATATAACTAATGAAGACCTACAAGAGAACCCCAACAAGTATTATGCATTTGTGGTTGAAAAAAGAAGGAAACCAAAAATATCTTGGTTTCATCCCAGTAAAATATAAGAAAACAAGCTTCCTAGGAACAGGAATTATATCAATTTCATATATATATATATATATATATATATATATATATATATATATATATATATATATATATCTCCCTTCTCTGGGAAGCAAATTTTTCCCCAGAAAATCTTGATGGAGAAGACAAATTCCCCTTTGCCCTTGCCTTTTTGCTTAGCACCACAACCTTACAGGCAGAGGTGTCTCCAGGTTTGGTCAGTGCTTCTCTGTTCTTTGGAAAGGCCAGGAGGATAAAATGAATGGATAAAAGTGTTGCACCTGGAATTAAAAAGACCTGAGTTCAAATTCTGCCTCAAATCCCAGTTGTGTGACCCTGCACAAATCACTTAATCTCTCCTGGCTTCAGTTCATCTGTAAAATCAGAGGTTGGACAAAATGAACCTTGAGGTCCCTTCCAGATGTAAATCTATGATTCTCAGGTTCTGGTCAGAACACAGTGCCCCTCATTGGTCAAGGGAACCAATAACCTAGGCTAAAGTTGAACATTGGCATTGTGACAAGAGCTGGTGATACAAAGAAAAGCAACCCCTCCCCCCAAATAATCTGTTTTCAAGAGTCTCACACTTTATTGGCAGAGACAACATGCACATCACTATGAACAAACAAAATAAAGATGGAATAATTTGGGCATACTCAAGAGAGAGAAGGCACTAATAATAAGGGACTCAGGAAAGGTTTCTTGTTGAAGGAGAGATTTTAGTTGGGATTTGAAGGAAGTCAGGGAACCCAGGAGGAAGATATGGGTAGGGTAAGATTCCTAGGCTCCAATAACAACCAGTGAAACTAGTATGTGTGTATACAGAGAGGTGTGATGGAGCTCTTGGACACTGCACCCAATAGCCTGGTTTCTTGGGGACAGGTTTGACAAGTGTTTCATTTGTTTATTTCTTCTCCAAAATGATATGTGTTGAGAGTGGCGTGGAGCATAGATAGGTAGAATACTTTTTCCATAATTTAAAGCGAACCTCACTCCAGGTAACTGAATCAGTGTAATTCAAATAGATAGAATGTCTAGACCTCTATTTTCTCTTAAACATCCACTTTTCAGTGATTGAATCCTTCGTCTGTGAATCCATTGTAGGCTGAAGTGGCTTCCACTAGTAAAAATCTCCCAACCACAAGAAGAACAGAAAGAAAGTCATTGTAGTGGAAAGAGCATATCTTTAGCATTGGAGGAAGTGAGTTCAAATCCCAGCTCTGCTGCTTACTGCCTTTGTGTCTTTTGGCAAGTCACCTTTCCTACTTTGGACCCAAACTTTTCTATAAATTAAAGGGATTAGACTAGATGTCATCTAAAATCCCTTTCAACTTGAATCCCTGTCTTGGTAACTGCAGCAGCAAAGACTTCTCAGGAATAGCACCTGGAGCATTCTCATCCCTGGCCTGCTGGCTTGGAGACTGTGGTGGCTGCCTTTGGAAGAGGAGAGGCTTGGCTGGCAGGCAGAACCAGCAGCCAAGGGGTTAAGCTGAGCTGCCCCTCGTGGTCCAGGCCTGCTAGCTTTCTCTTGCTTGGGGCCACATTCTGCCATCCTGCAGCTGTTCGCTGGCACAAAACCTGCTCTGGTCTCTTCCATATTAATGATGAGTTCAGGGGGGATAGCTTATGGCCTAGCAATACTTTTCTATCCAGAAAATGGAGTTGGCAACTTACCTTCTCAGCTACACAACCCAGTGTGACCTTCCTCCAACCCTGCAAATCCCTAGTGAGATCTAGCCTCCCTACTCTTTACCCAAACTCCTTGATGGGGAAAAGGTTGTCATAGTTCAAATAATCTCAGTGCCCCTACAGTGCTCAAGGTCAAGGCTAGCTTGATGAGTAGATTGCTGACTTTCTGATTGCCGAAATGGGATGGTGGGTAGTAGTGAGGATAGTTTTCCTACCTTCAAAATCTCTCCTCCACTCTTCAATCATGATGTTTGACATTCTGCAATGTTAAGTAAGTTGGTGGCAAAGGGATAGAGCACTAGACTTGTAGTCAGCATCATAAGACCTGAATTCGAATTTTACTTCATATAGTTGCATGACCTTGAGCAAATCATTTAGCCTCCCTTAGTCTCAATTTCCTGTTTTTTAGAATGGGAATAATAATAACACCTCCCTCGCTGGGTTGTTATGAGGACTGGATGGAATGGCATAACATTAAAAGACTATATAAATGCTGGCTATCATTATTACCATTAGCTACTAATTCTGATAGGTCTTAGGGGATTTTCTATCTCCCACATCCCTCTGCTAGTTAGATGGAATGTGTGGGATGTTCAGAAGGACTAGCACCTCTGGTGTGAGGATTTACTGAACCTCTTAAGGTCTGCTCATCCACCTTTTGTGTCCACCTAATTCACCCAACTGTCACTTGTGGCCTCAAGAAGCTGTAGCACGTGCATTGGTAACATCCTTAGCAGACAGGCTAAACCAAGTTGAGAGTAACCAATAAGTTTCTAACCTGTTGTTGAATTAGGGAAATATCTACCCTAAGTATGTGAAGACTTTCACCAGTAGAATAACTGGATGAGAACAATTTCTTCCAATTGCTATGGTGCTTTTAGCATTGCTGTGATGTTTTAGAGAGCTTAGAGTTTGGTAAGACATTGAAGATGCCAAGGTCAGCTACTGCATCCTGGGCCATCATCAGTCAACTTGACTTTTGTCCTGCCAATTAACTTTGATGATTCAAAAGAGAGTAAGGTTGATGACTTTATGAAACTCTGTCTCACTTAAATCCAATTCATGAGCAAGTCAAGACAACATCTCTGATGTCATTGGCCCACTTGGAAAATGAACAACAAACAACAACATTGGTTAGATACTCCTCTTCCTAGGGCTTCTGCCTCATCTAAGGGTCTGTCCTATCCAAAACTTTCATTTCCCAGATAGTTACTTTGGTACACTCTACTATGCACCATTGTAGTTCTTCCTTGACTGTGATCAGGGTTTCTGGAGAAGAGCAGCAGTGTCTCCTATTTGTTCCTTGTAGGTTTTAGCTTAACTCAATGAACTAGACTTTTCCCAAATGTGAAGGGCAGTATTGAAAGCTCTCATTTACCACACAAAATTATTCCTAGTAAACTGGGACCATCATTGTTCCATTGAACCACAGATCATGTTGCTCTTCAGGAGATCTAGTGGGTCTGGCTAGACTTGGTCTTACTTGTACCAATCACCCTTTACAAGACAGCCCAGCTGTGGTATTAATCAGTCCAATGGCTGAACCAAAGAATCATAAGGCTATTTCTAAGTTACCACCACTGGTTTCTGAAGGTCTAATTTCTTACTTTTATTTTCCTTATAATTAGGATCTCACTGGGTCAGGAATATATGCCTTCCATTATGTACTCTAAATATGGGAGTAGGAGATCCCATGTGAAGAAATAAAGAAGTAATAACAGAGAAGAGAAGGGCTGAGCCAAAAATAGGTTTCTCCTTCTTCATTTTTCCAGCCATTAGCCAATGCTCTACTCATCACTGCTTGGAATATCACTCTGTTCATAATGGATCATTAAGTGTTTCACATTAAGCATCTGTTCAAGGTAACCCTGTTCATCACTGTTGGTGATGGCTGAGATGATGAGAAATGTGCTTGATGTTCACCAGATTCAGACTTATTCCTGTATTTTAAAATTTCTTTAAAATTTTGACTTTCTCCACAGTTATCTCCTACCAAATGAATGACTAAGAACTATCCAGGGCCAGTTGGAATTCAGTTCCTTATGGGTGATTTCTCTTTGCATAAAGTTTTAAGTCCTGTAGTCAAGATCTTTGACTGACTAGCTATGCTGGGGGGAGTAATAAGAATATATTATACTCTTTTTTTCTTTCTCTGCCCACACATGGGATGTCCTATGCAAATAGTGTTCAAGCCAGCTGTTATTTTCTATATGGTCTTGAATGGCCTCCTAGAGTTCTCTCTGTCCCTCCTTCCCTTCTTAAATCATCTACCTTCCTTTTCCCTTCTATATCCATATCACTTTCAGAATCATTGAATCTCAAGATTGGGACCTCAGAGACAACCTAGTTCAACCTATACCTGAATAGCAACCACCTTTATTATATAGCCAACAAGTTCAACCAGCCTTTACTTAAGAACCAACACTGCTTTCAGAAGCTGCCTACTTCATTGGAGAAAGCTCTCATTGTTAGGAAATGTTTCTTTACAACAAGTCTCAGTATTCCTACTTGTATCTTCCACCCATTGCTCTAAATGCTGCCTTCCTAGTGAGGTGGGATCAAAAATTTTTCCCTTCTCTCACTCTGCTGTCATTCAAAACCATTGTCATCATCTGCATGCAGATGGGGCTCTCAACCTTCATCTCCAGCTACAACCTTTCCTATGAGTTCCAGGCTCACATTTTCATTTGGACATTTGGGAGCAGGCAGGACAGTACAATGGAAGAAAAACAGTTTGGAGTTAGAGGACCTAGTTTCAAACCCTAATTTGCTATTTACTACCCGTATGATTTTGGATAAATCACTAGGCTTCACTTCCTTATTTATAAAATGAGGAAGCCATACTAGATGGATTCCAAGAGTCCTTATAAATCTATGATCTTATGATCTCAACTCTCATGTCTCACTATGACCTCAAGCTTAACAAAGTGGACTCATCATCTGCTACTCTGCTACAATCAAACAACAAACAGTCTCTTCTGGTCAATTGTATCAATAGTGAACTTTGCATACAGTAGGTGCTCAGTATTGCTTGACAGATTGAAAAGAATTGGGTAAATTGACTTTTTGCAGTGGTAGAAAATGAATTGTTCAGAGTAGCAGATTGGAAGTACAGAGGTTCTTGGACCAAATCTTGGCTCTTCCCTTAGGACCTTTAACACTGGGACTGGAGGGATCAGTTTCCTTATCCATAAACTAAGGAGATTGGAATGATCTCTTATGTCCCTTTTAGTCCTAAATCCCTTGACACTGATCACCTAAGTTTAAAACCTTGAAATTATCCTTGAGTCTTTCCTTCAATCTCCTG